>NC_056751.1:567113622-567171122 GCF_019279795.1 Protopterus annectens
TCCTATATCTGATCATAATTCAATTGTTTTTGAATTCATGATAAAAAATACTCATAATGTTCAGATCAAAAGGATACCAGCATACTTAACTCAACTAAAAGACTATAAAGAATATATACTTTCAGAAGTAAAACATTTTTTAGACATAAATAATACTCCTAAAGTCTCCATTGTTTATGTTTGGATGCCTTAAAATCATATCTATATGGACAAAGTATCAGATGGTATAATAATAAAAGGAAATCTTGGGATAAGGAATTGTTAGATATTCAAAGTAAATTAGACTCTTATAAACATAATAATAAAGAAAATATTATGGACAAGAACGTTATTGAAGAAATAAACAAACTAAATGAGAAATACAAAGAAATTTTAACTCATAAAGTTAAAATAACTTTAGAGAAATACAAGTTTTTGTCTTATTCAATAAGCCCCAAATACTTACATAGACTTAAAAATAAAACAAAAAGGTTGAATAAACAAAACCATATCAAAGAAATCTTTTCTCTAAGTAAAAAGAAGAATGTTTCTAGTATACCAGAAATACTAGATGAATTTAGAAATCACTTTCACAAAATTAACCATAATAACATTAACATGGAACATAAAGATAAAATAAAGGAGTTTATAACCACAAACATGAATAAAAAGCTTAATAAACAACAGATTAAACTATTGGACAAGAGTATTTCATATACAGAAGTTATTACACAAATAAATAAGCTTAAATCAAACAAAGCACCGGGTAATGATGGTATTATACCAGAGATATATAAAATCCTTTCTAAAAGTACATATTCATTAATACATAAGGTTTTTATTTTGGCCCAAACTGAGTTAATAACCCCCATCTTGGCAATATACATTTATTTCGCCAATTTTAAAACCTAATAAAGATCCAACTAGATGTTCTTCATATCGCCCATCTCATTACTTAATGTTGATTATAAAATGTTTATGAGTATTTTTGCTGATAGATTGAAGACAATCATTCCTGGCATTATAGATATAGATCAGACAGGCTTCATTGTAAATAGAAATACTTTTGATAATATAAGAAGAACTTTAACATTAATTGATTTTGCAAATAGGAAAAAGAAAGATTTAACACTTATTAGTCTTGATATAAGTTCAGCATTTGATTCAGTAAGTTGGGACTATCTGTTTACCTTAATGAAGTGCACAAACTTCTCAGATGCATTTGTAAATCTAATTGAGCATTTATACAAAGGAACGTTGGCTTATATTAAGGTAGGAACATATGTTTCACAAAAATACCCATTCTTAAAGGTACAAAACAAGGATGTCCACTTTCTCCACTATTATTCACTTTAGTAATGGAGCCTTGGGCTAATTTGATCAGAAACAGTACTGACATAGAGGGTTTTGAAATAGATGAAAATACAACATCCAAAATTCAACTTTTGCAGATGATGTTCTAATTACATCAGCAGGATCTAATTCTTCTATGCAGTCTCTATTTGTAAAATGATGAATTTTAAAAGTATTTCTGGTTTAATATTCAATGAAGAAAAACTAAAATACTACCTATATATACACAAAAAAATATTCTCATTAGTGATTTTACTAAATATGTACCCAATTCAGGTCAGATAACTTATTTAGGTATAATACTATCTAAAGATATTAAATCTATTATATATAATAATTATAATACCTGTTTTCTTAATATACAAAATCTTTTTAATACCTGGAATAATATGTTTTTACTATGGAGGAGAGACTTACAATTATTAAAATGATAATATTCCCCAAGATTTTATACTTAATACAATCAATAATACTTCCACCTACAAAAATAATTATCAAGAAACTGAATACACTAATGTTAAATTTCCTATGGGCACCTAATAGACCTAGGATTGCATTAAAGAAACATACTAATAGCTGGTCTCAAGGGGTATTTCTTTTCCAGACTTTAATTTATATACTATCTCTTCTATTGTAAAAGTTATTACTTTATTAATAGATCAGTCATATGTCGCAAAATGGAAAGATTATTGGGAGCTAATTAGTATGCACTTCATGAAAATCTCCTTAACACATAAAAATATGATTGTAAATAACTCCATGTTATGGTTACTAAAGGAATTTTGTACTTCACCTATTACACCTAAACATATGGTTTGTTACCCATTAAATATTATTATTAGCTATTGTAACTTTATATTCATGCACCCTAAGTATAGGGAATGGAATTTTATTGTATTCCCTATAATGTATACTCAGGGTATGCTTTTGTCATCTACTTCTGAAGGAACTCATTTAGCTATAGATTATGATCTAAAGTACTGGTATCAGTTGATATCTGATAATAAAGTTAAAAATCTAGATTTCTTAAAACAAGAATTTGATCTAAGAGAAACTTGCTGGTTAGAGGTTCAGACCTTTAGACAACATCTCATTAATAAAATAGATCTAATGTCTATAACAGTTAAAGAATCTATTCCAACACTGATTGATTACTTGATATTAAATTTACAACATAAAGTTTCTGATAAAGGTAAACTTTCATACATACATAAAATTATCAGACAAGAAACTTTTTACAGTGTAGATTCATACTGGAATTATTTCACTTCTATTAATGGGGACCCACCAAATCAACAAGATAAACAATATATATTGGAATCTGCTTATAGAACTACGTCTTCCATTGTCTGGAGACTTTATACATGGAAATTTTTACATAGATATTTTTATACACCTTTGATGATGAATAAAATAAATAATAAAGATAATTTATGTAAGAGATGTAATGTAGAAATTAATGCTGACTGGGCTCATATGTTTTATGACTGTATAAAATTGAAAGAATACTGGAAGTCAATTAATGAATTTTGCAGGCTCTTTTTACAGATAATTTCATTATTTCTAAATCTCTTATATTATTCAACACACCTGTACCTCAAAGTGTTAAAAGGTTAAGCTTCCCTTGTTATGGTCTATTCTAGCAGTGGCTAGGAAAATAATAACTAGAAATTGGATTTCAGATACACCTCCTTCGTTCAATGAATTTAAAAATGTTATGAATATAGTGTGCCATATGGAAATAAACACAATTAGGACAAGAACAACTAGAAAAACATCTTATTATATTGCATGGGATAATTTACAAAATTTGTTAAAAAAATTCTAATTTCAATAGCACGGTATTTTAGTTTAATTAATTGATCTGATTGTAGTGGATGTCTTTGTAAATACTTTAGTTGTTTTGTTGAATATTATAATAATACCTATTTTTAATTACTTGTATAAAATTGTTATGATATTTCTCTTATATGTTAAAACAATAAACCTGTTTTGAAAAAAAAAAAAATAAGAAGCAAAAATCTTTTCATTCTGCAAAAATCTGGACAGTTGAGAGGTATATATCAGCCGGGGCTGTCTGAGTTTGCTGTCCTTCCCCCCTCACAAACCCATGACCGAATGGAGCCTCCCCCCTGCAGCCATTCCAGCGTCCCATTCCTTGGTTATTTCACCCCATTTACCATAAACACTGTAATGTGCATACTGCTTTACTTCTGCAATGATTTGGATTTCATTTGAAAGTTTTATTTTGCATTTTACAACATAAACCCTAATAGATATATGTTAAACAAAGCAATGCAGTCTCACAATGAAAATAGACTTAGCATTAAAACTTCTCTGCCCTTGAAACTCACATTCATTGAAACAGCATTGCAACGCACATTCAAAGAAAATACATTTTGCCAGTGGCAGATAAAAATTAACTTTGGGCTGTTTTCAAATCATAGGCCCCTTGAACACAAAACATACACATGTTCGTTGATACACCTTCCTGACCTTGTACAATACAGTACATTTGTTAGACGGCATTTTAAATTTATTGTTTTAAACATTTTCCAATAAACAATGAAACAAAATGCATGCACCAATAATGACAAAACTGTCCAATTCAGAACATTTCCATCATAAAAGTCTATTCAAACTTCTTTAGTCCATCAGTATTAGTAAATATGCACAATATCTGAAGAAGTAAAAGCCATCTAAATAATTCAACATTAAAGAAATCTGTAATTAATGAAGAGGTTGCTGCTAGCAAACAACTTTATATGTCATTGTTTCATCTACAAATAAAGCACCTGTTGCTCTTGAGGAATAAATTGCCTTTGTTGCATTAAAAAAATGATAAGCTAGTAATATCACAAATGGGAATGGATGGCAAACTGACAACAGGTTGATAGTTACTAGGTATCTTCGCCAAAAAGGACTGCAGCATCCATCCCCCTTTACAAGGCAGTACAGTATCAGCAATGTATTTATTTACTGTGGGAGTAGAACGCGCACCCTTCTGTATCAAAAGCAAGTACACTAGCTGTTGTGCTATTAACAATGCAAGCAGACTCCATATAAGCAGCAATAAACTTTAGTTCCCCTGCAGCTCTCAGCTCCTTGTAAAATCTACTTGACACTCAGCTGTATCTCTGAACTTTGCAGCACAAAAAATCTGGAAAAAGCCAAAATTTATTGGGGGGGGGCAAAAGCCCAAAAACCAGGGACAAATTTTAAACATTGCTTGGATAATGTTGGAAAGTTGCTAGAACAAAATGCTGTGTTACCACCATACATTTCACTGCCAAGTCTTGAACGTAGGGGACCCTGTACAAAACAGTCAGAGCAACATACCACTATGCCAAATCAGCTGTTTTGTGAAAGAGAGGAAGACTGAAACTTAAATGGCTACCATTTAGTGAATTCATTTCTCACCATAGCTCTCAACCTCATAGCAAAAAACATGTGGAAAAAGCCAGTAATGGGGGAATACAGCCCCCAAACACATTCAGTGAATTCAGCTCTCACCATAGCTCTCAACCTTAGCACTAAAAACCTGGACAAAGCCAATACTGGGGGAATATAGTCCCAAAAATAGGGACAAACTTCAAATATCCATGTTATAAACTTAGAAAATTGCTGGAATAAAAGGTTTTGTGTTACCATGTACTTTCTGAAGAGTATGAAGTCTGAAATTCAAATGCCTGTTATTTTTATTTAATATTTGTTAACCAGGAAAGTCTGACTTGGAACAAAAGCCAATTTTCAGCAGAGCAGGGACAAATACTCCGGACATATGTGTTTGTAAGATGGGAGGATATGCAGACTCCACACAGAAGGCACCGCAGCCAAGAATCAGACCAGAAAAACTGTAGCTGTTAGGCAACAATGCTAGCAGTAGACCGCTGCACTACTTACTTTGCAAGTTAAACCAGACATACAGAAACCAGAGATTTTATGAGGAACATAACAAATATGAGGCAAAAATCTGCAAACATTTTACAAATGGTGGTGGGTAAGGAATTCAGGCCCTTGCCACCTCCACCCAAGGTATAGGGTTCAAGTCTTGAGTATTCTCTGCCGACTGCCATGTGTTCTCTAGCCACCAGTATATAGTGTGTATCATAGCTGTCAATTGTTTCTGATTTGACAGAATATCCCTGGCTTTCCTCATATGTACTGTCTCTTTTTTTTTTCTTTTTGCCAAACCATTGAGAACTGCAGTCCCATAATGACATTTTGAGTTTTTGACTTCAGACTTCATTTCCTTCAAACATTCATGCTAATGCAAAGCCTGTTATTCTAGCAGTTTTCCTAGTTCATAACACCACTATTTAAAATCAGTCACTATGCCATTGCCCCTCATTAGTATATGTGCAACCTGAATTAGGGCCTAGCCTAGGTAAACATTTTCTTTATTTAAAAAAGTTGATGTGAAACTCAGTGCAGCTAGACAAAGAAACTATAGCAATCCCATCCTATTTTCCATGTAGTGTGTAATATGTATACATAACCTGGCTAAACAGCAACAGCATCAGAAGTAATACTAATCCATGTGAAGGTCTAACCTAAACAGCATGAGAAGAGATCTCCATGTGAAGACAAGCCAACAGCTCAGCATTGTTGAAATGGGGACTTTTAGTTTTATTTTTGGAGCCACACTGACAGGACAAGTAGGTCATTTAGGCTCTAACTACACAGTTCATTCTGACCATATGGCAAATTGGCAATACAATATTTTGAGTGACATCATCATTCTGATCTAGACAAACTGACAGTGCAGATTTTTACTGCTGCACTGCGTTCATACTACTGTAAAAAAATTGCATTTCATGATGGCTGTAACACGAAACCACAGAATAACCAGTTAAATGTAAGTAACAATGGTGCACACCTTGTTTAACAGTACTAAAACACATGGCAGTAACACAAAATCAGGGAATAACTATTTAAACATAAAAGACAAGGGTGCACAGTTGTACACACAGACACAGAGCCGAGTCCGGCACCTACCTCAATTTAATAACTTTTTGTAAAAAGGCAAAGGAGACTGTCCGAGCCAAGTGTCCGTCTTCTTTCTTTGTCTTCTTCTCTGTGACTCTCTGATTCAAGCCAGTAGCAAGGCAAAGGGCAGAACAAACAAGCCAAAAAAAAAAATGATAATAAGAAAGGAAGTAAGGAACTTCATTAGTCAACCACTCAACTAGCTACTTTGTACTTTCAAAGTTTCACCAACGATAGTCCGTCTCCATCCGTAGCACTAGCAGTAGCACTGCACAAGAAAGTAAATCCAAGTACAGACTACTACTGAATGTTTCTCACTCTCTTCTTTGAGAAGAGAGCGAGAACCAATCAGTAGCAATCCAACGATCCATGTCACGTACGTGACTGCGGACGTGGCAGTCCAAACCCCCTTTTTCTTACTGTGCGTTTAAAAATCGCATAGACGTCTGGGCATCACACTGATGTCTTCTCTCATATCAAGACTGCCCGTAAAGCAGTCTAGAATTGCAGAAATGGACTCGTTCACTAATTAAAATAAATAAATAAATAAAATCCCGGAACTCGGTGAGCATGAGCAGTTCAAGTTCTGGGACATTGCGAGTTGGTCAAGAAACAAAATATTTTATAATTGTACATTTTTTTATACATGTTTAATTTTTTTATTCATGAATCTTTTTTTGCTGGGAGGGCTGCAGTCCTGCAGTCTGATGGCATGAGCCACCACTGGCCTTAGCATGTGTTGTCATTGCAAGGGTATCCACTACATGTTAGCCTGGTATGACTTGCTCAACAGAACTCGATCCGTTGCCAGAGATGATCTTCATCTGTTACCTCTGGGATTTTGTGTACTGGCCAAGGCTTTGACATCTCCATAGTGCATCTTTTAGGTAGTGTCTCAAGGCAAAACTTTCCAATGAGAAAATGCCATTTACAAACAACATTACGGTTATACTGCTACATGCTAGGAATGCCAACATGAAACTCAACTCACTGGAGGGTGTACACACTTTTGAAGATGCAGATATTTCCACAGTCGCAAACACCTGGTTCAAGCCTTGGACAGCACCACAGCCATACCAGGCTATGTGTCTTTCCACATGTTCAGACCTCAAACTTAAAGTGTGCAAGGTAATGCAGGTGGTGTATACATATTCATTGAAGACAGATATGCATCCAGATTGGTTAAACAGTTTGATTCCCTGGAGACACTGCAGGTGCTATTCACTGCTGGAAGGACACCTAATCAAGCCATTGTCAGCTACAGGAGTAATTCCATGAATCAGGACACCCATTGTGCTTATTTGAATCTACTTGTGTCTATCAAGATATATCGCAACACCATGGTTTGGGGTTACTTTAACTATGCACAAACTGTGTGGGTTACTCGTGTTCAAACTCACTTGCCCAAAGGTTAGTCCACATCCTTAACTACAATGCCCTGGACCAGTGGCATGACATCCCCACAAGTGGAGACTATGTACTGCATCAGGTGGTTACAGATATGGGTGACTACTGTAACACCTCCAGTGTAAAGTCCTCCCTGCTGAGATCTGACCACAAATCAGTCTCATTAAAAGTATTGCACCTGACCCCCCCCCCCTTGCAGCAAGTACAATAATAAATTTCAACAAAGCAAATTATAATCTCCTATGGGATGGTATAAATAGCTTGCCTGTACATCATCCCTCAGATGGAACAGGTAACTATTCCAAGCTCTACACCAATGCTTTATGCAAGCATGTTTACAACTGCAAAGACTCAGCTGTACCTGACAGGGACAAAGCAAGATCCTCATGGCACAGCAAACTTTCCTCGTGGATAGCTGCCATTAGCAGGTTGGGCAATAATAGGTGGACATTGCTGTATGACAGTAGGAGGGAGGGAACCCCCCTAAAATGGAAGCACACCCTCCGCAGCTAAAACAAGTAAATAGTGTTGTTGTGAAGTTTTGCAAAAGAAAGTGTGTGACAAAATTAGCCTCCTCCATGAAGGACAACCACAGAGCGTTGTGTAGTTACATGTGTAACCTAAGAGGAAAGGCCCAGATTGTTGGTGAATTTGTACTTAATGATACCATATATAATGAGCCTATAGACATAGCTAACCTGTTGGCTGACAGGTTCTTTGACAACTTCACTCCCCTGTCCCCACCACATGTACCACACAACATCCCTACAACCTGTTCCATACCTTTTATATCTGCAAAACAGGTCATCAATGGCCTCTCTAAGAAGGGAACACAGCATCTATTGGACCTGCTAACATCCCGGGCTGCATCCTACCTGGGATCCAATGAGAATTTCTAACATCATTAGGGACCCCTTGCAATCATAGTGTAACCACCAGCTGCATCCCAGCTGACTGGAAAATGGGTACTGTTATCCCCTTGTAGAGATGTGGTGCAGCCACTGACTGTGGGAACTGTAGACCTATTAGCATCAGTAACCATATCTGTAACCCCATGGGGCAAATCAGCATAGACCTTATCAGCAAAGATATATGTAATCTACAAACAGTTGACCCTACACAGTTTGGATTTCTGAAAGGAAGATCATGCCTATTAAACCTGGTGGACATATATGAGGTGTTCAACTAGGACCTGAATAAGGGGACATCTGTGCATACAACCACCTGGACTTAGCCAAGCAGTGTGACACTCTCCTCCACTCAGGCATCATTGACAAAATCACCCCAGTAGGCATCAATAGTACTATCATTAGAGGGGTCACTATGTGGCTCACTGATAGAACTCATACTCAAAATAGGGCAATCCATTTCCAATAGCAGATTTGTAACCAGTGGTGTTCCTCAGGGCTCAGTCTTGGGTCCTCTACTGCTTGGAATCCATTTATCCAAAGTAAAAGCACAAAGTAAATGTCTGTGGCTGACATGGTTTGCTGATACCTGCAAACTGGGAGCGGTCATAGAATCTCTTAGTTATGTCAATATTGTACAAGAGGGTCTTCATGAACAAATGATTGTTGACATACTCATGGCCTTAAATTCCATGCAAATATATGTAGTATCATTTTCATTGGTCGCACCAATGTTCCTGGTAAGCAGCATATCAGCAGTAACATCTGGTGTATATACTCACGGCTGATAGACTGGGTACACAGACCTGACCATACAGGTTTACACATACTTTACCTTAGATCACCATTTATCCCCTGTGGCAAGAAGGGAATTATATCTTGCTCATGTCATAACTGAGGGCACTGTCACCCGAAAATGATGTAGTTATAACCTCCATGTACTCTTCCCTCAGCAGGCCAATATTTGAGTGCAATGGCCATTTTGTCATGTACCTTCCCAAGCACATGTCTCAGTTGCACACAACACAAAGGTTCCTCACAAGGAAACTTCCCATCTTCAGCATCTGTCCTATGGGGATCGTATGAAATAACTGTCATTGTAGCCTGTGTCATATAGACTACTCACAGGTGCTCTCTGATCTGCATACGGGACAATGTTTGACTCTGCTTTACTGGAAATGCTGCATATCTGTAGGTGAAAGGGTATATGGATTATTCACTATAAGGACATTAACCTGGTATGTGACATTAATAATACATACTGGTGGGAGAAGTATGTCTACCAGATTTTAACAAACCTTTGAAATCGACTCCCAACTAATGGCAGAGTACCTCATTGGTCCTCTTCAGATGCAATCTGTAAAATTGGCTGGGTGACTGTCATTTCACACAAGGCTTCTGCCTGTGTTCCTCATGGACAGGGGCAATATGTGCTTATCATGTAAATAAGGGTAAGAGCTTGGCTAGGATTGTAAGGGCCAAATGGCCATTAGCCTATCAAATTCCAATGATCCCGTATGCTGATGTAAAATGCTTAAACATTCACACACACAAAACTGACAGCAGTGAGAATACTTTTGCTATCAAGTAATGCTTAAAGAACACTTCACAGCACACATGCACACCCCAAGTCATCTGCAGTTAGATTAGAATCACTATCTATGTAATGGTACACACACACATACCCGACTACAGTGAGAATAGTTCCGCTACCAATTAATGTTTACAGAACACTGTACAGTACACGCATACCCCAAGTTGGCTGTAGTTAGATTAGAACCTCTATCTATGTAATGATACACACTACAGATCATAGTATTTAAGACATTTGCCACCGCTCAAATCTGCTATTAATATCTCTTTAGGTACTCTTATGTGAGATGATATCAGAAGGCCTTGTTGTGGTCAGGAATTTGGAGTCCTGCATCACCTGCTACAGCCAAAATACTGCAAAACCCTCCTCCTTTCCAAGTCATTGTGGTGATCATATTTATTTTGGAGAGAAATGCACATACACAAACAAACATACCAAGTGAGCTGTAGGGAGATTAGAACATCTTCTTATCTAGCCTTAGACATTACAGATCATTGTACTTATCACATGCACCACAGTTGAAGTCTAGTGTTAGAATGGAAGTTGGTAGTCTTAAGATAGATGACATCGGCACACCTTGTGGAAGAGAGGAGTTTAGAGGCCTGCATCAAATGTAAGGGCATAAAAGTGCAGAACCATTGCAGTTTGGTAGTCAATGGGGGACTCTTAGTTGCTTTACAGAGAGATGCATACACACACAAGCACACAAAGTGCTCTGGAATGAGATTAAAATCCTACCTATCTAGTCTTAGACACTATAGATCACATTAATTATTGCATGCACCACAGCTAAAGTCTGATATTAGATTACAATTGGTAGTCTTAAGGTAGATGACAGCAGGCCTTGTGGAAGACAGGAGTTTGGATGCTTGCATCAATGGCAAGGGACAAAAAGTGCTGAACGATTGCTGTTTTGTAGTCAATGGGGGATTCTCAGTGGTTTTGCAGGGAAATGCACACACACACACACACACACACACACACACACACACACACACACACACACACACACACACACACACACACACACACACACACACACACACTGGCTTGGGCTTAGGTTAGAGCCCCTACCTATACAGATCACAGTACTTACTGCACATGCCACAGCTGAAGTCTGTTTTATAATTGATTGCAGATTAACTTCTTGTGAAGGACATAAACTAGGCTTGTGTTGAACAGCATGTGTGGCCTGCAGAGTGACATTGCATCTTACTGTCATCTGCATCTAGTAGCTTAGCAGTCAGATAACTGTTTTTTATCCTAGCTATGTGACTATAGTAGCCATTTTGGCCATATGTGGTTGTTTGCATTTGGATGGGCAAGCCTGTGGGGGAAAAACAATTTGCCCTGTCAATTCATGAGTAGACAATATTATACATTACACAACCTGTTCACTTGTTGGTGCATGTGTGATGACATCCAGCTAGCACAGTGAGCCAACTGCTGAGACCTTAATTTTGGTCGTTTGAACAACATTATATATGTGTCATAGTGCAGCTTTACTCACTATTATTAGTGTATGTAGGGCACTACACACCAAGTATATCAGCATGCCCAGTCAGATTTTCACTAGTTATAAACTGAGTGCTCCAGTCCGGGATTTTGTGTGTTACACAAAATGACATCTGTCCATTACTGCATTGCTAGACTTTATTCAAATTGGCTAATGATTTCTAAAGTTGTCTGATGTGTGACAGAGGTTAATAATATCACAGCACACATAGACTGCCAGTCTGTAAAACACAACTTAATAATATCTCACATTCAAAAGAAGTCGATATGTCTTGATTAGAACCAAGAATGCCATCACACAATCTAATTGCCCTAGTCTTTTGAGCCACACAAACTGCTTAACAGATGAGGGTCATTCATAGGTTCATAGGTGTGTACTTGGCTAATGGCCTGGAGCCTTTGAAAGCCTAGCCCATAGGATTACCCTGGCATAGTGCTGCCTGACCTTAGTTCCCAGTATCTCTGTCGAGTCGAGCCAATGGAGTGATCTCCGGGGTGAATTTTCTATTTCTCATCCACTCATCAAGATTTCTCTTGAAGAGGGCCAGAGAAGTGCTCTGTTTGACATGTATGGGAAGTCTGTTTCAGAGCATGGGCAGTATCTGAGTTATGAACCTGTCCCTCCAGCACATTCTGTTGATTGTGGTAGTGAGGTTGAGGTCACTGAAGTGTGTGGTGCAGAAGGATTGGGATTTCTTTAGATGTAGCATTTCTAACAGAGCTGGGTCAGACATGGCTTTGTAAGTCAAGCAGAGATCACCATTAAGTAGGCGATATGAGACAGAGAATAGTTGGAGTGTTTTGAGTCTGTCCATATAGGGCTGGTGTTTAAGGCCTAGGATCCTGTTTGTGAGATACTTTTGTGGATTCTCCAGTTGTTGTAGATGTCTAGTGAGGCACATGCCAAATGGGGCATTGTACTTAATGACTGGCCTAATGAGGGAAGAGTAGAGGGAGACAATGACCTCTTTCTTTCTGGATGCAAATCCCTTAGTGATGAGATGTGCTACATAGAAGGACTTTTGACCACAGTGGCAATGTGGTGGTCAAAAGAGAGGTTGCTGTCAGCCTTTGTTCCTAGATCTTTTATAAAACCTTCTGTGTTCAGTGGACTACCAGCGATGTGGTAATTCATGGGAACTGGGTCTTTCCCAAAGGGGATGATGACACATTTTTTGACATTGAGCTTAAGGCCATGGTTCTGACACCAGTCATTGATCTCAGTGAGGCCTTTCATCATGCAATCACCTGCATAAATATGTTCATTGCTATTCCTGCATTACCTATGACATACAATGTGTGATCAATTTCTATATTACTGTCCTGAGACTGACTGCAGTGCTGATATACCATTCATGAGTTACTGTTACAGCAGTTACAACGAAACACTGCTGTGTTGGAAGTGGGGAATAATGCCACATGTCCTGCTGGAATACACAATAGTCTACCATTCAACCCTACTGTCTAACATCTCCCTTGACTGATGTACCAGTAATCTGTTGCAGAAGGACTGCATGAATATTCCATGTATGAGGCCTAGTGGATAGTAATGGAAACATGATAATGGAATGGGTATCTGTAGTGCCATATGGATGTCATTTCTGTCCATGTAGCCCACTATATTTACTTGTATAATGTACCAGATCCATACATGCAATGACATATCATAATAATCCTTACGAGTACTGTGTAGGTTGCAGATTTACATTGCAAAAGCAGCGGTTGCCACAACTAGAGTTCAGAGCTGACTGTGTCAAAAGCAAGCAGTACACAGCCAGTACATGGATAGGTACAGGATATGTGAGTTGCCTTGCATCAATTTTAATTTCTGCATGTGAGTAGGAGTAAGGTGTCATTCCCTAGGTCCCAAAGTTGTCAATGAATCTGCTATGCGTTGTCTCTTAGCAAAAGCCAGTGAATACTGAGCATACCTTTGTCTGCCTACAGGGACATCAGCAGGGGCTCCTCCTCCCAGTCCTCCTGTGACTGTGGCTGTGGTGACCTAGACACTGGTGGGAGGCTGTGTATCCCTTCCTTTTGCTGATCCTGCTACAGCTGTTTCCGCAGGATCAGATTATGCAGCATAAAACATACTGTGAACATATGTGCACATGTGGCTGGAGAATACTGCAGGGCTCCACCATATATATCTAGGCACTAGAACCCTGACATCAGAAGCCCAAACACATGCTCTATGATGTTTCTAGTTTGTGCATGTGCCTCATTATGGCATTCTTCCATGGGCGGATGTGCATTTCTGATGGATGGCAACATCCATGGTTCCAGAGCATAGCCAGCATTCCCCAGTAAATGGCTGGGTGGTATGTCCTCCCTAGCAAACACCTGGTACAGCTGTGATGTGTGCCAGACATCGGAGTTATGATAACTGCCAAGAGTGCAGCACACACATTCAGGATAATCCCCTGGGCATTGCACACAACCTGATAGATGATATTGTGATACCCCTTGCAGTTAACATAGATTATACCCTGCTCAACTGGTGGTGCCTTGATGTGTAAATGAGTGCAATCTATGGCACTCAGTACTTCAGTGTAGTGTGCTACATGGTATAAGTGTTGCATATTGTTGGCCTTCACCTCAGGGGAGAGGGGAAAAGATATGATCTCACTGGCATGTGGTAACATAGCATCCAGGAACTAGTTGAGTGTCCTGGATACAGATGCCTGTGACACCTCCATCATGTCCCCAGTTGGTCTTTGAAGTGTACCTGTAGCTAGTATCCTAAGGGCTACACATACCTTTGTTTCTACTGAGATGGGTTCCCCTCTGTTGGCCCTGGCTGTGAGTTGAGGGCTGCAGAGCTCAATGAGTTCTTGTAATATGTCCCTTTCCATCCTGTAGCTCCTAGAAGATTACCCTGGGCCTGAACACTCTTCTCCTTCTCAAAATAGGTCTATTGTCTGCAACACTAGCAGCACTGACTTCAGCAGTTAGCATCTACAGAAATAGCATAGCTGCAGCAACCCCTAGTATTATTTCAGTTAAAATTCCCAAGTTTGCACTCCAATGGCCCAGAGTATCGGGGGAAAATCAGAATATAGGTTGTATGCATACTTTATACAGGTCTGCTGTAGGTCCACCATGTGTGAATGGCTAATTATGATGCATTTTCACCTACCTAGACTGCAATTAACATAATTTAATGGCCCTACTTTAGTATACAATGCAGCAATATGTGCTATGCAGCATAGCTCATACACACTAGTAAATACTCATTGAATATATCTGCTTTAAATTCATTGCAGCCTACATCATCACTGTCACGTGGGTAGTGTGCCATGCAAATATGTTAAGCTATGCACTCCATCATGCAGCATATCTTACACAACAGTCATAATTAATAATTGCATAAATCCAGGTTTAATTACTTGCTGCCTACTTCATCAATATGATCTGGCTAGTCTTTCACATGAACACACTCAGCTATGCGGCATGTCACACAAACATGCATGCCAGGAATTAAAAAATCCTAATAGCAATAGGACACACACCCCTGATGGCATCAATATCCAGTGGAAATATCAGCATGGTTTGGGAGCCTACATGAAGTGGATATGCAGACATGCTTACTCCTTTTTGCTATTCAAGACATCCACCTCATTTGTATATATATCCGTGCTGGCAGCTTGGAAGCTATAAAGTTCATAGCCATATGAACTGGGTAACAGCACCAATGCACCATTGTATGGACCCAATGCAAGCTTCTATAATACATTTCTGAAAAATATTATAAAATGCTTGTTTTCCTCCTTTTTTTATATTAAGCTTGTTTGCTCACTGTGGCACATAGTGCAAACATGCCAAGATTATTAAAAAGAAATATTACTAATTTAACTTATTCCCTTCCTCTTTCTGACATCCACAATGTTACTTTTGCATATATCCATATGTGGTATAACATTTTCAAAGGAGATATGTCCATACTTGTGGAGTTTTACATCCCCTTCTGTCTGTGTAGACTCCCGTACTCGGAAAAATTCCATGCACACGATGGACACTGACATGGAGTATACACAGATGCCTTTCTGCTTGTTGGATCACTCAACCTGCCTCATATGCATAAGATTCACCTGCTTATGAGGTGATTTGCATTAATCAGGATTTACCTGTTTGAGCATGTATGAACGCTGCTAAGCAGTGCTTTCTGATTTTAAAAATGTTTGCGCAAGTGTACGCATGGTGGCGCAATGCATACATGAAAAAAAAATCTTGTAGGCTTTATTGAATTCCCACCACAGGCACACACACACACACACACACACACACACACACACACACACACACACACACACACACACACACACACACACACACACACACACACACACACAGAGCAAAAAATCCTTAAAGCAGAAATTGTCTCAGAGGTATTCTGTACACAGACTATTAAGATGAATTTCCTATAACTGTGATCTGATTCATTTTAAACAGCAAAAAATTATCTGATTTTGCCTTGACTAGCTATAAAAAGTAATCAGTAGTTAAATAACTTTCTTTGCACTAAAAATCAGTGTCATAATTTTAGTGATATATGTTCTTCTGCTTATGTATTGCTGCAAGCTGCACTAGAATAAGTATGGTGGTGCTTAGTGTTGCCTCCTATAAAGTCCAGGATGTTATTATGATCTATTTTTTGTGTCTGCTGATACTGCATATTCTTGCTGTGTCTTTATGAGAAACTTTAGATAGTGTCCACTCATATAAAAAATCATACCTATAAAGTTGATTAACTACTCTTTACTGTGCAAGCACACAGATTTGCCTTAATTAATAAATGAGTAAAGCACATAAAAGCATGAGAAATGCAGGAAGTAGACCAATGTAGACATCGCAAAGTCCCCAGAGTTGTTCTGGATGGGAAAGCAGGGGGCTCTGAGGGCACATGCAATCCGACACAATTTTGAGCCTGCAGGAGATATGTGGAAGACGGGGACCATGATGCTCTGGATTGGAAAGAAGGGGAGATGGGGATCATGATGCTCTGGATCGGAAAGAAGGGGGTCTCTGAAGTCCTCATGAGAGTGGATCTGTCCCTCTGTGGCCAAGGGGGGTAATGTGTGGCTGACCAGGATTGGAGGGAAGTTCCCCTGAGAGGCTATCAGAACATGTGTGATCTGGCATGATTTGGCAACCTACAGGAGGCAGTGGAGTCCCCTGAGGCAAGGCAGGGCAACAGCTGGTGAAGGAGGTCTCTTGGCCAGGTTGAAGAGGAGGCACTTAGGAGTCGGCCCTGATGGAAGTCCATAAGGGAGCACCTGGTGGATGGTGGTAGGGCCTGGAGAACTCCTGCCTGGGTGAGCAGGGTCAGGCAGTGCCACCATGACATAAATCCTTAAGGGATTGCTGGGCAGATGGCAGCAGGGCCTGGAGAGCTTCTGCCTGGGTGAGTGGTTCAGGCAGAGCCCCCACAATGGAAATCCTTAAGGGAGTACTGGGCAGACAGAGGTGGGGCCTGGAATGATCCTACCAGGAAGAAGGCATCCAGCCTCACCCCATAGCTGATGGCATCCATGACAAATCGTAAAGTCCCCAGAGATGCACTGGATGGGAAAGCAGTGGGGACATGGAAGATCTCATGATAGCAGACCTGCCCCACAGTGGCCCATAAGAGCTCCACTGGGCCAGTCAGCATATGAGGGAAACTCCCCTGAGATGCTCTGAGGGCAGCATGATCCAGCACAATTTGGCAGCCTGCAGGAGATATGTGGGAGATGGGGACCATGGTGCTCTGGATAAGAAAGAAGGGGGACTCTGAATTCCTAATGAGTGTAGAGCTGCCCCTTGCCGGATGAGGGGAGTTCCAGGAATTTAGGCCAAATCAGATGGAAGCTCCCCGGAGATGCAGCAAGGGCATGCATGATCTGGCATGATTAGGCAGCCTGCAGGATGCATGGAGCCAGTGGGGTCCAGTGAGGCAATACGGGGCCACATCCAGAGAAGAAGATCTCTTGACCAGGTGGAAGGGGTGGCCTGGAGGGGCTGTCCATGAAGGTAGTCCATAAAAGAGTGCTGGGTGAATTGTGGCAGGACCTGGGAACTCCTGCCCAGGCAATGGCACCTGATCTCTCCTTGTACCCAAAGGCATTCCAAAAAATAACAAAGTCCCCAGAGGTGCTCTGGATCAGAAAGAAGGGGGACTTGGAAGTCCTTAGGAGAGTGGATCTACCCCTCTTTGGCCAAAGCGAGTTCTGTGGCGGCAGTTACACCCTGCTGGTTTCCTCCCTGGATCAGCCGGCAGACACACTCGATTTGGCATAATTTGGCAGCCTTCAGGAGTTAAGAACAGGGCAGCCTGTCGGAGTGCAAGTGCAAGTCTGGATCCCAGCCCTGGGGGACATCTTGCCAGATGTCTGCGTGGAGTTGAGCCACCTCTTCAGGTCTCTTCCACCCGGCCAGAAGTCTGTGAGAGAGCAGATCTGTCCCTCTACGGCCAAGGGGAGTTCTGTGGGTCTGGTCACACCCTGCAGGTTTGCTTCCCATGTCAGGCGGTGTGCACGGGTGATCCAGTAAGATTTGTTAGCCTTCAAGAGTTAAGTGTAAACAGGGTGGCCCATCAGAGTGTGAGCGCAAGTATGGGATTCAGCCCCACAGGACATCCTTCCATGTGTCTGCACAGGGTCAAGGCACCACCTTGGGCCTCTTCCACCTGACCAGAAGTCAGTATGACAGTGAATATGCTTTCTGTGGGCAAGGGGAGTTCCAGATGATTGGTCACACCCTGCAAGTTCACTCCTCAGAAGGGCCGGTGGGCACGCACAATTCGGGATGATTTGGTAGCCTTCAGCACTTAAGGAAAGATGTGGCATCCCTTCAGCATGTGAATCCCAACTCCAGGTCCCAGCCCCAAGGGACATTGGAGAGACCACAGGATCCACAGGATGTAAGGCGCATCTGTCAGAGGCCAACTCCTGGCCCAAGACGAGCATCACCCCCCCCGAGTTTCACCTCACCCCACAGTCAATTGATTGATTGGGCTAACTGACTCCCACTGGTGTAGGGCCCCTGTAGCATGGCTGTCTGGGTAACAGCATGCAGGTCTAGCCTCTCCACCCAGGGAGCAAGGAGCTGGTCAGGGAGCGGAGTGTTCAGAACCCTGACATTTAAAGTTAAGGCAAGACCGATGAGCCCGAGCTGAAGTGAAGGGGTCCTGTCATGCACCGGGCCATTCAGCTCCACAGCTACCATTCTCTGGCAGCCACACACCCTGAGTGCAGGAGCAAGGGCAAGAGGTTTGCCCTTTCTCTCACTTTCACTCTGAGCTCTGCCTCGCTTTGCACCAAAATGTGGCCCTCCAAGGTCATGGTCACAGTCACGCCCAGCACATGGGTTGCCCCCTCTGTGGGGAGAGGAACACCTCCTGTTGGTGGATGTGTGAGCTCTGGAACCTCCTCTCCACCCACCCACCAAGGTGTTCCTATCTGGTTGATCTTGCCAGTAGCATATTCTAGTCTCAAAGATTAAACCATGCAAGTCTCAGTGCACATGGATGCTACAGTTAAACTGCAAATGGCTCATTAATCAGTTATGGTTCCTTTGATTGCTCCACCATTTCTTGGATAACTGTGGTAATTCTAGAGTTAATACATGCTGATGAGTGCTGACCTCCGAGGATGCATGCATTTATCAGACAAAAACCAATCTAGGTCTTGGCTCAGCAGCTTTGTTGACTCTAGATAAACTCGGGTTGATCACATGCCCTTGTGGCAGCAAAATAACATTTTAATGTCTGCTCTATCAATTTTTGATGGTACTGTCTGTGCCTACCATGGTGACCATGGGTAATGGGGAATTGGGGTTCGATTCCAGACAAGGAGCCTGAAAGATGGGTACCACATTTGAAGAAGGCAACAGGCATGCAAATTACCCACTCTTGACTCAGGGAGATAGTGATGAAAAATAACAATGCAGGACTATCTCAAGGCCCTGTAAACTGGAGTGAGTACACTTTAAATCCTTTAATGAGGATCTATTGAAGGACAAGTCTGGTGCCAGTAACCATGATAATTCCAGCTACAATAGTGTATATTAAAGTTGCTGCAGTTAAAAAGCTCATAGTTAGATCTTGGGATCAGGCTCATCATCCACCGCGAGGTGAGTTATCACCTGTCCCAGCCTCTGCCACTTGGTGCTCCTTTAATGCTCTTAACTGAGTGCCCCAGTGGTCTGAAGCATTTACTTTGAAATAATTATAGTGTTCAAATCAGGCCAGTTGCCTGAATACTTCAGCTAGGAATAATAGAATAGGACTCTGGTTCTAGTTTGTTGGTTTTCAGAACTGGGCCATAATGTAGAGAGATAGCCAGCGACATTCATATTTTGCCACTAGAGGTGAAATTCTTGAACCAACACAAGATGAATGAAAGCAACATCATTTATCAAGAATGTTTTCATTAATCAAGAACGAATGTCTGAGTTTCGAAAATGATCAGATACTGTAGTAGTTCCGACCATAAACGATTCCTACAAGAAATATTGTGGCATTATTCCCATAACCTGCCAGGGAGCTTCCAGGAAACTAAAGTCTTTGGGTTCCAGGGGGAATTTGGTTGCAAAGCTGAAACTTAAAGAAATTGATGAAAGGACATCACCAGGAGAGGAGTTTGCAGCTTAGTTTGACTCAACACCAGAAACCTCACCTAGCCTGGACATGAAAAGGATTGACAGACTGATAGCTCTTTCTCAATTCTGTGGGTAGTGGTGCATGGCCTTTCTTAGTTGGTGGAGTGATTTGTCTGGTTAATTCCTATAAGGAACATGATACCGCCATGCTAAATAGTTATGCATCTCCATGTGGCCGCTTCCAATTTCTTAGAGGGACAAATGGCTTTCAACCACATGAGATTGAGCAATAACAAGTATGTGATGCTCTTAGATGTCCAAGCCTGCATGTGTGCTACACTGAATGGATCAGTGTGTGTCTACACTTGGCTGACAGGTCTGGGTAATCTGCTGAACCCCATTTATGATAGGGACCGGAGAATGCAATTATTCTCCATGAATAAGGAATTCCCAGTAAGTGAGGGTCATAAACTCGTATTGATTAACTCCCTGCCCTTTTTACACAAAGCCCATCACTAGTACCAATTGGATGATTTAGTGAGGTCCATGGATCAGTCCCATTGGAGTCGGTCACAACCCTAGTGGTGAATTGAGAAGATAATCAAACTTGACTATCTAGAGGAAGTAAAAGTTGTAACAAGGATTCCATAGGTGAACCTGCAGAAGGAATATTAACATAGAGCATTTCAGGACATCACTGTCCCCAGGTACCTCCTCTCCTCACTCCTCCTCCCTGATTCTCTCTGTGTCTCTCTCTCTCTCTGTAACTATCCCGGCAGAGGCTGGCAGGACCAAGCTCATGACTCCTGGGTGGAGGGGGGAGAGAGAGGCAGGGTGGCATCCATTCCCTTCACCTCCCAGAGGTGGGAGGGTGGGGTCTTGTCCACATGAGAGGAGGTGCAGGCATTCCTCCACCCCTGAGGGGATGGCCACAGAGAGAGAAACTGGCCCAGTAGTGCAGTCTGCTACTCCCCCTGGAAGTGACAGAGTCTCTGTGTAGGAGGAGGTGAGGTAGCTGTCCTAGCAGGGGGACACTATGCTCTCTCATCTGGCTGCTTGAGCCACCCAGGAGGTTTACACCAGGGTCTTCTCACCTCAGTGGTGGTTGAGGGTACCTGAGGAGGATGCCCTGCTCCCTGCCGGGTATCAGTTTGAAGACCTGAAACGTCAGCATTTCAGCTGCACAACAGCTGACACAGGACTGCAGTAACACAGGGTCAGTAACTTTGGTCCAGGTGCCCATGACAAAGCCTGTGAAAGCTCACCAGCTCTTCTCCCAATGTGATCCAGAATGGGCAGTAGTGCCCTCTGTGACCGAGATAGAATTGTATGACTCTGAGTGGTGGATCACTTGACTTGTGTGTTGATGAAGAATGTAGCTAGCTGCAAGAACTAATGTGAATTGCAGGACACATTGATCGTCGACACTTCAAATGCACTTTGTAGCCCTGGGTTACTCCTGGGGCTATGCCTGTCTGTTGGATGTCATGCCCTCCATCACCCATGGAGGTGTCCTGCCCTAGCAAGTGCATTGCCGAGGAGCTGAAGGGAGGCCTTCGCTGTCCCCCTAGGATGAGACAAAGAAGGAGGAGAGACATTTCTGCCACACCAAGCTGGGGAGGGTGGATGCACATGTTCAGCCCACCCCTGGAAGCTGTCAGTGGTAGCACCACACAGCTGCCCTCACAGGGTCATGACCTGACAGCCACTTGCCCAGTTCCCACTCACCAGGGCTGCATTGGCCCTCCTCTGTTGCCCAGAGTCCAGCGCCTGGGGTTCAGATGCATGGGCCAGAGGAGGGGTGACATGTCCATCTGTACCTGGGGCCCCTACCGCCTTCTCACCCCCCTGTGACCACAATTGGAAAATGACCTCAGATTAGACATGGCGACCCACCGAATTTAAGCATATTACTAAGCAGAGAAAAAGAAACTAACCAGCATTCCCTCAGTAACGGTGAGTGAAGAGGAAAGAGTCCAGCTCTGAATTCCTGCCCAGGAGATGGGTGCAGGGAAATATGGCATATGGAGGCCCATCTCCCGGGTGCCTCCTAGGGGACCCAAGTCCTTGTGATCAAGGCTCAGCCTATGGATGGTGTGAGGCTGGTGGCATCCACCCGGCACGTTGGGATCAGGCCTTCCCAGAGTCAGGTTACTTGTGAATGCAGGCCAAAGTGAGTGGTAAATTTCATCTAAGGCTAAACACCAGCTTGAGAAGATGGAGTGAAACCATTCAGAGGTAAACAAGTGGGGACAGTGTGGTCTGGCCGGAGGATTTATTACCTGGGTGAGGCAGATCCCCCTCCGGGGGTGGGAGACTATCCCCAGGCATGCCAGATACCATCGGGTGCACTTCATCCATAGTGGTGCACCGCAACTGGTTCTGGTTTGGCCAGGAAGGCAGCAGTGATGGTGGCTCACAGTTTCATCTCTCGCTGTGCTGTGGAATTGTGGGAGATGACCACTGCCGCAGCCACCCAGGATGCAAACGATCCCAGAGAAGCCAGAGGGGTCCCGTGGGAGAGTTGTCTTTTTTTGTAAAGGGGAGAGTGCCCTAGAATTGGTTCACCCAGAGAGAGGGGCCTGCACCCTGGGAAGCGCCACAGTTCCAGTGGTGTCAGGTGAGCTCTTGCCAGCCATTAAAAACCTGGGGGAGAGTGTGTATGTCTTGCACTGGGCTGTACCCATATCCACAGCAAGTCTCCAAGGTGAACCACCTCTGACATGTTAGAACAATGAAGGTAAGGGAAGTTGTCCAGCCAGATTTGTAACTTCGGGATAAGGATTGGCTGTAAGGGCTGGGTCAATTGGGCGCCGGAGTGAAGTGAGCTGGGCATGTGTCATGGCTAGATGAGGCATCAGCCCCTCACCACACCACTCCTCCTGGGGGAGCCAGGGGGACAGCAGCAGTGACTCAGGATGCACACCAGGCCCTTCTTGTGGATCACCCTGGCTGTGGCGGGTGCTGGTCCTGACCGGCATCCTACATTGTCTCACAGCTAGCAGCTGAATTAGAACTGGTGCAGGCTGGGGAATCCAACTGTTTAATTAAAACAAAGCATCACAAAGGACAAAGATGGGTGTTGACACAATGTGATTTCTGCCCAGGGCTCTGAATGTCAAAGTGAAGAAATTCAATGAAACACTGGTAAACAGCGGGTGTAACTATGACTCTTAACGTAGCCAAATGCTTCATCATCTAATTAGTGATATGCATGAATGCATGAACAAGATTCCCACTGTCCCTACCTACTATCTAGCAAAACCACAGCCAAGGGTACAGGCTTGGCAGATTCAGTGGAGAAAGATGACCCCGTTGAGCTTGACTCTAGTCTGTCGCTGTGTAGAGACATGAGAGGTATAGACAAAGTGGGAGCCCTCAGCTGCTGGTGAAATACCACTACTCTTATTGTTTTTTCACTTACCCAGTGAGGCAGAGTGAGCCCCACCAGGGCTCTCACTTCTGGCTGCAAGTGCCCAGGCATCCGGGCACAACCCGGTCCAGGGACAGTGTCAGGTGGAGAGTCTGTCTGAGGCAGTACAGCTGTCAAAGAGTAACACAGGTGTCCTAAGGCAAGCTCAGGGAGGACAGAAACCTCCCATGGAGCAGAAGGGCAAAAGCTTGCTTGATCTTGATTTTCAGTACGAATACAGATCGTGAAAGTAGGGTCTAACAATCCTTCTGGCTTTTTGGGTTTTAAGCAGGAGGTGGCAAAAATGTTACCACAGGGTTAACTGGATTGTGGTGATCAAGCATTCATAGAGACATTGCTTTTTGATCCATTGATGTCAGCTCTTCCTATCATTGTGAAGAAGAATTCATCAAATGTTGGACTGTTCACCCACTAACAGGGAACAAGAGCTGGGGTCAGACTGTCACAAGGCAGGTTAGTTTTACCCCACTGATGATGTGTTGTTGTGATAGTAATCCTACTCAGTATGAGAGGAACTGCAGGTTCAGTTATTTGGTGTATGCACTTGGCTGAGGAGCCAATGGTTTGAAGCTACCATTTGTGGGATTATGACTGAACACCTCTAAGTCAGAATCCTGCCTAAACATAATGACATTGCAGCACTTCAGATCTCCAGTTGGCCAGGGATAGCTGGCTGCAAGGTTGGTGAGAAGCACCGCTCATCACTGGGTTGAAGAGTGGATGGAAGGGGGTCGCATCTGTCCAGCAGTGCACCACATGTTCATGGGGAACTGGGTGCTAAATCATTCGTAGATGACCAGATTTTGCGTCAGGATTTCTTAGTAGCAGACCAGTAAAAAGCTGCAATTTATTGAAAGTCAGCCCTCAAGCCAAGCTTTTTCAGCAGGCAGGGGGATGGGCTCCATGCCTTCACAGGGAGGGGAGACCCATCCTCATCTGGCCCACCCTTGTGTGCACCTCCTCCTTTTCATCCAGATAGTTAGTGGGACTTTGCTCAGTGGTGGAGGTGGGGTCCAGCTGGGTGAAAGAGGGAGCGCAATCCGGATGCACTCTGGCGGTGAGGCCTCCCACATGGGAGAAGGTCCCTGGTCACCCCTCAAGTTGCCGCTATGGTGTCTCCTTCCAGATATCTGAAACTCGTGTGGATGCAAAGGGTGCTGAGGATCATGTACCAGGACTTAAGGCTTGTCCCTGTAGGAGTGACCCAGCAGCAAGGGCACAGTTCCTGGAAGAGGGCTGAGGACCATCCAGGGGAAGACAGATCTGGGTGTCCCATCCTGCCGGGCCCTGCATAGGGGGGGCAGGGCTACCTCGGGAAGCCAGGTCTGCAATCCCATCCTCCTGGCATCCAGGGGAGTGGACATAGGGACACTGTGGTTTCTCACACCTGGGGCCAGCCAGGGGAGTTGCCTGTCATTGTGGGCAGGCCAAGGGCTAATCCAGGAAGCCAGGTCTGTGATCCCATCTTCCCGACTGCCAGTGGAGTGGAGATTTGGCCGTCATGCCATCTTGTACTCACAGCCAACTGGGGGAGCCATTTGTCAGCACAGGCAGGCCAAGCCACCCGAGGAAGCCAGGTCTGTGATCCCATCCACTCATCCCCCAGGGGAGCAGAGATAAGGCTGTCATGGTATCTCACACCCAGGGCTGGCCTGAAGTGTCAGCTATCATCATGAGTGGGCTGAGAGGCACCCCAGTAAGCCAGGTCAGTGATCCCATCTTTCTGACCCCCAGGGGAGGGGAGATATGGCCTCTGTGATGTCTCACACCTTGGGCCAGCCAGGAGAGTTGGCCATCAGTGTGGGCTGGATAAGGGCTACCCCAGGAAGCCATGTCTGTGATTCCATCCTCCTGTACCCCAGGAGAGTGGAGATAGGGTTGCTGTGGCATCTTGTACCCAGGGCTGGTCAGGGGCTTTGGGTCTGCCTCCTCCTCCATCCTTCACCTGGCACTATGTGGAAGCTACTCTGTTAACAGCACTGCCAGGGGAAGACAAGGGGCCACATATCATGAGGCTCAAAGCAATATGTGTTCATTGGTGCCTGGTGCCATGGAGGAGAGAGACAGAGGTGCACTGTGAAATGTGTGGAGATGTGGGGATCCAGTGCCATCTGCTTTGCAAGTTTGAAAGCCATAGGTGCAGAACAAAGGGGAGAACCAATGCCACAGAAGTCAGGATGAGAGACTGTTTGAGGCATTGTGGCCCACCAGAGATTTACGAGGCTGTGAAGGATCAGAGAGAAGTTCCCCTGAGCGGCTCTGAGAGCATGTGTGACACTGCATGATTTTGTTGCCTTCAGGAGATATGTAACCCAGAAAAGAGCTCTCTCACCTGGGTAGAAGTGGACGCCCACAGGGGGTCTGTCCCAATAGAAGCTCAGAAGGGAGAGAGAGGCAGAAAGTTGCTGGGCCAGGAGATCTTCTCCCTGTGTGAGGGGGTCTGGACCATGGCCACCTCCAAGATCGGAGTTCAGAAGGGGGAAAGAAGTGGAAACAGACCAGGATGGGAGAGCTCCCACCTGGATGAAAGGTTCTGGATCAAGCTCCCCTTTCTGATGAAAGTCCTTAAAGGAGGGACTGGCAAATGACTGCAGGGTCTGTTTAAAGCTCCTGCCTGGAGAAGCAGGGCCAGGCAAAGCTCTCCCACAATGAATGTTCATAAGGAAGCAACTGGTGGATGGCATAGGGGCCTGGAGAGCTCCTGTCTGGGTGAGCGAGGTCAGGCAGAACCCCTTTTAATAGAAGTCCATAGAAGAGTTCTGGGAGGATGGCTGTGGGACCTGGACGGCTCCTGCTGGTTGAAGGCATATGACCCCACCCTGTACCCAATGGCATTCCCCAAAAATCATAAAGTTCCCAGAGGTACTCTGGATGGGAAAGAAAGGGAACCTGGAAGTCCTTATGAGAGTGGTCCTGCCTCTTGGTGGCTGAGGGGAGTTCTACAAAGATGGCCTGGATTAGGCAGAAGCTCCCCTGAGAGGCTTAGAGGGTATGTGTGATCCAGCATGATTTGGCAGCCTACAGGAGATATGTGCGAGACGGAGACTGTGGTGTTCTGAATCAGAAAGGGGGGGACTCGGAAGTCATCATGAGAGCAGACCTACTCCTCTGCAGCTGAGGGGAGTTCTGCAAGGCCACCCAGGATCAGATGGAAGTTCCCAAGAGGCTCCTAGGGCATGCATGATCCAGCACAATTTGGCAGCCTGCAGGAGACATGGTGGCAGCATATTCCCCAGAGGTGAAGTGGCGGCCATGGCTGGGGAAGGAGATCTCTTGGCCAGGTCTAAGGGCAGGTCAGTAGGGGTCAGCCCTGATTGAAATCTGTAAAGCAGCACCAGACAGATGGCTGTGAGGCCTGGAGAGCACCTGCATGGGTGAGTGGTGTTAGGCAGAGCCCCCCATGATGGAAGTCCTTAAGGGAGAAACTGGTGGATGGTGGTGGGGCCTGGAGAGCTTACGATGGAAGTCTTAAGGGATCACTGGGTGGATAGAGGCAGGGCCGAGAAAGTTCCTGCCTGGATGAGTGGGGTCAGGCAGAGGATCCCATGATGGAAGTCCTTAAAGAAGCTCTATGAAGATGGCTGTGGGGCCTAGAAGGATCCTCCTAAGGCAGAGGCATCTGGCTTCACCCCGTACTTGATGGCATTCCCAAAAAAATCACAAAGTCCCCAGAGCTGCTCTCGGTGGGAAAGCAGGGGAACGTGGAAGCCATCATAGGAGTGAACCTGCCTGTCAGCAGCAGAGGGAAGTTTTGTGGGGTTGTCCAGCATCAAAGGGAAGCTCTCCTAAGAGGCTCAGAGGGCACATGGGATCTGGAACAACTTGTTAGTCTGCAGGAGAGATGGAGGCGTCAGAGTCACCCGAGGCAATGTGGTGGCTGCAACCGGGGAAGGCGATCCCTCATTCATGTCAAAGGAGATGTCTTTAGGGGTCAGCCCTGATGGAAGTCCATAAGGGAGCACCGAGCAGATGGCTGCATGGCCTGGAGAGCTCCCGCATGTGTGAGTGGAGTCAGGCAGAGCCCCCATGATGGAAATCCTTAAGGGGCACTGGGTGGATGAAGACAGGGCCTGGAGAGCTCCTGCCTGGGTGAGCAAGATCAGGCAGAGCCCCCACGATGGAAGTCCTTAAGGGAGAGCCAGATGAATGGCTGCAGGGCCTGGAAGGCTCCTGCCATGGAAAACCATCTGGCCTTACCTCATACTCTATGGCATTCCCGAAAAAATGCAAAGTCCCCATTGCTGCTCTGGATGAGAAATTAGGGGGACTCAGAAGCCCTTATGAGAGTGGACTTGCCCCTTGGTGGCAAAGGAGAGTTATGTGGGGCCAGAAAGGATTGAAGTGATCTCTCCTGAGATGCTCCGATGGCAAGTTTAATCTGGCATGATTTGGCAACCTGCAGGATATATGCAGGAGACAGGGACCATGGTCAGCTGGATCAAAAAGGAGGGGGAATCGGAAGTCCTCATGAAGTCAGGTCTGCCCCTTGGTGGCTGAGGGGGGTTCCACAAAGCCAGGCAGGATTGGAGGGAAGTTTCCCATGCAAGATCCTGCAGGATGTGGCAGCCTGCTTGAGACATGGAAACAGCAGAGTCCCCAAGGTGAGGCAGGAGCCACGGACAGGGAAGGAAATCTCTCGGCTGGGTTAAAGGGGAGGTCGTAGGAGTCTGCCCTAACAGAAATCCATAAAGGAGGGTTGGGCAAACAGCTGCATGCTCTAGAGGCAGTGCCCCCCGATGTGGAAATCCTTAAGGGAGTGCCTGGTGGATGGTGATGGGGCATAGAGACCTCCTCCCTGGGTGAAGGGGCTCAGGCAAAGCCTCCAATGATAGAAGTCCTAAAGAGAGTGCAGGACAGATGACAGCAGGACCTGGAAGGCTCCTGCAAGGGTGAAGGCATCTGGACTCACCCCCATACCCAATGGCAATCCCAAAAAATTGCAAAGTCCCCAGAGCTGCTCTGGATGAGAAAGTCGGGAGACTTCGAAGGCTTCATGAGAGCATACCTGCCCCTCGGCAGTTAAGCGGAGTTTCGCAGGGTCAGCCAGGATCAGAGGGAAGCTCCCCTGAAAGGCTCCAAAGGCACATGTGATCCAGCACAAGTTGGCAGCCTGCAGGAAATATGCAGGAGATGAGGACTGTGATGCTCTGGATCAGAAAGGTGGGGGACTCGGAAGTCCTCATGAGAATGGACTTGCCCCATCAGTGCTCAAGTAGAGTTCTGGAAGGTCAAGCCAGATCAGACTAAAGCTCCCCTGAGAGGCTCTAAGGACACACATGATCCGGCATGAAAAGGCAGCCTGCAGTAGACATGGAGGCAGCAAGGTCCCTTGAGGTGAGGCGGGGTTGCAGCCAGAGAAGGGGCTCTCCCGGCTGGGTGGAAGTCAAGGCCTGGATGGGTCATCCCTGAAGGAAGTCCATAAGGCAGCACCAGGGAGATGGTGGCAGGGCCTGGAGAGCCCCTGCCTCGGCAAAGGCATCTGAATTTGCCCCATACTCAAATGCATTCCTGAAAAAATGTAAAGTGCCCAGCAGTGCTCTGGATCTGAAAGAAGGGGATTAGGAATTCCTTTTAAGAGCAGATCTGCCCCACTGCAGCTGAGGAGAGTTCAGTGAGGCAATCGCACCCTGCTGGTTTGCTCCCTGGATTGACTGGTGAGTACACATGATCTGCCATGATTTGGCAGCCTTCAGGAATTAAGGGTAGAGGGGATGGCCCATTAGATTGCGAGCTAGAGTCTGGGTCTCAGCCCCAGTGAACTTCCTGCCAGGTGTCTCTGAGGGGTTGAGGTACCTCATTGGGCTTCTTCCACCTGACTGAAAGTCCGTATAAGAACAGATCTGCCCTTCTGTGGATGAAGGGAGTTCTAAGGAGCCAGTTGCACCCTGAAGGTTTGCTTCTCGATCATCCGGTGGGCACACATGATCTGGCGCAATTTAGCAGCCTTCAGGAGTTAATTGAAGATGGGGCAGCCCATCAGAGTGTGAGTGCGAGTCTGGGTCTCAGCCCAGGAGGACATGTTCAATGTCACAAACAACTCTGACCCAAAAGAAACCACCAACTGTGGTAAACAAAGAGGCCAAATAACAAAGCAAGACTTTTTATTATTTTTATTCTAGCGCTTCGGTGTTTCCACCTTCAAGGAATAACAAATACTCAAAAAAGCACACACATTTATATAACACATAATTAATTACATTCAATTAATAATTAAACAATAAATTACCCCCTTAAAGTAAACACTTCCAATTCAACTCATTGTTTAGGCCTTTAGGCACTAATGTTTTATATTTTAAAATATAAATACTTTCCGTATACAATAACTTCTGTTTCAATACATCTTCATTAATATGTAAACATTCCACTCTCTCTAAAATTGTGCCTTGTAATACATTAATATCACTGTTATGCAACATTTTAAAATGTAAATCAATCATTTTGGGCCAGATTCACGAAGGCCTGCACGGAGTCTAACATGTCTGCTGAGAGATCCAGGGATAGCCGGAAGGGGCTTGCAAGAGAGCTCCTAAAACTCCTCTTACACAGACAGGGCTGGGCTAGGTTATGCAGATTACCTCATTTGCTGCTGAAGGTTATGCAAATGAGGTAAATTTGCGATCCAGGAAACCCTAACCTATCCGAGTAAGAGTAGTGTTATTTGCAGAAATGTACTCAGTTGTCAACTGAGTACCGTTCTGCAAATAGCAAAACGGAGCTGTGACAGCTCCAAGTAAAGGATGCATCCAGTTGAGGAAGCATGCCAATGGCCAAATATACGGCCATTGGCAATTCTACCCGTTACAAAAAAAAATTAATAATTTTTTTTACCTCGATCTCCAAAGTTTAAGCGTAGCGCAGCATCGTGCAAAAGTGCTGCTCTGTAAACCCCCCCGCCAAAAAAAATATAAAAGCCAAAAATAGGCATTTTATTATAAATATACATCTGCCATGAAAGTGAATGGCAGGCTGAAGTCAACATGGCTACTGAGTAGAGGTTGCTAAGGGAGGAAGCTCAGTCTAAGAGATGTAACCAAGCATTAGTAGGCAATCCTATGCAAATGAGGGTAAGGATAGTGAATCCCAATTTCACATGGCATATGAGCAAAGTCCATGGAGTGTAAGAGTAGGATAAGGAGAGTATCAGAGTAGAAGATAGGTGACATCATGAGGGGGGTATGTATGAAAGAATGTAAGCTCATTGGAGCAGAGTGGCATGTGTTTGCTGTCAGTTACCCATCACTGGAAGAGGCGTGTCAACAGGTATCCTAGCTAAAGGCAAGAAATTGAAGGTGTATGCCATGGACAACACTAAAGTTTCTTGTAGAAGTGCCTGCAACATGTATGCGCGCGTGTATGCACCTGTAAAACAAAGTAAGCCTGTATGCACGCGCGTGCACCTGTGTGTGCGCGTTTAAGCCAGAGTCAGCAAGTGTTAGGCCGTGTAAGCATGTGTGTGCACGTGTGAGCTGGTGTGTTTGTGCTTGTTTGCACTGTGCTGCCCCCTGTGGAAACAGAAAGGGAAAAGGAAGCACAACAAATAGTAGGAAGGTAACCAAGGAGAAGTAGCAGAGCTAGCAGGTGAAACAAATCAGAATCAGCCAATTACACAGGCAGTACACTAGCCCAGCCCAGCCCAGCACTTAAAACTCTGCAAACAGCTTTCCACTATGTTTTTCTCAGACACTGTAACACTGCATTAAACTAATAGAAGTGAAAACTGAAAAAGCTTTACTGAGACAAAGAAATGTTAGGGGCTGCCATTGCTGTTATAAGGCGACATATGCAACATGCTGAGGGTGGTGACAATGCGAATGCTGCTGAGCAACCCACAGTGAGGAGACGGAGAAGAGTGTACAGGCCCAGGGTAACCTACCAGGGGCTACATGAGCTGGAGATAGTGGAGCACTATAGAGTGGAGAGAGACCTCATGCAGCAAACTGTTGAGCTGTGCAGGCCATGCCTCACACACAGAACCAACAGAGGGGAACCCATTCCAGTGGAAACCAAGGTATGTGTTGGCCTAAGAATAGTAGCAACAGGTACCTTCCAGAGACCAACTGGTGATATGATGGGGATTTCACAGGCATCAGCATCCAGGGTACTGCACCAGTTCCTGAATGCCATGTCAGCACAGGTTGGTGATCATGTATACTTCACCAATTACCGTGAGGTATTGGCCAGCAATATGCATCTTTTCTAGCAAGTAGCAGAATACCCTGAGTTAGTGGGTGCAAAAGACTGCATGCACATATGCATGAAAGCACCAGCTGGTGAGCGGGGTAGGGTCTACTTTAACCACAAGGGTTTCCCCTCCATCAACTGCCAGGTCGTGTGTGATGCCCAGGGCATAATAATGAATGCGTGTGTTGGCTGCCCTGGAAGCTACCATGATTCCCATATCTGGCATCTGACACAGCTGTACCAAACATTTGCCAATGGGGACATCCCTCATGGTCACCTAATGGGGGATGCTGGATATGCACTGGAGCCGTGGCTAATGACACCCATCAGAAATGCACACACACCTGAACAGGAACACCATAATCAGGCACATGCACAAACACGAAATGTAATCGAGCGTGTGTTTGGGCTGCTCAAGTCATGGTTCCGGTGCCTTGACACATCTGGTGGAGCCTTGCAGTACTCACCAACTACATGTACCCAAATAGACATGATATGTGCTATGCTACATAATATGATACATACATAATATGATCCTGCAAAAACAGCTGCAGCAGGAGCAGCATAGGGCTGGGCCAAGCAGCCCCCCCACCATTGCCAAGGCCATCACAGGCAGAGCGTGACTCAGAGGAAGAACAACCTGAGCCTGCCCCAGTAGGCAGAAGGAGGCGTGCCCAGTATGCTTTGGCCCTGGCAAAGAGGCAACGCATAGCATATACACTGGCTCAGTAGGAACCATGGAAATGATACCTCTCTCTGGCTCGCACATATAGTAAAAGGGATGCCCAACTTGACACTACCTTTTTTCAAACATGTATAGGGAGTGTAATATGTGCATCCGACGTAGGCAGCCCTGCAGCACCACTTGAGGCATGATTGCCATGTTTTAAGCAATATAAAGCAGTGCTAAACAGCTTTAACCACTATTTAGTATATGTAAACAAAATTGCACACACTAAGTAGCACAACTTTGGGCAATGTTGAGCAATATTGGGCAGCGTTCATCAATGTTGAGCAATGTTGTGCAGTTTTGGTCAAAGTTGGGCAAAAGCAGGTAAACATGGTCATATTTGATTTCTTGTTCCTTAAGCAGTCTGGTCTCCCCAGTATGAAAATATGAAGCACTGACAGTCCTCGAACCCAGGATACTGTGCACTACAGTCACAGTACTGAACCACTAAACCATGACAGTATTTCACTGGTCAGCCTGTATGAAGAAATGTTGATAAGTCTATGCAAAGTGTCTCCTGGAAACCCCACAGGCACAGCATAATCCCTGTAGAGTTATGACACAAAGGTGAGCCCTGCAGTAAAAATACAACTCGATTTACAACATACATATAGTATAAATGTTAATATTGGGTGTTTTCACACACGTCAACAAATGTAGTGGACATCACACAGCAACATACTGAAAGTTCACACTGGGCATGCTCACACACTTAGGCCATGTCTGAGTACAGCAGTGGGCCACACATATCAGACAGTTGCATGTGTTAACCCAGGAACCTCTCACAATTCACCAATCCTGACTTATGCACGCAGCGATATGACAACAGACACATATATAATATATTGGAACCCTGTCATAATAAATCTGTACTACAGATATTTAGGTTGGTCATAAAAAGTTGAAAAGCAAAGGAAAAAAAACGAAACCAGTATCATCAATAAACAATGTGCACTCCAAACACTATCCAATCTAGGTCATGTGTTAGGAAAATATGTATTAATGTATATGTTTACTGCTTATTAGAAGCAAAGAAGGGATTAATGCATTTTTATTCTATTAATGTTATGACAAGAAAAATAAATTCATATGAAACTGCAGTGTGCTTTCTGCAAGTTGGCTTCTGACCCTGGCAGCTGCTAGCACAGCAAAAGTTAATGTTTATGCTTTACACAAGTGATTATCTGCTGGGTCAGGAAATTAAAGTGTAAAATAATGAGAATCTTCTGCTCTATCCTGCTTGAACAATTGGCCTTGTACATGTTCCTAGATAACGCACAGCTGAAAGGAAGAAGTGATTCATGAAACAAAGAGTTGGTTAGAGAAATGTATTGAGAATTGTATCTGCTATTGTGCTCGAATTAGCTTAGAACCTTAAGTAGCAACTTTCATAAAAGGACATTATAACTAACCAGGTGGCTAGCAAGGCCACGTTGTTTACCAAAATTCTTTTTTAAGCAAAATGTAGTATCAGCACCTCTGATAAATAGAATATTGTAAGCTAAAATGTTGTAAAATAACTTGTGACTAACCACGTCAGTCTGGCAGGCAATGGCTAACAAGAAAGACTATAAAAGTTGTGTACTTCCTGTTTTGTTCAGACAAAATTCTGTACTTGTACGTTTTTTGCCTCCTGGTGTACACTAGTAAAGTACCTGAACCTGAACCTCCTGTGTATTGATCTTTTTATTACAGTATTTTTCATTTAACAGATTGGTCCTTCGGACCGGAATCCCTCAAATCGGCTACGGATCAGAGCGTAGCGGTGGTCGAAAACCGTATATGGGAGAAGACACCGAAATGGTTCTTCTTGAGAGAAAAGACTTCCGACTGAATTGTCGTTCAAAGAGGCTGGCCACTTTCTGATCTGTGACTGAAGAGTGGATTTCCACTTCAAACCTTGCTGGTCAATAATGGAGGCTCAGGTAGGGAGAAATTTTGCCTTTTTTCTGTTTTAGATCAGAGACTAGGTTACAGTAAATGTTTTTTGTCAGATTTGCTATACAGATCAGGGACAGAAAAGTTACTGTTTTTTTGGTAATAGATCAGAGTAACAGAATAAGGTAGGCAGTTATTCTAGATAAACTGTGAAGAAAAACTAAAGTCGTGGTTCCACATGATAGGAAGGGTTACGTAACATTTTTTCAGTCAGAATAACATGGGAAATCAGTGCACTAAAACATCGCGAGATCCACCCCTAACTGAAGAAGCAAAATACATGCAACTACAACGTGTTAATAATGTTAGATATTATGCAAAATGGGTTAACAAATATGAATTTGATGGTAAATTAGACAAATCTTTACTTGTTAAACTTATTAAACAGCTTAAAACTGATGCGAAAGGTCAGGTAAAAAAACAACGACAATTAGGCATTCCTCAGGCACACAGGTGGATTGAGGAAGCAAACCGTAGGGAACAAAAGAGTAATAATTCAAAGGCATTGTTCTTAGACAAAGAAGATAATAACATAGTAATAGCGATGGCTCCTCCGCCCCCACCACTTCCCTTACCAGGATATGAAGCGAGTGGACAAGCTGGTCCGCCTCCGCTGTATCCTGATATCCCAGCAAAACCAAAACTGTTCGTTAGAGATTCCATTGAGACTAGGTCCCGAACACGTAAAACACAGGGGGACATAGAATCATATCAAATAGAGAAAAATTTACAAGCTGAGAGTGAGGAAGAAATATGTCCACTCATAGAAGTACCAAATCCACAGGCAGGACAGGTTGGACAGGACCCGACTCTCTTGGTATATAGACCATGGACACTGGAGGATATCCGGAAGGCTACTGAGGGAATCCCCCATCCAAAAATTAATTTTTCAAAATTCTTAGAAGATTTACAAGGCATGAGGTTAAGTTACCACTTGAATGGGGAAGAAGTAGAAAACATAGTTAGACAAATTGTAGGTCCAGATTGGCACATGATTTGTGGCACCTGGAATCCTCGTAATGCAGAATTTAAGGCACTCCTACATAGTGACGCAGAACTAGACAACAGAGTGAAGGGCCTTACAGACCGAATCTCTGAAAAATGGAAACCTAGAGCAGACTGGACTTGTATTAATCAATGTATACAGCAAGAAAATGAAACGGTAGATGGGTACTATGCCAGATTATTAGAATGTTTCAATAACCATAGCGGTATGACAATTCCCGAAAATCAGACGAATGACTCCCCATATGAACAACAATTGAAAAATGCATTTTTAAAAGGTTGCATTGCACCTATTAGTAGCTTCATTATGAAGCATATGATAGATCATCGAACAAGTAGGTGACAAGCCTTACTTGAATATGCTAGACATGCTGAAAGACACTTTAATAGCAAAAAGAAAAAGAAAGCGCAAGTCTTCACTGCTGAAGATGGAGCTGAGGTTTATGTATTACAGTCTGGTAAGAAGGATAAAAGAAATGCCCAGGGAAACAACCAATCTGACAAATGGTCAGAAGATTTTGAAGAGAGGAAGAAAACGGGTGAATGCTTTAAATATGGGAAAAAGGGACATCTAGCAAGGGATTGTAAGCAAAATAAGAAGGTAGCTACAGAAGATAAGGGAGATGAGGACTGACTATATGATGGTACACCATATGAGGGTCAGGAGTCATCAAAAAGAGACAATAAAGAAAAGACAAATGTAAATCTGATAGAAGGAGTAGAGGAAGTGCAAGTAGATGTAGAAGATGAAGAAAATGAGATTTTAGACTTAGCATTATTGAGCCTTGAGCTCTACCTAGCAGACACAAAACTGGAAGTTACACTTCTGGTAGAGGGGAAGGAAGTTAAATTCCTATGTGACTCAAGAGCATCGCGGACTCTGATACACCCCTCCAAGTTACCAGAACATTCAGAATCACCTGATTATATATTAGTGAAAGCTGCAAATGGACAGCTAAACTGGGAACCACTTTCCCATGATATAGCAATAACTGACCCTGTTTCAGGGATGACTCAAAAGAGTAAAATTGTTGTTTCTGCAAAATGTCCAGTGAACCTATTAGGTAGGGACCTTATGCAGATAGTTGGCATAGCAGCAGTTCCAAATATGCAGGGTATGGAGGTACAGCGACAAATGTATACTTTTGTGGTGCGACTGGAGGGTGAAACTTTTTACTGGTACAGCTAGGACTTGGTTACGACTGGTCCAGGAGCAGTGACCGATGAACTGATGAATGTAGCCATCAGTAAATCCCCCTCCCTTGACACTGACAGACACCATTTGTTGCATTGCACTCTGTATTACTGTAGCACACCAGGACCTGATAAGGAATATGAGCAAGAATTGTTAAAAAATTGTGCAAACAGATTAATATTACGTAATCTGTACTGGGATACTGAGGGGAACAGTGTTGTTAGCTGTTCATTACCTCAAGAGTTCCTTGCACTTTACAGATCTAATCGATTACCACATGTTAGTTTAACTAAAAACAGAAGTACAAAATGGGCAGACCTAGGAGAAAAAGTCACAAGATGGGAGAAACAAACTGACTTAGAATTATCAGAACAGAGAATACAGAAACAAAAACTGAATTGGTTAACACAGACACACCCAGCTGTACACTTGCAGTCTAGTGAGGACAGCTGATTAGCACTCTTATTAGAAGAAGAGGAAAAAGCCTTATGTGGCATACCAAAGATTCTTTGGTCAACAGGCAAATCAGATGTAGGACTTATTCGAACAGCAGGACCAGTTATTATTATGCCAAAGTCAGCATTTAGACCACAAAAGAGACAGTATCCTTTGAGAAAAGATGCAGAGATAGGAATCAGACCTATAATAGCAGCATTACTTAAGGAAGGAGTACTGGTGGAATCTCCTGATTCACCATGTAATGCACCCTTATTTCCTGTTAAAAAAGCAAACGGGGAATGGCATATGGTCCAAGATTTACAAGCTGTAAATGATGCAGTAATAACTAGAGCACCTACGGTGCCAGATCCACACACTTTGTTAAATGATTTGAAACCTCACCAGAAATACTTCTCTGTGGTAGATATCAGTAATGCATTCTTTTCAATACCTATATATCCTGATAGCCAATATTGGTTTGCATTTACATTTCAGGGGAAAAGGTATACTTATACTCGACTACCACAAGGATATTGTGAGAGTCCAACAATATTCACACAAGAAATGGCTAGTAATTTGGTGGGATTCACCCCGCAGGGGGGTAGTCAGATTCTACTTTATGTAGACAACATCTTGCTAGCAGCCCCCACCCAGCAACAATGCAGGGAGGATACCATAGCACTATTACAATTCTTAGCAACACAGGGACACAAAGTAAACAAAAACAAATTACAGCTTTGGAAAAAGCAGGTTAAATACCTAGGATATGTACTATCCAAAGAAGGTAGAATACTAGATGAGGATAGAAAAACAGTGATTTTACAAGCACCCAAACCAACGACCAAGAAGGAAATTATGTCCTTCCTGGGAACAACCAAATTTTGCCGGAGTTGGAATCTGCTCTGCTGACTGATTTGATATACAAAAAGCCGATGGCAGCACAAGATTTGTTACAATGGACACCTGAAGCAGAAATAGCTTTCTGCAGGTTGAAGCAATTGATAGCTTCTTCATTAGTCTTAGGACTACCAAACTATCATAAACATTTCTTTCAGACTGTAGACTGTAAGCAGGGATATATGACATCAGTGTTAACACAACAACATGGGGATAAGCAATGCCCCATAGCTTACTATTCATCACAGTTAGACCCAGTGGCACGATCCTTGCCCCACTGTGTACAAGCAGTAGTCACAGCTGCAATGGCAGTACAGGCTTCAGCCTCAGTAATGTTATTCCACCCTCTCACATTGAGAGTGCCTCATGCAGTCGCGATAATTTTACTGTAAGAAAAAGTAGCATATCTTTCTCCTGCTAGACACCTTTCCTGTATGACTATACTGTTGAGCCAACCTCATATAACAATTGAATGATGCACGACATTAAATCTGTCAACTTTGCTCCCAACCCCTGCGGATGTCACACCGCACAATTGCCTGCAGGAAATTGAGCAGAAAACATTACCCAGACAAGATCTCACGGATATTCCCTTAGATAATGCTGAGGTGACATATTACGTGGACGGCTCATGCAGAAGGGGCCCTACAGGGAAAAATCTAGTGGGGTATGCAGTAGTTACAGACACTGAAACCTTAGAAGCTCAATCCTTACCACACAACGTCTCTGCACAAGCAGCAGAATTGATTGCCTTGACACGAGCTTGTACTTTAGCAAAAGACAAATGTGTAAACATATATACTGAAAATCAGTATGCTTTTTCTACTGTACATGTTTTTGTGCAACAGTGGAAACATAGAGGGATGATAACATCTAGTGGCAAACCAATTAATCATACGCAATTTATTTTAGATTTGTTAGAATCCATTCAGTTACCTACCAAAGTAGCTATTTACAAATGCGTAGCTCATACGAAACAACAGGACAGAATTTCAAAAGGTAATGCGAGAGCTGATGCAGCTGCAAAGCAAGCAGCTTCAGACTCAGAAACTTTTCTTCTAGATGAGGAATTATAACCCTCTGAAATTTTAGATCTAGAAATGTTAAAAACAATGCAGACACTTACTACAAAAGCAGAAAAACAAAAATGGGAAAGATGAGGAGCAATCCTTGAAAACGGACTGTACATCTCTAAAGAAAAAAAAAACTATTTTGCCGTCTAATATGTTTAGATATGCAGCTTTGTTGAGCCATGGGCAGTGCCATGTCTCAACAGGGGGGGTGGTACAGTTAGTAAACCGAATATTCCAAATGTATGGATTTACAAATTATACAAAAAAATTTTGTGCTGCATGTCATGTTTGTAATAAACATCATGCACAAGGGGCATTAAAACCTAAACAAGGGAGTTTTCCTACACCGCCATATCCGTTTCTTACCATTTGTATGGATTTTATAGAATTGAACAAATGTGATAACAAAAAGTACTGCTTTGTCATTGTAGATATGTTTTCTAAATGGGTGGAAGCTTTTCCGACCAGAAACCCAGATGCAACAACAGTGGCGAAAGCCCTCATAAAGGAGATTATTCCTAGATTCGGCATACCAGAAAGGATTTATAGTAACAATGGCACACATTTTGTGAACCAAACCATACAGCAGTTGGGACGTTTCTTTGGTATTTCCCTGAAGAACCATTGTGCTTATCACCCTCAGTCTGCAGGACTGGTGGAGAGGCACAATGGAGTCCTTAAAAATAAACTTAGAAAGTTAGTGAGACACAGAAGAACTGGGTGTACTGTCTGCCTCTGGCACTGCTGAGTATGTGAACAGTTCCAAATGCAAAGGGTTTAACTCCTTTTGAAATGGTGTTTGGGAGGGCATATTATGTACCTCAGTGGAAAGCTCTCATGCCTGCAGAACAGGAGGCTGATAGTTCACTAGCTGGTTATATGAGGAAACTGTTAACAAATAAATCTCTTTTGCAGTTTAACTCTGTTTCAGATAAAGAACAGACCAGACCATTGGAAGCAATTCTAGCCCCAGGCACGTGGGTCTGGGTGAAGGTAACAAAGAGGAAGAATTGGGCAAGCCCGAAGTGGGAAGGACTGTACCAGGTATTATTGGCAACTCCTACTGCAGTCAGAGTAGCTGAGAGGACTTCTTGGATTCATTTGACGCATTATAAACCGGTAAAGAACTTTCAACTTGATAAGAACATTGTAACTGTTACACAACAAGAACAAAATGACCAAGAATAGAGCAAATAGAAATGCGGAGCAACCTCAAAAATGTTGCATAATCATCTTATTGATTGTACATTTATTAACTGTACTAGCGACAATTTTCTTTTTGTTGTGGTTTTTCCTTTTTTCAACCACATAAGTAAAGTTGGATAAACGTGATGAATCACCCATAGACTGGCATCCAAACTTTAACACGTACCTAGCAATTAAACGTGTATATGCTGAGACTTTAAACATTTCAAACTGCTGGATTTGTACAGCTATACCAACAGCATATGGGGGACTGCTAATGTCCGCTATTCCTTTAGGGATCAATGAGACTTGGGAAAATCTGCTTTTTGACACTGCAACTGTGAGATCACAGGATACAATAGCATTGTATTTACCTATTACACAAAAGGGGACTGTGTGTTTTTATAAAAACGATACTCTCCAGGTGGGCTGGAGTACCTGTAACATAAGAATATCTTATAAATGTTATATTAAGACTAGTAGTGGGAATACTGTTTGCAGTACTAACTATGATTCATATTTAAACTCAATGAAAATGACATTGAATGAAATGCAAAGAAATCCTGTTTTGTTTAAACAATTGTCAATCATAGATAAGAAAATGTTTCATGCAGGGCGAGTGCGTATTAGCACTAAAGTTGAAAACTGTTATTTTTGTGTGTGGGAAAAGGGCATACAAATGGCTACCAGAGAATTGGTCCAGCAGTTGTTTTTTGGGTTACCTGGTTCTGGCCATACGACACACTGCGGAATTGCCTCTGGGAAAAATACAGGATGTAAGAGATGTTACCAAGAAAACTGAAGATCCAATTGAGAAACCTGTGAATGCAGTAGGGCGAATTGAAGCAAGCTTAAAAGACCATAACTCCGTGAAGAACAAAGACAAATTGACACATATAGACTTGAGTGATGCTGTTATATCTTGGGCAGGTATACTCCCAGCATATGGTGCAGTAAAATCGATTTGGGAGCTGAGAAAACTGTTGAAACTTCTTGAAGTAATGAGTAATGCAACTTTTTCTGCTCTCGAATTAGTGACTGATGAACTAAATGCCATGAGAACTGTTGTGTTGCAAAATCGTATGGCTCTCGACTTCACCCTGGCGGCGAGAGGTGGTACGTGGGTGCTGATAAAAGAGGAGTGCTGTTCTTATATACCAGACAATAAGCATGAGATTAATAACCATCTGGAGGTGATTCAGCAAGTGTCGGCCATGACCAAACCAGGCCCAAACCCACTGACGGACTTTTTCCAGAATTTGTTTGGGGGGGTGGGGAACCATCCTAATGAACTTTCTGATTGCCATGTGTGTAGGTTTACTCATATTGGGAGCATGTATTTGTTGTGGAATTCCCTGCATGAAAAGATTAATTAAAGATTTCATAGATATGTCTGTCTTTGAAACCCTGTATTAAGACATTGAACTTGAAAAACTGGTTCCAAATTAAATTCTTTCCGAAGTCTAAACTGAATGACTCTCCTAACTGCAAGTCCTAAGTGGAAGAGGTTAGGAGAAGAAATAAAACTGTTTAAGCTTTTGAGAATAGAATAAAAAGTATTAACAGGGGGGAAATGTTAGAAAAATATGTATTAATGTATATGTTTAGTGCTTAATAGAAGCAAAGAAGGGATTAATACATTTTTATTCTATTAATGTTATGACAAGAAAAATGAATTCATATGAAACTGCAGTGTGCTTTCTGCAAGTTGGCCTCTGACCCTGGCAGCTGCTAGCACAACAAAAGTTAATGTTTATGCTTTCCACAAGTGATTATCTGCTGGGTCAGGAAATTAAAGTGTAAAATAATGAGAATCTTCTGCTCTATCCTGCTTGAACAATTGGCCTTGTACATGTTCCTAGATAATGCACAGCTGCAAGGAAGAAGTGATACATGAAACAAAGAGTTGGTTAGAGAAATGTATTGAGAATTGTATCTGCTATTGTGCTTGAATTAGCTTAGAACCTTGAGTGGCAACTTTCATAAAAGGACATTAAAACTAACCAGGTGGCTAGCAAGGCCACGTTGTTTACCAAAATTCTTTTTTAAGCAAAATGTAGTATTAGCACCACTGACGAATAGAATATTGTAAGCTAAAATGATGTAAAATAACTTGTGACTGACCACGTCAATCTGGTAGGCAATGGCTAACAAGAAAGACTATAAAAGTTGTGTACTTCCTATTTTATTCAGACAAAATTCTGTACTTGTACATTTCTTGCCTCCTGGTGTACACTAGTAAAGTACCTGAACCTGAACCTCCTGTGTATTGATCTTTTTATTACAGTATTTTTCATTTAACATCATGGAAAGATTATCTGCGAAGGAGTCCATACAGAACCATGACACTTCCTTCAGCTATGTCATAAATAGCAATGTACACTCATATATGTCCTGAGTCAGGGCCAACTGTAAATGACTGACAATGCCAACATCCTGTGAGGCAGACCCATACATACATACCCACCTCCCACTGACAAAAGGCCCACTCATCATACCAGGAGATATCACATGTAGAATGGGTAAACAGCTCCTTCCAAAGCTGAAAACATGGCATCAGTTGGATTACATTGTGCCCCTATATGTGTCATAAGTGAACTGCAGAACAAACAGACCCTGCACCTGAACAGTCTGTTGAGCCTCACCCTCTGTACAGGATATGAAACTGTTGAATGGGTTACAGCAACATATGGCACACTGCACAAGTGTTGGTACACAACAGACCATGGGAACTATAGTCTTATAAGCTGATGAAGTCTGATCTGCAAGGCCATGGAGTCCATCATGATTGAAGTCAGAAACAGAGCTATTGGAAGCCTATAAACACACAACCCTATCAACTTTGGACTGTTCATGGGCAGATCATATTTCCCAAACCTGCTAGACTGTTTGCAAGGCAGCCACCCAGGACATACATCAATGAAATGAGCTACACACGTCCCACATACACTTTGAATAGGCCTTTTCCAACATCCCAGACACATGTCGTATCCACAAAATAAACAACCTGTGCATAAATATGTATTGTCATTGGATGGATTGGCAACTGTGCCACAGATAGATCACACAAGGTAAGAATTGTGGAGTCCTGTTCAAGCTGGTAACACCTGCTGTCTCCCATGTCTCAGTCCTGGGATTGCATAAAACTAAGTGCACACACAGTACCATGTCTAGTCTGATGATGTCAGCATCCCACAAATATAGCAGTGGAAATGAAAACTCCCAGTGAAGCATATAGCGCATCATGTTAATGTGTATCTCTCCGGTATCGTAAATAGTTAGGTAGTGGTTTGAATCCTGCAATACCTGTGTGTGTGGGTGGGGTGTGTATGTTTCTGTGTGATTTCCTTTGAGAGTATTGCCCTTTTTGGAGACTAGGCAAACACCTTAAAAGTGTTATATTCCTGTTTGGCAGGTCTGATGATGTCAGCATCCTACAAATATAGCAGTGGAAATCAAAACTTCCAGTAAAGCATATAACATGTTGTGTTAATGTGTACCTCTCTAGTATCATAACATAGTTAAATAGGGGTTTGAATCCTCCAATTGCTGAGTGTGTGTGGTGGTGTGTATGTTTCTGTGTGATTTCCTTTGAGAGTCTTGCCCTTTTTTTTGAGACTAGGAAAACACCTTAAAAGCGTTACATTCCTGTTTGGCAAGTCTGATGATGTCAGCATCCTACAAATATAGCAGTGGAAATCAAAACTTCCAGTAAAGCATATAACATGTTGTGTTAATGCATATTTCTTTTGTATCCCAACATAGTTAGGTAGGGGTTTGAATCTTGCTATTTCTGAGTGTGTGTGTGTATGTTTCTGTGTGATTTCCTTTGAGTATTGCCCTTTTTGGAGACTAGGAAAACACCTTAAAAGTGTTATATTCCTGTTTGGCAAGTCTGATGATGTCAGCATCCTACAAATATAGCAGTTTAATGAAAACACCCAATAAAGCATATAGCATGCTGTGTTGATGTGTATTTCTCTATTATCATAACATAGTTAGGCAGGGGTTTGAATCCTGCAATTGTTGAGTGTGTGTGTGGGGGGGAGGGCTGTGTATGTTTCTGTGTGATTTCATTTGAGAGTATTGCCCTTTTTGGAGACTAGGAAAACACCTTAAAAGTGTTATATTCCTGTTTGGCAAGTCTGATGATGTCAGCATCCTACAAATATAGCAGTGGAAATAAAAACTCCCTGTAAAGCATATAGCGCGTCGTGTTAATGCGTATTGTAGGGGTTTGAATCCTGTAATTGCTGAGTGTGTGTTTGTGTGATACTGTTGGTCAATGTGCTGTGTGTTTAGCTTTTACTACTGTATGACAAATCAGTATAACAACAGTATGTCCATTGCACACTTCAGGTATCTGTGTGGCAAATACATATATGTACATGTGACCTCAATTAGTTCATAGGTGTGAAGCCTGCTTTCTACATGAATACATCTGTTACCTATGACAGATTGTGCTGTTGCTTCTCAGACCTTCGGTCACATATGTATGTTTGTGACAAGGCCAGTCACTGTAGTGATCTTTGACCTAGGTCATCTGTGTCACACACACCCATGACAGTTTCTATAGAATAGTGTGAGTGAGGGTTCATGCCTTGGGTATATTTCAGACATGTTCAAACACAACAAAGTCTGTCAATAATGGACATTCATTATAGGTGTACAACAACTTTGTGGATATGCATACAGACCCCTTATTGGTTATGTGATACACCAGGGGACTTCAGAATACCTATGGAAATGTGAATACCAAAGGACAGATGACATAACACTTGGTCGTATGTACACATCTGTACCCGTTCTACATGTTTGGGACTACTACCTATGTGGTACTGTCAGGATACAATGTTTAATAACTGTGGATGACTATGCTATATTTGGCTTACAGCTTTACAGCATGGGTTGGACAACAGGTATCTGTCTGTCTGATACCCTTGTGGAGGATAACATACAAACATGTGTACCCAAGTTAAAACATATGTGTATTAAAATGCATACTGGCCACCAATAGAAACAATGAAGTATTGACACTGTGTAATACAGGGCATGTCACCCTTCCCATGTGTCCACTATGCACATACATGCAGACAGTGCACCTCCACCATGTTCACAAATGTACACCTGCAAATCTGTACTGCACACATCACACACATAATGTCCACTCACCAACACATGCTGCCAAAAGTACACACATCAGCCAAGTGTCACATGGGCGGACAATACATTTTTGGAATTAACACTGTTGCAAACAATACTACATTGATAATCATAGCTTTAATGCATCATGCCTGCTCAGATATACCTACAGGGATATCATTACACTGTACTGTTGATGACATGATAACATTGCTACACTGTTATAAAGTCACCATGTGCATCGGCACCATGTTAGCCTGTTCCTGCATCAATGTTATAGATGACAGGAGGTGGCACAGTTTCATCATATGCACAGGGTGTGTTGTTGGTTTGCCAGAGCCCGACACTGACCCATCAAATCGACATGTGTGTGTGTGTGTGTGTGTGTGTGTGTGTGTGTGTGTGTGTGTGTGTGTGTGTGTGTGAGGGACAACAGTACAGCATGGGTCAATGTTGATGTAATGTGTGTGTGTATGTGTTAGCCCTAGGTGTTTGGATTATGTGTGTGTGTCTGCATGCACACAGTTCCACCATGTGGCTGCCATATATGGGAGGTTGTGGGACAGCCACAGACTGTACCTGCCAGGCTCTACAGATCACCATCTTTGGCCACGGACACAGTACATGTGACTGGCAGGGGTGCAACAGACAGTATCAGGTACTAAGCCAGACTGGGTACTATCATCAGAGGCAAAGGGATGTTGACTGGACCCATGTCCCTGCTGGGACTGGCCAGAGCCACGTGCATGTGGTCTTCTATGATGGTCTATTGACAGCCCTGCTCCAACATTGCTGGAGCTGGTACTGCCACTGTGGGAGCGGCTGTGACTTGTGTGTCATCCGTGACAACTGCCAGCCGATGATGTTGCTGGCATACATCCATGTCAACGTCTCAGCCATCCTGCACTGTCCTGGCACATGGACATTACATTGCGGAGGACATCTAATGTCTCCGCCCAATGTCTATCAATGACCTCGGTGTAGTGACGCACTGCACCTGCAAGGTCATGGATACTGTCATTGATAGCGGTGTTATGGGCCCTCTGTGCCCTCAGTCCCTGTCTGGTGTACCGTTCCATACGTGCCTGTGCCTGCATTACAGCCCGGAACATACCTGAGGTTGTTAGACCTGTGGGCGCATGTCTGCCAGGGGCATTATGACCAGCAGTGCTCCCATGAGAACCCCTGGACATCTGCCTATGTGGTACCATTCCAGGAATCTGGGTATGGCTGCTGTGAGGGGTTGCATGTGCCATAGATATCACACTATCCTGGTCAATGCCTACTATATGCTGTCCCTCAGCTAAGGCCATTGGTGATGAGGGATGTATTGGCAGTATGAATGTGCGCATAGATGGTGTGGAAAGCTGTGTACTGTCTATTGGCGGAACAACGACAGACCCTGTCAAACCTGCCTGTGCCACAACACATGTTTTATCATCTCCACTATTTGTGGCAGTGTCTTCAGGTTCCCTGCTGCACTCAACCAACACAACCTCAGCAGCTGTGAGAGGGAGACAGGGAACACACTTTACAATCTGTACATGATGTTAGCACACATGCACACCTGCACACCTGCACACCTGCACACATGCACACATGAACACATGCACACATGCACACATAAACACAAATACACTACTCACTAAAGTAGACACACACACACACACACACACACACACACACACACACACACACACACACACACACACACACACACACACACACACACACACACACACACACACACCAACAGCAATCCAGAACATACCCATTAGTGGTTGATGGTGGAGTACAGTATCACAAGTCAAAGAGCCCTATCACACGTGTCAGCATGCGAAATGTGTGTTGCTCAACAGCATGCAGGGTGAGTGTAGAGAGCCCTTGTTAATAACAGTATACATGTGTTTGATGCATGTGTGTTTTTCAATAATTGGCCTCACCCTGGAACACAATGTGTACATGGACACAACATTGCTGTGCAAGTATTAAATGCTTTTCAATGTCCTGTGCATCATCACTCACAGGTATACATACCATGGCTGGATGCACACAACTGTCAGGTGTATAGCAATGAATGCTATGTGTTGTACTGTAGTTACTGTAACTGGATGTAGTGTAGTACCATGAGCCATCATCAGGCAGCATCATGTGGTCACTCAAGGCCACTAATGTGTGCCACACTGGCAACTATCTTGCTCTACCTGAACTGCAGCACTGTGGCTACATTAACCATTTTACAGGCAGTTGTTACATGGTTATGTAAGGTGTTCAATAGGGAGCATTGCCTAACATGAATATCTTGTTTGTTGAAGAGTTTTGCAATGCCCCATGATAGGCCTCTACCCCTCAGGTATAGTATGTGTGCTGTGTGGATGACATTTGGGATACTGGAGTCTGACCTTACAGCAGGTGTCTACATGTGCCATGTGTATCATATTGACATGTACTGCGTATGACAAGGTGGTGTATGTTGTGTGCATGTGTATTGACTCTGCCTATACATTGTCCACTACAGTGTACCACAATTGTTTGGGATGCTCTGTGTATAGCATGTGTTTGAGACAGCCACTCATGCTACTGGGATGTGCATAGTCCCACAGAAAACTTGCAGAGCATGCATTATGTGTAGGTGTTGTACATGTGTATATGGCCTAAAACCCACATATGACATGTGCATGTTATTTGCCATATGAAATGTAGAACACTCACCAGCATGGGCCAGCTGTCTTGCTGTCACACCATTGGGACCTACAAGGATATGAGACAGTTTGTCAGTGTCAACAACTGTGGCATTGCTTCTGTGACTTTGCAATTTTACAGTAGTACAACAGTTGACAGTCACAGACATACAGATTATGTTCAAAATTATCAGTATTGCACAACACCAGGCTCCACATCTTCCAAATACGCAGTACACATCTGACATATGCATGTTCTAACAATCAAGCTAATAGTAGTCTACAGATATGGCATGTTACCTGCACGCTCCAAGTCAACTTGCTGGGTGACTCCGGCCTCCATGATGACACATGTTTGTTGTAGAGGTTGTCCAGGAGCCACCACGCTGAGGAGCAGCTCTTCCACTCTGGTGAGGGGTGGATGTGATGCTGCACCACCACCTGTGGCAAGCTGTTGTCTGTGGACATCAGAAGCATGCTGCCGGACATGTCTGATTAAATCACTGCAGAGATGGCGTAGTTAGTTCCAAGGTATAGCATGTGTCTGAGATGAGAATGTACCAATCCAGCATGTTCTGCTTTTTGATGTTACAAGGTTTAGATCAGTACAGTGTGTAGCTTGTAGGGATTTTGATCTGTTGACATGGAGCATGTACAACACCTGTGGGTTTGGCATAGCTTTGTATGTTAGGCAGAGGTTGGATCTGGGTGTGCGGTATGCGACACAGTGTAGCTGTGGTTTTGGAGAACAGTCTGCATAGGGCATCTGTTTGAGTCTGGTAATACTCTTTGTGGTGTTTGTGCCTGGTGTCTACAGTTGCTGTAGATGTCTTCTGAGGTACATACCAAAAGGCCCATTGTACTCTATGATGGGTTTTATGACTAATGAGTAGAGTGGAACACTGACCTCTCATTCCATGTATGACACACCTTTTGTGATGACATGTGGACCGTACACAGTTTACATGACTAGTGTGGCACTGTGATTATCAAAAGGGACACTACTGTCCACCTGTGTCCCGTGTTGTCTTATCACACTTTTGGTGTTGAGTAGACTACCACCTATGTGGTAGTTCATGGGTACAGGGTTTTTAACAAAAGGGATGGCAATACATTTACAACATTGAGCTTGAGCGTACATATAAGCATCCATTTGTGTACATATAGATTTACATGTATTGCCATATACAGTCCACCTTTCATGGTGGGAATATCAATTATGCAAGGGTTGAGAGAGATACAGTTATGTAATAATTTTGCACAGTCTTGTGCAGAATGCATTGAGGGTATTCTCAGGCCATGTATCTTTAGCAGGACTCCCTGTCTGGAAGACTATAAACTTAGCAAGTCATACCCACAGCGTTTAAACACCACATGTTATATACCAGCACTGTATGCTGTCTTGTTTGCCACACACTACAATCTACATGAAAATATGCACATAACAACCTTCACCAACATATATATGTCCACCCTTCACAAACAGTTGCAGTATGTACCTTGCTCTATGCACATGTTAAGATGCTAATATATCTGACACATACATATCTCTACATGTGTGTGTGCCATACACACATAAGGTACACACTGTTGTACATCTGTAGACCTCACGGATGACCTCTTGAGCCTTGCTACAACATGAACAGTTGTCACATGTGTGCATGACAGTAATATTACAGGGAGTATTTATAGCTGCTAATGCTACATTACTATACTAGCCTAGTACAGCAGTTGCCAATGCTAAGATAGACATTATATGACTATCATGCATGAGTTACTCTGTCAAATCCATGTTTATATAGCTGTTTGCACTACTCCCCCAGACAGCCATTATACACAGTTCAACTCTTTTTTCACTGAGACCGTTCAGGCACTAGCCAGCCAGTTACCTACTTCTTCAACCTCCTCAACCAGTCCCTCTGGCAAAAATCTACCTGCCTTTAGTCTTCAACCAATATCCACCTCCTATATTAGAACTTTATTAAAGAAACTCAAACCATCCACCTTATCGGCTGATCGTCTCCCAGCTGAATACCTACAAATAGCATCTGATGTAATAGCATATCCCATCTCAATCCTGATTAATAGAACTATTACTGAGGCCACCATCCCCTCAATCTGGAAAATATCATACGACATCCCACTTCACAAGGGAGGCGCCTCTACGGAAACATCAAATTACAGACCTATAGCAATATTGCCGCCTATAGCAAAAATTATGGAAAGGTGTGCTCATAAGCAACTCCTACACCACCTCACCCTAAACAATCTTCTGTCTAAAACTCAACATGGGTTTTGCCCCCATCATAGTACTACCACTGCCCTCCTTTCCTTTGTTGATTCAGTAAATAACATTCGGAACAACAAATTAATAACCTCTGCTCTCTTTCTTGACTTGTCAAAAGCCTTTGACATGGTCAATCACCAACTATTGCTCCACACCCTTAAATCCCTTCACCTTGATAACCTAGCCCTACGCTGGTTTAATGCTTACCTTTCTGGTAGACAACAAGCAGTCCAGTGGCAAAGCAAACTATCTCACCTGCTACCAAATTCCATAGGAGTTCCCCAAGGCTCTATACTTGGTCCCCTTCTCTTCTCTGTATTCATAAACGACCTCCACTCAGTCATCCCTAAAGCCACCTGCATTCAATATGCAGATGACTCCACCCTGATTTGTTCTGATATCTCTCTCCATAATCTTCAAGTAGTCACCCAACACTGTTTTGCGGCAGTTGAAAAATGGTTTTCTGAATGGAAACTCATTCTAAATCCCATAAAAATTAAGCTACTTCTAATCTTCCCAACCTCTGGAATGCCCTTAGGCCAATACCCACCACACTCTAATAATGCGGTCTTTCACGTTCAATCCATCAATGGCACCATCATTGAGCCTGTCACCAACACCAAACTACTAGGTGTTACTATTGATCACAAGCTCAAATTTGGTGTTCACATTAGTCAAACTATTAAGATAGTAAACAAGAAACTAGGATCCATGTACAGAATTAAGAACTTTCTAACTCCTTATACCAAACTAACTATAGCACGATCACACCTTCTCTCCACCCTACTGTATGCCTCCCCGGTCCTATCCTTCCTCAATAAAAATGAGCTCAACAAGCTCTCAGTTGCTTATAACCATATCGCTAAATTTGTTACTGGATCACCTTACAGTACTCATCACTGCGTCAAACTAAAGAAACTTGAATGGTTAGAACTACCTAACCTACTTAAATTCAACCAACTTACGGAAGCATTTAAAATAATTAAGGAACCAGAAAAAAACCCCTCTGAACAAACTCCTGACCCCGTACTCCAACCTTAACTGCCTCCGATCGTCTAATAGTGTCCTGGTACAAACCATGAAATCTAATAACTCAGGTGGTGATGCTCTCTATGCCAACTCTATTGGAAAGCTCTGGAACTCCCTTCCCAATAACCTAAGACTAACAACTTCACTCAGCCATTTTAAAACTAGTCTCAAGTCATTTCTTAAGGCACACTGGCTATGCCCTTGTGACAATCCTGACTAACCTTATAAGCTGCCTACCACACACACACTATCATCTAAAAGGACTCTTCACCTCAAAACTTCTCTTTATCCCTTTTAAACCTATTCCCATATCACCCTATTCCTCTTAGACTGCCCCCTCCATATAACCATAGAATCAATCTGGAAAGTAGATTTACCCTTCTCCCTCGTGATTAAAGCCCAATCCTCTTTACTTCTTAACCTATCTGTATTTCCTGGAATTTACTCATCATTTACTTGTGGAATTTAATTGAATGTATTTTTAACTAGTCTCTTTGTATTTTGTATACTACGAATGTTGCTTATGTTTAGTCTATCTATTGTTGTTCCTTTCAAATGTGGAGCTTTTCTCCCCAGGTCTCTGCTGAAAAGTGATATGTATCCAGTCAGACTAACCCGGTAAACAAATGTAAAATAAAATAAAATAAATAAAATAAAGTACTGTACAGAACATAGATGACATGATCGGATGTTTGACATTAAATGCTGAGCTACATATGTCACAGTTATGTGCTACTGCACACAGCTACACGCTAATTTGTCCATGGCAGTAGTCATGCATGGCATCAGTGCATACATACCTACTGCTGCCATATATGCATGTTTCAGTACTCTTCATAAACATCTATTACATGCCGGTAATCACATTTTTGTCACATACCTGTTTGTCACTTTCAGGTCCGTCTGTATTATATTTTTTTTTTGAGAATTTTTTTTTTTTGGTGTTACCTAAGTAGAGATTGCTTCTACTTAATTCCTTTTGCTTATTAATTAAGCTTTTTTTTTTACTGAATTAATATATTTGGTTGCTGATTCACTCGAGTATTTTTACTTAATTAAACTTTTGTGCTATTAAGTAATAAGTAGTATTTACTCATCCACAAGTTCTGTGAAGCTTTATCATGTGCAATGTAATGATTGCATGTGGGGATAGCAAGTACAGTCTGCTTTTATCGGTATCTGCACATGTGCATGTGATGACGTCTGCACCAATTGGTGCCCAGCATTTGGTAAATGCATACAGCCTTCTGTGCAGTAATTGCAGTACTCACTGTCATATCAACCCAATGCTATAAATTGCTAAGTTTTGTAGGCATAGCCCTTTCAGATTTCCAGAGTGGGGCCCATGCTTGTTTGCTGTGTACACTGTTGTTTAAGTCAGAAGGTTGGTATACTTCTTATAAATGAAGCTAGAGGTGTAGACAGTGATGTACATGTTGTACTCAGACCTGACTGTTGCCACTTCCAGTACAGAGCTATCAGTGTAGAGTTTAACTCACCCCTACAAATGCTTACACAAGATATATGTGAGTATGTAGTTTCTTTTCTACTTATGTAATTGACTGCCATACAAAAGTAGTTATTGAGAAGTATTCTTTTGACACATGAACTGTTTGTGGACTGTTATACTGTGCATATTGATGTACTCACTTCTGCAAGGTTTGCGTATTTTTATTGTTGACATTAGCACAGGAGTCTCAGGTAAACTGGACAATTCCACTACTGAGTATATCTACCTACATCCTTGATTGACCCTAAACACACGTATATTTAAAATATCGGGGGGGATGCAGACATACAGAGAGCATTACATCTTATTGTGTGAGTGTTATCTTACTGGATTTAATGGATTGGTGTGTACCTGTTGGTTTATCAAGGCAGGTGGTTTGTCTGCATAGTTCCCAACTGTGAACCTATTCAGATGGTAGCCAGATGTTAGCCTGTTATTCTTTGTCTGTGCAACCCACAGGTGTTTTCAGCACTGGTACAATGGCATTGTTACAGTCAGTTGCTACCAGTACATGGCTAGATCCATTGGTATTTCTGTGTTGCACTCCTACATAAGGGTATGCTTGTGGAAGTCCTCACAAAGCTATTTGCAGAGTGTGTAACAGCAGATGAGCTGATATGCCTGTGTGTTTGTGCCTCTGCCAGGCCTATGAAACATTCAGATACATATTTGCTTGGAGTCAGGGATAGGTAGTTAAAAGTGAGGTACACCTTCTAACTAATAGAGACAGTAAGTGTAGACTTGAGTGAAGCAGTGCATATGGATTAGTACTCCTTTTATGAAGTACAAGCAGTGTCTACTGTTATTATTGTGATTATTCTTTGTGTAATACAACACCTCTCTGACTAATGTCAGTACTTTTCAGAGGGATTCAGAGGGACACAGCAAAAAATATGTTTCACAATCTGGAAGTATGGCCTATGCCCTAATCAGATATGCCAGTGTTTGTCCTGCTATGATACTGTGTGGGGGTTGTAAAGTGCCTCAATAACATTATTTGCTGCGAGAATGGTTGCTTCTCTTATCACAGTCATGTAATGCAATTCCACAACAATTGCTGGTAAAGATCCACAGAACAAGCTTTGTGTTATGGCCTTCCTATTTTTCCTTTACATTCACTCATTGTTTTGCATGATATATTTATTTCAGCACCCAGTTGTTGTATATCTGTTGTGGGTTAGTGGTACTTCATGCAGGCACGTGTGTCCAAGGTCTGGGGTTCGAGACTGACAGAGATGTTTTATTTTGCTGCTGAACAGAACAAGTGCCCTGACATACAGAGTGATTAAGGCACTTTTAAGCAGTTGTAAGCGGGTTTGCGTGGGTTTGCGAGACACTTAGCGATGCAAGCATAGCACACACATGGGCACACTCGCTCAAATCTGCTAACTACTGCTTAAAAGTGCTTACTCCCGCTAACCCTGCGCTAATTTCTTTGTAAGAAAAGAAAATGGGGAGATAGGAAAGTGGTGAAAAAGGGGGCACAAAGAGGGAAAGACAGTGGGGAAACCAGCTCGGGATGTGCAGGACGGGTGTAGGGAAGGTCCATAGCCGCCCATTTCTTTACCAGCAACAGCTGTGCATATGTTACATATTTGAAGTGAAATTTGAAACCTTCCACCCCTGAGAGAGGGGTGAGGACAACAAAGTATGTTGTACTGCCAATTCTAATTATCATTTTACATGTCCAACAGACATGTGTGTGAAATGGGAAGCTATATATGGGGCGTAATTTTTTTGTGGGAACAGATTGTGAGGTAGAGGAGGTAGGTTGGGGAGGTAAACAGACAAGACAAACAAGACGCATACAGGGGCGGAGTATGACACATGGGGTGGGTGAACACAATTGACGGGGACGGATGTTTGTAAATCGCAAGCCCATGAGCCCACAGATGGTAACATTGTGACTGAGATCCCCACCCATGGGCAGTCACAACTGCACCTTCACAGCCCCGGGAGTGGCTGTGCTGGGGGCTGCGTAGGAGGGACAGGCTCACCAATGAGTCGCACCACTCTCGCATCGAGCTGGTGTAGGGGATCAGTGACTAAATGCTGGATCTCCCTGCGCACCACAACCTGGACCCTTCGGAGGGTGACAGGTGGCCCTTCTCTGCCCATGCTTGCAGGGGGGGGGCGAGCCCCATCCCCTGCAGCGCTTCCACCGAAAGGTGGCACAGGACCAACAGAGGAGGGTAGCCTGGGCTGAGCACCAGACCTGCTGGTGCCAGGTGCAATCGCCAGCTGAGGAGGGACAGGTGGGTCCGCTGCGACCGGCCTTCCCATACGTTCTGTGATTAGGTGTGTTTAATTACAACATAGACAACAGCATTCCAAATTAGTTGTAACAGCATGCAGTAATATTCCCATTAACCCAACATACCAGGGTTCCAACAGTTGAACAGCAAGCATAACTCATGCATATATTGAACGACAGCGGACATTACAACAGCATGCAGGGATGTTTGGTGGCAACAGGCCACCAAGATTGTGGTGTTTGAACAGGGCACATGCATCAAAAAAAATGCAGATTTTTATAGAACAATAGAACATATGTCCCAACAAATGTTTTGTGATTAGACATGCCCATTGAGGTGTGGAATTACATTGTTTATGCACATAGAGTAGGGTGTAAAAATACACCTCCATTAACATGTTATAAGGACTTTTAGTCTACACTACATTCCTATTGACTGCAAGTGTATATCCCCTACATGTATTATTACACCAGGCAACATGCATTAGATTGTGTAATGGGTTTGGCTAGTTCATTATATACCTGACCTATATCTGATATGCTAACTGTCTAAGATGCAGATGTTACTGCTACATAGTTATATTTTATTTTTATATATATGTATCTACATATCTGGATGTGGTCACGTGACATTTTCACTTAAATTTCTACAGAACCTTACATTTCATGTAGCACACTCACATTTCTGGGGAACACCTTGACAAGCTACTCGTGTGCCAGATTTACCTATGCATGACAGCCATTTACCGACTGTTGAGGACTGTATATATGCTTCACAGCTACTGGCATTTCCTTCATCCATTTTATATGGGACTGCACAACTGTGAGTTGACAGCACTTAATACAACAGTACTATTTATTTAATGCAAGGGTACAACAACATTTCAAAGTAAGTGACACAGACACACTCCAAGTATTATACCTTTATTAATTACATTAAACACTCTTTTCTACATGCTCGCTCCTTTATTTGATATTACAGTGCATACGGAAGACCGATTCAAGACATATTATACCTTTATTGATAGGTTACAACACTCTTTTTCAGGCTTGCTCACTTATTTTATATGACAGTACATGCAGCGATAGTATTCCAGACTTATTTTACCTTTATTAATGGGTTACTACACTCTATTTCTGGCTGTCTGACTTATGTTATATAACAGTACATGCAGAGAAATTATTCAGGGCATTTTATAGCTGTATTATTGGGCTACAACACTTTTTTCATGCTCTCTCACATGTATTATATAACAATACATGCAGAATAATTATTAACCTGCCTGGTGGCGAAGCCTTAGCAGCCTATCTGCAAAGACTTGCTGATTCGCAGCACAGACACCTGCAGCTGTGAAGTAAATGAAGGGATATTGAGACATACCTATCCATTATTTAGACTATATTAGCATGTCTTACATACTGCATTCCATGGCTACCTACTCAGTAGTGGGGCATCTTGCATATGATGGGCCTCCTGGATCCATTGGTTCAGTAGGTCCTGCTTCCATCTCTTCAGGTCTGCGTGGTGGTGATGGACCTGCTCACCAGTCCGAGGGATGTCTGTGGCACTGGTGAGATTATGAGCCAACCGGTTCCAAGCCTATGCTTATACTCCGTTCCTTGGAACTGGCCCTGCAGGAGTCGAGACTCATGACAATGGACTAGGAGCCAAACAATATATTTTGACTCCTCGATGCCCCAGCGTTGCACTCGAAAGTGAGTACCCTCATTGAAGGTAACAATATTACTTCTTTTTTAACAACATGGCTCCCTAAAACTTTAGATTTGCCAGAAGCATTCTCTTTTGGTATCGAAAGAGCACATAGATCTATAGCTAATACTAACTCTAACAAAAACTATCCTAGATCAGTTATAGTTAGATTTCTATCATCTTTTGATAAAGAGATGGTTCTTAAATCTGCTTGGGCTAAAGCTCCTGTTAAGATTAATGAAACAACTGTGCGTTTTGACAATGACTATTCTTCCATGGTATTAGCTAAAAGAAAAGTTTTTCTGCCACTAATAAGGGAGCTTAAAAAAGCACAGTTTAAAACATACCTTCTGTTTCCTGCCAAGCTTAAAATCTTCCTTCCTGATGGTCCTAAAATTTTCGATGACTTAGACTCTGCTTTACTGTTTATCAAAAAAAATAAGATTTTGGAAAAAATAGAAGAAATGGAATGGGCTAGTCCTTCGT
>NC_056751.1:567176122-567331122 GCF_019279795.1 Protopterus annectens
TAAGGTAGGAACATATGTTTCACAAAAAATACCCATTCTTAAAGGTACAAAACAAGGATGTCCACTTTCTCCACTATTATTCACTTTAGTAATGGAGCCTTGGGCTATTTTGATCAGAAACAGTACTGACATAGAGGGTTTTGAAATAGATGAAAATACAACATCCAAAATTCAACTTTTTGCAGATGATGTTCTAATTACATCAGCAGGATCTAATTCTTCTATACAGTCTCTATTTGATAGCATGATGAATTTTAAAAGTATTTCTGGTTTAATATTCAATGAAGTAAAAACTAAAATACTGCCTATATATACACGAAAAAATATTCTCATTAGTGATTTTACTAAATATGTACCCAATTCAGGTCAGATAACTTATTTAGGTATAATACTATCTAAAGATATTAAATCTATTATATATAATAATTATAATACCTGTTTTCTTAATATACAAAATCTTTTTAATACCTGGAATAATATGTTTTTACTATGGAGGAGAGACTTACAATTATTAAAATGATAATATTCCCCAAGATTTTATACTTAATACAATCAATAATACTTCCACCTACAAAATAATTATCAAGAAACTGAACACATTAATGTTAAATTTCTTATGGGCACCTAATAGACCTAGGATTGCATTAAAGAAACATACTAATAGCTGGTCTCAAGGGGGTATTTCTTTTCCAGACTTTAATTTATATACTATCTCTTCTATTGTAAAAGTTATTACTTTATTAATAGATCAGTCATATGTCACAAAATGGAAATATTATTGGGAGCTAATTAGTATACACTTCATGAAAATCTCCTTAACACATAAAAATATGATTGTAAATAACTCCATGTTATGGTTACTAAAGGAATTTTGTACTTCACCTATTACACCTAAACATATGGTTTGTTACCCATTAAATATTATTATTAGTTATCGTAACTTTATATTCATGCACCCTAAGTATAGGGAATGGAATTTTATTGTATTTCCTATAATGTATACTCAGGGTATGCTTTTGTCATCTACTTCTGAAGGAACTCATTTAGCTATAGATAATGATCTAAAGTACTGGTATCAGTTGATATCTGATAATAAAGTTAAAAGTCTAGATTTCTTAAAACAAGAATTTGATCTAAGAGAAACTTGCTGGTTAGAGGTTCAGACCTTTAGACAACATCTCATTAATAAAATAGATTTAATGTCTATAACTGTTAAAGAATCTATTCCAACACTGATTGATTACTTGATATTAAATTTACAACATAAAGTTTCTGATAAAGGTAAACTTTCATACATACATAAAGTTATCAGACAAGAAACTTTTTACAGTGTAGATTCATACTGGAATTATTTCACTTCTATTAATGGGGACCCACCAAATCAACAAGATAAACAATATATATTGGAATCTGCTTATAGAACTACGTCTTCCATTGTCTGGAGACTTTATGCATGGAAATTTTACATAGATCTTTTATACACCTTTGATGATGAATAAAATAAATAATAAAGATAATCTATGTAAGAGATGTAATGTAGAAATTAATGCTGACTGGGCTCATATGTTTTATGACTGTATAAAATTGAAAGAATACTGGAAGTCAATTAATGAATTTTTGCAGGCTCTTTTACAGATAATTTCATTATTTCTAAATCTCTTATATTATTCAACACACCTGTACCTCAAAGTGTTAAAAGGTTAAGCTTCCCTTGTTATGGTCTATTCTAGCAGTGGCTAGGAAAATAATAACTAGAAATTGAATTTCAGATACACCTCCTTCGTTCAATGAATTTAAAAATGTTATGAATATAGTGTGCCATATGGAAATAAACACAATTAGGACTAGAACAAATAGAAAAACATCTTATTTTATTGTATGGGATAATTTACAAAATTTGTTAAAAAAATTTAATTTCAATAGCATGGTATTTTAGTTTAATTAATTGATCTGATTGTAGTGGATGTCTTTGTAAATACTTTAGTTGTTTTGTTGAATATTATAATAATACCTATTTTTAATTACTTGTATAAAATTGTTATGATATTTCTCTTATATGTTAAAACAATAAACCTGTTTTGAAAAAAAAAGAAAGTGAGTACCCTCTCCAGCACCAGACATTGTAACTGCAGATGGGAGCTACAATCAGTTATGGTGAGTATTCCTGCCTATGGAGCTTAAATATGCCGCATTTCCTGCACTTTTTTGTGATTGGCCATTTTTGAAATTTCTCGGCTGACTGCAGACCTGCTTAGCAATAGTTAATCTACCATTTATAAGTATATGTATGTTAACAGTGGACATTTATCCTAAGCTGTCATGGCTTAGTGGTTCAGTACTTTGATTATGGTGCACAGTGTCCCGGGTTTGAAACTTGTCATTGCATTTTATTTTACTACTGTCCAGACAGGCTGAGGGGTGTGGCTGTGTTTAGGCAGCTTTGCTCAGCGTTGCTCCACGTTGCCCGATGTGCCCAACGTTGCTCCACGTTGCCCTACGGTGCGCTGGTTAACGTGGTGCACAGCTCCGCGCAAACTTATTGCGCTGGATAAAGTGCTGCTTAGCTGTGGGCAACTATACTGCGCTGAATAAAGCACTGCTTAGCTGTGGGCAACTAGATTGTGCTGGGTAAAGTGCTGCTTAGCTACGGGCATTTATTTGTCATGATCCTTCTTACATTTCTGTATATACATTTTGTTCACTGATACATAGGCCATTTCAATGCTTTTTAGTAATATTTTAGTCATATATATGTCAGGAATTATTTCATATGCTAATTTAAAACATAAAAAAGAGAGAAGAGTGGTGGGACACAAACCGTGAACACCTCCTCTTTGTGTGAAAGCTCTACCACTACACTATTGCGATTTGGATTGACTTGCATAAACATTTGTTATTATGCTCTTCAATGTCGACATTGCTAACTCTAGCTAAGCTATGGGCACACATGCGCAAATACAGGCAACTATATCGGGAATTCGAAAAAAAAATATATATTTTACATTTTATAACTCTACTGGAGGTTTATAATGTGAGGGAGTGTAGTGTTGGGTATGTTGACATTTGAGCGGACTCGCTCATGTGTGTTGACATTTCACAATTCAGACACTTGCAGGGTCGTGGACCTTAGGACTGCTCGGCAGTCAGACACGCCCCCTGCCTTCCTGCACAGTCCGTGTTAGACTTGAAGTGGAGTCAGCATGCTCTCATGAATATGCATGGCATGCTGAAATCATACTGTTCAACTGCAGTTTCTGAGTAAGACTTATTTAGTCTTACACGGAGGTTTCATGAATCCGGGGGTTTATCTTTTCTAATATTCTTTATATCCCTCAAATGCTCCATGAATCTGATGCAAAATTCACGTTTTGTCTCCTCTATATAATATAACTGACATGGGCACCTCAGGGCATATATAACTCCCTCACTTCTACAAGAATAAGTGGATATGGGTTCAAACTTAACTCCATTCATACTATGAAACACATTTACAATATGGAATAATAATACTAATACTAATAATAATAATAATAATAATAATAATAATAATAATAATAATAATTGGAAATGTTTACTTTAAGGGGGTAATTTATTGTTTAATTATTAATTGAATCTAATTAATTATGTGGTATATAAATGTGTGTGCTTTTTTGAGTATTTGTTATTCCTTGAAGGTGGAAACACCGAAGCGCTAGAATAAAAAGAATAAAAGGTCTTGCTTTGTTATTTGACCTCTTTGTTTATCACAGTCGGTGGTTTCTTTTGGGTCAGAGTTGTTTGTGACATTATATTTGGCAGGAGAAAGGAGAGTGGACATGTTCAAGGTGTTTGCATGGGGTCAAGGTGGCTCTTTGGGTCTCTTCCACCCTACCAAAAGTCATTATGAGAGCGGATCTGCCCCTCGCTGGCTGAGGGGAATTCTACTTGGTCAATCACACCATGCATGTTTGCTCCTCGGAAGGGCCAGTGGGCATGTGCAATCTGGCATGATTTAGCAGCATTCAGGACTTAAGGGAAGATGGGGCATCTTGTCAGTGTGCAATTCTTGAGTCCAGGTATCAGCCCCAGGGGACATCTGAGAGACAACAGGATCTGTGGGAGGAGAGGGCCATCTGTAGGACGCTGGCTCCTGGCCTGATACAAGCATTGCAACACCCCTAGGTGCTGTCTTCATCCCCACCATTGATCAACCAATCAGGCCAACCTACTCCCACTGGCAGAGGGTCCCCAAGGCTTGGACACCCAGGTCATGGCATACAGGTCAAGGTTTTCACCCCAGGGAATGAGGCATAGGTCAGGGCACAGAGCATTCTGTGCCCTACTGGGTGAAAGTCAAGATGAGACTAATGAGCCCAAGCTAAGGTGAAGGAGCCTATCACACACTGGGCCATTCCACTCTTCTGCTGCTCTTCACCTGCAGCCATGCACCCTGAGTGCGGGAACGAGAGTGGGAGGTCTGCCATCTCTCTCTGTGGCTCTGAGCACTACAGTGCTTCACACTGGCCTGCAGGCCTCCTGAGTCGTATTCATGGTCCATGACCAGCACCCAGGGTGCGCTGTCTGCTGGGAAAGGGACACCTCCCATTGGCAGAGGTACAGACTCTGGCCCCTCCTCTCTGCCCACCTGCTGAGGTGCTCCTATCTGGTTGATCTTGCCAGTAGCATATGGTTGTCTCAAAGATTAAGCCATGCAAGTCTCAGTGCACATGGACACTACAGGGAAACTGCGAATGGCTCATTAAATCAGTTATGGTTCCTTTCATTGCTCCACTGTTACTTGGATAACTGTGGTAATTCTATAGCTAATACATGCTGATGAGTGCTGACCTCTGGGGATGCATTTATTTATCAGACCAGAACCAATCCAGGTTTTGGCCTGACAGCTTTGGTGACTCTAAATAAACTCAGGCCAATAGCGTGCCCTCCTGGTGGTGATGCAACATTTGAATGTCTGTCCTATCAACTTCTGATGGTACTATCTGTGCCTACCATGGTGACAATGGGTAACTGGGAATCATGGCTCCATTCTGGAGATGGAGCCTGAAAAATGGCTACTACATCCAAGGAAGGCAGCAGGTGTAAAAATTACCCAATCCCGACTCCGGGAGGTACTGATTATAAATAACAATACAGAACTCATTTGAGACCCTGAAATTGGAATGAGTACTTTAACAAGGATCTCTTGGAGGGCAAGTCTGGTGCCAGAAGTCACAGTAATTCCAGCTCCAATAACACATATTAAAGTTACCGCAGTTAAAACCTCGTAGTTGGATCTTGGGATCAGGCTGGCAGTCTGCCAACAGGTAAGTTGCCACCTGTCCAAGCCCCTACCTCTCTGTCCTCCCTTGATGCTCTTAACTGAGTGTTCTGGGGGTCCAAAGCATTTTCTTTGAAAAAATTACAGTGTTCAAAGCAGGCTGGTCACCTGAATACTTCAGCTAGGAATAATGGAATAGTACTCTGGTTCTATTTTGTTGGTTTTCAGAACTGTGATCATGATTCAGAGGGACAGCTGAGGGCATTCGTATTGTGTCACTAGAAGTGAAATTCTTGGATCAGCATAAGACAAACAAAAGCAAAATAATTTTCCAAGAATGTTTTATTAATCAAGAACGAAAGTCAGAGGTTCAAAGATGACGTCTAGTGATCCGGCAGTGTTATTCCCATGACCTGCTGGGGAGCTTCCGAGAAACCAATGTCTTTGAGTTCTGGGGGGGGGGGTTGAGTATGGTTGCAAAGCTGAAACTTAAAGGAATTGACAGAAGGGCACCACCAGGAGTGGAGCTTTTGGCTTAATTTGACTCAGCATAGGAAACCTCACCCGGCCCGGACATGGAAAGGATTGACAGATTTATAGTTCTTTCTTGATTCTGTGGCTGGTGGTTCATAGACATTCTTAGTTGGTGGAGTGATTTGTCTGGTTAATTCTGATAAAGAATGAGACTCCGCCATGCTATCTAGTTATGCTTCCCCATGTGGTCGTCTCCAACTTCTTAGAGGGGTAAGTGGCTTTTCACTACACAAGATTGAGCAATAACAGTTCTGTGATGCCTTTAGATGTCTAGGACTACACACATGGTACACTGAATGGATCTGCGTGTGTCTACCTTTGCCTGACAGGTCCGGGTAATCTGCTAAGCACCAATTGTGATAGGGATGGGAGATTGCAATTATTCCCCATGAACGAGGAATTCCCAGTAAGTGCAGGTCATAAACTCACACTGATTAAGTCTCTGCCCTTTGTACATACCACCTGTCACTACTACCAATTGGATGGTTTAGCGAGATCCTTGGATCAGCCCTGCTGGAGTCGGTCACTACCCTGGCAGTACACCAACAAGAAGATCAAACTTGACTATCTAGAGGAAGTAAAGTTCATAACAAGGTTTCCTTCAGTGAACCTGTGCAAGGGTCATTAACATGGAGGGTCCTGGGATGGCAACATCCCCGGGTACCACCTCTCCTGGGTCCATCACACTGACCCCCTCTGTCTCTCTCTCTCTCTCTCTCTCTCTCTCACTCTTTCTCTCTCTCCACCCACCCTGGTGGAGGCTGGTGGGACCGAGCTCAGAATTCCGAGAGTGGAGAGGGTGTTTGAGAGATGGGGTGATGTCCATCCCCCTTGCCTCCCAACGGCTGGAGGGTGGGTTTCCTGTCCACAAGGTGGGAGGCACTGGTGCTCCTCTGCCATCCTGAGAGGATGGCTGCAGAGGGGCCATTTGACCCATTCGTGCAGTCTGCCACTAGCAGAGGAGGTGATAGATGCCCTGCATGGGAGGAGTAGTGGATGACATCCTGGCAGGGGACACTACACCCTCCCCTCTGGCTGAGCAGAGCACACCTGGGGTTGTACACTGGTGTCCTCTCCTCTTGATAGCAATCATGGGTATCTGAGGAGGATGCTCCCCTTCTTACGTGGCATCGGTTGAAGAACCCAGAAGGATGGATTTTTGGCCACATGTCAGCTGCCACCAAACTCACTGTTATCCTGTGGTGTGGGGCCAGTAACCCTGGTCCAGGTACCCATGATGATGCCCATGTAACCCCATCTGCTCATCTCCTAGTGTGATGCCATCTGGGCAGCGGTGCCAGCTGAAACCGACTGAGAACTTTATGACTCTGAGCAGTGGATCACTCGACTCAGAGGTGTCCTAATAATTTTGCTTATGAGAATAATAATCATTTTCCCTTACTTATGGTGGTATAGGTATGTCATTGATAAGACATTTACAGAATGTCACAAATATTATAAGTTCCAGATATTTATAAGAATGCTGATAGGGCTAACCTTCTAGTCAACAAATTTGAAATGGCTGAACATTCAACCTGTCAGTTTAGATTTTTTCATTCTGTTCTCTACTGCTGTCCACTAAAAATCATTTGAATTATTTGCACACCACCCACGACAGCACTGCATGTGGTCCTTTACCTTTTCCCCAAGTTGGTTCAGCTGTGGAATTTGTATGTATAAGCATGGGACAGCAGCTTTGCCCACCCAAACCATGGAATTAATTGGAAGGTTTGACTGTATGGTTTCATCAAGTGGAACCATCTCAAACTCTAAGCTCAGCAATATGTACTGAACCTGCTAATAGGAATCAGTGCAATTAAAAGTTTTATGGTGTTGAAAATTAAAGACAACAGAGACCACCAGTCTTAGAAAAATAGTGCAGTACATATAACTGTGGGTTCTTTGCAAAACAAGTCTTATGGCTTATTTAAAGCTCAAAGCAAGTACCTCAGTGCATACCAATGCAGTTGATATACAGTATAATTTTTTAAGCCTTTTTTATCTCTTTCTCCTTCTCTTTCTCTCATCCTCTCTTTCTCAGTTTCTCATTAGCTCTCTCTTCAGGATTCCTGTAACAGGAACAGTAGTTACCCCTCACCGTATATTTTCTTTAAGGTCTTCATTCACTGTGCTGAGTCCCATCTAGAGCTGCTGCACTATAAATCAAGCACCCTTACACTAATTATAAAATTGCAGTCCATTTTAAACTGAAAGCTACACTTCACTAACTAAAAGAACCAAAGTTCTTCTCTGTTTTTAAATAATTTTAAATAAACACCTTTATTTAGCTCATATGCTTATAGAAAACACTTGTTTAAAATATCAGTTCTGTTTACAGACTTTGTAGACAAAAGGCAGCACTACTTATAACATTTACATTCATTTTGATACTTTACTCAATGAGCTCCTTCACATCCGCGGTGGTGCAGCGGTAGCGTTGTTGCCTCACAGCAAGAGGTTCTCCTGTTCAATTCTCGGCTGGAGTGCCTTCTGTGTGGAGTCTGCATGTCCTCCCTGCGGTTGAGTGGCATGTGAAAGACATGCATAAATGGGCATGCCTTTGCTGTAGGTTGTGCATTGTGCTGACAACTTGGCACCATAAAAATCTACTGCCAATCATTAGCGGACCAGAGTTCAGCTGTGGCAACCCCTAACCGGGAAAAGACAAACAAACTCAATGAGCTCCTTCACATGATGTTACAACTGACTCCCCCAACTAGAAATCATTAGATGTATGTCCACTTGATGGTTTGTATCCCATCAATAGCTCATCTACATCATGATCAACTGAGCCAAGCTGGTGCTGTACTTTAAACAGCTCTACCCCATTTAGTGCAGCTTTTGCCTTCCTCAGTCCCTCTTCTGTTTCCTCAGTCCTAGCCATTGGACAGATCTCATAGTCTGAAATGTTGTTCAGCCTCTTTAATGTCACTGCAAGCCTTGATTGCTTCATTTGGTTTTGGGACTAATGTTATCGGGCTGTTTCTGTAACTTTTCAACAACTCTATTATCCCTTTTATAACTTAATTATGTATTACTTCCTGTATAGCCTTTCTTTGTAGCTATGAAATTCTGTGAGGTTTCAAGATAACAATTTCTCTCGCAATGGTTTAAATATAGTTTTGAACTGTATTTGTCCTGGCAGAAGCTTTGAAAACACTTTCATGTCCCTTTATCAGAAACGTTTATTTCTTGTTTCTGTGTATAAGATTATGTAACATCTTCTCCAACTGCAGGTCTAGGTATCCATTTTTTTTTTGTTTTTCATTAAAAAAAGTACTTTCTGCTACTAAACTAACTGCATAGGTTTGTACTTCCTTCAGAACACACTGGTGTAATGTATCTCTTCAGGTTTTCCCTATCAGTCTGCTCAGTTCTGTAGCTTTTTTGTTTAATTTTTCTGTTATTTCCATGGACCACGAACGACATTTAGTCAAGCATGTGTTTTCTGCTGAGTTGGCCAAAATCAATGTCTTATCTTGAGCCTTAAATTCCTTACTCATTGAATTTCTATTATAAATCAATTGTTGTGTAACTTGGGCCTTTGCATGTGTCCCTGAACAATGGACATCACCTCTGTCTGCCAATCTTGTATGGCAGCATAGTGTATACTGTATTTCTTTTTTCTTCTTCTCACATTTCAGTAGCAATATCCAATAATCTCTGAAGGCGCCTTTTAGTTATTTATTTATTTATTTATGTCTGTTGATCAAATAAGTAAACTTACTCTGAGATCACTTTTCTGCCATGACCAAGGTCTAAAGGCAGATACAATTGCAAAAATGAATGTTATAACATTAACATTTGTAATATGAGACAAAGAATATACAAAAGTGGCGCATACCTCATGTTATATACTGGGCAAATAGTTTATCTAACCTATACGATTGCTGCATAAACTTGTTATAGATAATGCCAACACAAATATGCACAGCAAATGTAACATGCAGAAGTAAGAATATTAAATATTGTTTGCTAGCTGAGTCAAGGTATATTCTGCTACATTAAATTAGCTGTAGTTATAATGTGATATGACAAATTATATGGCTGTGAAGAGATATACTTAGCTTGATCCCATTCAGAGGCTCGATTTTTCAAAAGGTCAAATTTCATATGGTCAAGACCATATGATTGACTTTTTGGAAAGTCAAACTTCAGGAAACAGCAAGAAAGCCACATTTGTATTTGACATAAAGAATGTATGCGTAAGATATTAAATGTTCCACACAACATTTCATTTCTATCAGTGAAAGGTTAATATTATTAATAGCATTAGAAAGGTAAATAGAATAATTGTTTAGATTCTATAAGCAGCAACATTTATTTAGCCTAGCAAGTTGTCTGCCATGAAATAACTCAGAAGGACTGAATGATGTCAAGGTTTGTGACACTTCTGAAATGGAAAATAGGAGGCATGTTATTAACTAGTTGTCATTTTTGCCATCATCATCAGTAACTGGTTTCTCAGCAAGGATTTTAATGTTCATTTAAAAATGTAATTAATTCATCCAACTGGACATGGTATGCTAAGGTATGCAATTTTTAAAGCATTGACATAACTGCTACATTATTCTGGACAGAATTAGGGTTCTGTGGTCACTGAGTATTATCTTAGGGTTACCTTCTCTGGAAAATAGTAAGATGAATTCCCTAGTTATAGATTTAACATTAGCCCTACACAGTGACTTTGTTTCAGGGTACTTAGTTGTATTGTCCAAAGCAAAACATATTGAAACTGTTTGACTGTAAAAATGGCACAGCTTGTCCATATCAATACACTCAAAAGTCAACTCTGTGATGGCCATTTTGGATGAAATCATTTTGAATGCTAGGTATGCAGCCATTTTCTAGCATACAAGGCATCCAGCACAGAAATTCACAAATTCTTTCATGGTCCTGAACAGTAAAACCTTGCTGAAATCCTTGCTTTAGTGTTTTCTGTTCCCAGGTATCCCCATAGTACATGGCGATGTGCTAATCTCATCACTATATTTCTGAAAAGTTTGGAAGCCAACAGATTGTGCACTACATCTTCTCTAGCCCTATCCTTATTAACCCTATACAAGTCATTTTGTAACTTGAGGTATGGACGTTCCTCTCAGCTTTCCAGATTTTTGCATAATGTCCAGATTTTTGTCAAATATTTTTATTATACTTCTTTCAACATTTGTGTTTTTTTCTGGCAAATCATTGAGCATTTAAGTCACTGAACAATGATAAATATTTCAGTTTCATATTTCATATTTTTCACAAAATGTATGCTAATGTGAAATCTGTTATTCTATTAACTTTGTAAATTTGTAAGAGCAGTATTTAAAAACTTTCCCTGATTCTGGCCTTTGTCTCCCTATTAATTTTGGTTTACTCTGATTCCTTAGGCTAAGAGATTGTGAGGTATGGACTTTGTGGGCAAGAAGTAGAAACAACTTTGTTAGCTTCTTCCTCTACAGCTCCAACTATATGTCTCCTTGCTCTACCCAGAATGGTATCTTCCCATGGTGCCATTTTAGAATTTAAGCAACTTTCCAAAAGATCAGCTAATACTGACGTTTCTTCAAGATAATTCTCTCATGAGATAGAAACACTGCCTTCCTCACTGCCAGTACAGACACTTGGGTCGCATTATCTCTTTTCCTAGAAATGATAACTCATATCAGGATATGTTAAGAACAGCTGCTGTCTCTGCCTTTTATAATCTGTTTTTATTCCTTTTTCCCATGAAGCTGATATATATACAACATTCTTCATTTTTGCTTACAGTTCCTGTATTTTGACAACAGGAATATCATTATGACTATGAACAAGGTTATCTCTTCTCCACTACTTTCAACTGCTGCATCTATATTAGGATAATCAGCAAAGCAGCTGAGCCTGTTCTGTGTCCCCTCAGCTATGCCGTACTGAAGCACAATAATGAGTAGAGGACTAGGAGAGGAACATGTAATGCTTTAGTAAAGTTCATGTTCATACCTAGACTGAGTCTGTATCTGTATTTTTTCTCAGTTTAGAGTGAAAAAAAAACAAACATCAGTGGCTTTGGTGGTTCCTTATATACACTCATTTCACTTGTAGGTCATATTACAATTGTTTTTACCATTTTTGCTGTATTCATATCAAACTCACAAGAAAAGTAAACAAAACATGTAAAGCATGCCTTTTGTTAGATCAGGTAATTAGATACCCTATTTTTAACTCAACATGAACAGAAAATACACTTTTATTAAAGATGATAGAGTTGGGTGTACTTTTTCACAGTTTTACTTAACGATCATGTGTATTATGACAAAATGAAATGTAGCGTCTCCATTCTGTTTTGCCTATTTTATGAAGTTCACTGGTGGCTAGATGATATTCTATTCCAATTTTTACATAAATAACGATTTTGTATTTTTTTTTTTGTGTAGCCCTACTTTTACTACATATAGACCTACGGCTGCAGATAACTATAACTGTTATACTTCATTTAATTATGTCTCTTGAGAGAGGAAATAAATGCTTACAAGTACTGTACAAATTATCTTGAGTAATTTAACTGGACACAGTTCAGATCTATAACATTATGCTAACAGCAGGCTTATTTAACTGTGAGATTTTTTTCAGGTCATATGAGCATGTTGGTATAATCATGTCCTAATAATACGGGTTCTGCAGGAAGTCCCATGATGTGTAGGTGTCTGTGGTTCAGGACAGTGTCATTTAATATATAGTACAGACAGAATTGTTGTAGCATCATTAACCGTGACTAAGTATGGCTTCTGACTGCTGCTACACAGCCCACACATGACATTTCCTAACCACAGCCCCATCTAGTACAAACTATGCTAACTTTCATCTTGTACAGTATTGAACAGAAAGCATATGTATGACTCAGTGACACAAATGCCTTTAGAAGAACTGTGAGTATGGAAAAGATAGGCATGTTTCATGCATGTCTCCTCAAATGATAAATCAGTGAAGTTTACAGCAGATGAAAACAACCAGTTGAATCTTCAACTGTGAAGACATTCTGTAAAAAGAGTCTTCTGAAGGGAGCAAGCCCTCCTGCCCTCCCATTGTGGGGAGATTAGTCCTCCAACCTTCAAGCACTACACTCAGTAAGGAAAAAAAAGTAACAAGTCACTGCCAGCACACACACAGAAACCATAACACAGATCCTTAACTAGGATGGAATGAAAGGGGCAACTGCCCTACATGTACACTGTCAGGTGTGCAATCGGCAGGCGTCTATGGTGCAGACATACAATAGAAAGAAATACAACATATAGACTGATTAAAACAACTCACAGATATCACAGCTTCATAAATGAATGCTGAACTTAAATTTGTAGTCATGGCTGAAGTACTAATTATATGAGGTGAAGTGTGTGTGCAGTATCTATAGCTAGCAACCTCTTGTTCAATTTTGCAAGCAGTTTGCTACAATTACAGTAGGACTGGAGAAAAGCTTTTTGGAGGGAATCAATAATAGGGTGCTAGATGAGTTAACTATGTTTCTGGGTTATTCTATGCACACATTACACTGTCCTATTCAAAATGCGTTGGACCTGCATTGTCTAATGTGTACTTTCTTGCTCTTGTAGCTGTAATTATTCCAGTGTCATTTCTTGACACCATTAGGCATTCTGCTACTGGAGTTCTAAGTAATGTAACAGTCTTCCATGTTGGGCAAGCCTAACATGTCTTTCATATCACACTCTGTTTGCATGCATGTGTGTGTGTGTGTATGTGTGACTGCATGTGTGAGTGCTGATGAATGGTGATGAATGTAAAAATGTACAGGTAGATGACATCAGCATTGTTGGATTTTCTTTAAATGTGTTTTTTACATGTTTGTCTGTGTACTGGCACCAGGTAGAGAGGTAAACCATTTGTACTTAACGGGACTCTGCACACCATTTTCCTATCTGCTCATGGTCATTGTGTTTACAGACTGGATGGTAAGACATTTGACAGCCGTTAAGAGGAAGCCTGTATGGCATCAGTGGATTCACATCATTTGTGCTTTTACAGCTGCTATTGCCATGGTCCATATGGCATCTTGCCTGACTACATACACTGGTGAATGGCACTCTTGTTACATGTCTGTTGCCTGTCCCCTTTTAGCAACACTATTACAGTTTCCTGTGTTATCGCAGTTTTAATAAAGAACTAATTTATTTGTTGTGATTCTTCCATGCGCTTTCTTTGACCATTCCCTGTCACATGATACTATTTTATATTTGTAGATCATGTGTGACTTTGATAGCTGCTATTGTTTATTTTTCCCTGTTTAGCTTTGCAATATGCCCCCTCCTCTTCTTTTTTTGCAATTGGATCACTGTGCATTATTTGCATGATTATTGCTCTAATTGACAAAATTATGTGCGGCTTCATACCTTTTCTTCCATGGGCAGTAGGAAGATTGTGTAAGGTTGTAAATAGTTTGCATTAAATTGCAACTCTTATCTGTGTATTACAGAGTGACTATGACTAAGGCAACATGCATCAGAAGAGCCACAGGGGAGGTGGAGAGGGAGACAGCACACTCATCCTGTGGAGGGGGAGGAGGAGTGTTGGTTTTGGGCATCCAACTGCCACCAATAAGTACAGGCTCACAAGGCAACAAAAAGATCATTACCATAGATAAGTGCTTAATGGTCCCAAACCAGAGATGGCTTCCATTATAACCATGTGGATGGAGATACACACACTCACACACACACACACACACACACACACACACACACACACACACACACACACACACACACACACACACACACACACACACACTTTGGGCAGGTAGGGGCAACACACACACACACACACACACACACACACACACACACACACACACACACACACACACACACACACACACACACACACACACTTTGGGCAGGTAGGGGTTGCCCCATAATGACCCCAGTACTCCAGGTTCAGGGTTACATCCATTAGAAATGCCCTCATTGCCAAGATGCCAGTGAGGGTACAAAGCACTGTCGTGGCTACCAGTGCATGGGGAATTAACGGAGATAGGATCAAGAGGATGGTGGCCAGTAAAGCAAAAATGTCAGCAAGGTTAAATGTCATTTTTCCCACCATTCCAATTCAGGAGGTCTTGTTGAGACTGCGCTATACATTGATGGCCATTGTTCAAATGTGGGAGCCATTACTAAATATAAAGATATCTGTATTCAAGCACAGTCTTATTTTCTAAATTTGTTCAACCAAATAGTTTCCTATCATCTCAATAGTTTCAGTTGCACTCATAGTCCCTCAGTAAAATCTTTACACCATTTAATATCTTATTAGTCTTCATGGAAACATAATATGTTTAGAGCTAACAGGCTGTAGAATATTGATGGAGCAGGTTGCCTAGGTAAAATTCCTGCAATGTAGAATCACATCATGTTCTTCTGTCTGTGACAGACCTTATAATCAGGACAACCACAAGCCTGCCCTTGCTTGAAATGAGTCTGAGACCCTATAATTTCTGTGAACTTTATGTGACATGACATTCTGTTATGGGAAAACTGTTACCATCCTCCTGTGCAATAGTATCACTGCAGTTTTAACCATTTCACTAATGTTTCGTCCACTACCCAAGTTACCTTTTTAAGCAAGAATGGGGGTATACAATTTGGACAATGTGGCTTATGTTTTTGGAAGCTCTTTGACTTCTCTTTATAGGTGTCTGCTGTTTATCACTTTGACCACTTTTCCTCATGCTCATGCACCTCAGTTTCTCACTAAGGCCCCCTACCTCAAGTAACTCTTCCTTAACTCCCACCATCACAGCTGAACCACCTTCTGTAATAGTTCTTTCATAATGGATTGTTAGAGGTGTCCTTTATCATAATGTAACATAATGGTTTGTTGGGGATAACCAATTTCATAATGAAACAAAATCTTCTTGCACCAAGCCCAATCAGTTTACAATAAAACTGCAATATTAGTCCCTGTGTGTTACATTCAAGGACACTACTGTGTGTTGCTGTATAAAATTAAATACCTGGATCACATGATCAGATTACATTGCATGCATCTCTGCCTCATACTTCCTCTTCTTTGTAGCCTACCAGACTGCAGTGTTGTAAACTCTAAACAAACCTCTGTTAGAGGTGAGATGGAAGATGTGCCTAAAAAGTAATATTTGCTTAATCTAACATCACAATTAATTTGGAGATGCCATTTTTTGTACCTTGATGGATAGAATTTAGAAAAAAAAATATTGACTACTGACTTATAGAATCTTACTAGCAATAAGCTTTTCAAAGCCAGATGTCAGGATCAAACAATAGCTCTAGCTTTATAACCCTCACATAGCTAGGAATAGACTCATTTAATAAGCACAGGCAAGTTAACATATGCGCGATATCTATCACTTAGCTGTACCCTATTCTTAGCCCCCCCCCCCCCCGAGTCTTGATATATCCTAACATTTTACATATTTCAATATTGGTACATTCCTTGATTCACTGACAGTTTACTATTGTAGCTGAACTCACAAACTGAACTTGCTGCTAGAATGTGGCCTGGGATAATTCTTTTATGGATATATGTTAGCTGTTCTACTATAACATATCACTGCTGGTATAATGCCTCTATCAGTACCTTACTTTATGCATTATGCTTGTTATACATAATATAAAGTGTCAAGGTTTATAAATATATATATATATATATATATATATATATATATATATATATATATATATATATATCTGTTTGTGCATGCGCTCATAAGTGTGTGCATTTCTAAGTGCACATTTGATGCCTGAGCAGTTTATCATCAAGTCGGGAATTATCACACACAGTTTGTTGATTCCCACTTTGTCAGCTAAACAGAGTGCATAGATTTTAAATAGTTTAAATCGTTTATACAAAAAGTAAGTTTTTTTTTTTATCTGTCCTCCATTGTATTCTATGTACTATATATTAGTCATTAATCTTTTGAGTTTTCCAGCTATCCATTTAATCCCCTTCCATCGTCAGAGACAAAGTAACCTGTGTTTGACACCATTGTATATACAGACGCACGTGCGAGTACGCACACAGACACACACACACACGCACAGCACAATACACATGCCTACTCAGTTTATAAACTGTTGAAATTTTGGTCAGCCCTAGCCTTATTGTTATCTTCAATCTAATTATAAGATTTGCTTTCTCCCTTCTTTCTTTTCTGTACATTTACCCTCAAACTCACCAGCTCATTAAGAATTTATCATGTAAATAAACAAAAAAAATCCAACAGCCTTTCCATCCACAACAACACCTAGATAAGGTTTGGTTACATAATTTGGTCATTTGTATCAAGGACTCAGAAAACCATCAGAAATCCTAGGTTTGTAGCTTTATAGGTATATACTAGGCTAATAGTCACTAGGATCTTTATAAGCCTAGCCTTGCAATCCAACCCAATTGTTTCCCCTATGTATTATGGGTGTTTATTAGTAGGGGTTATGTTAGTTGGGAAGTTTATAGAGGTTATGTGGAGGGTATATTAGTCTGAGTATTACTGTCTGCCTCTGTTTAACATAGACATGGGGCCAGACCCTTGTTGAATTTTCAATTTCCCATCCATTGGTCAAGGTTATACTTAAGTAGGGTTAGGGATCGACTCTGCTTCACATAGATGGGGAGCCTGTTCCAGAGCATGGGAATCCTATGAGACACATGTCTGGGTTGCCAACATGTATTATTTATGTTACAAGCAAAATTTAAATCCTTGGATCTATTGGTTTTGATACTCTTCATTTTGTAGATGTGCAAAAGATCCATCAGAACTGGATCCGAGGATGTCTTGTATGCCAGGCATAGATCACCTCTCAGTAACCTGTAGGAGACAGAGTATAGATATAGGGCTTTAATCTGATCCATATAGGACAATGTGTTTATACCCTGGATTCTCCTGGTAAGGAACCTTTCTGGGAGTTCAAACCGTTGCATATGTTTGGTGGCATTGAATTATATTCTTACTAACTTGGCCACATGTTGGTCAAAGGCCAGATTACTCTCTGTCAGATCTTAGGGTGTCTTAACAATGCAGTCATTAGCTTGGGGGCAGTTTTCACAAAAGGTACTATAATGTATTTCTTGGCATTGGATTTTAGTCTGTGACTTTGGCACTGGTCATTTGTCTGTGTTAAAACTCTTATAAGATATTGGGGTCACAGGGAGAATCTATGGTAGCTCCCACTTTGCAGTCGTCTGTGAACTTGATCAGCCAAAGGACCTTGATATTAGCCTGTACATCTGAGAAGTAGATGCCAAAACGGAGCAGTCCCAGCATGGACCGCTGAAGTACCCCACTGGTAACTGGTCTCTTAATGGAGGTGGTATCATCAATCCTGACTTCTTGAGTCCTGTCTGTGAGCCAGCTGGCAATCCAGTGAGTTGTGTGGGGTTATATGTCTAGTTCGGTGAGTTTTTCAATGATATCTGAGTGAGGTATTGTATTGAACACCTTAGCCAGGTCTAGGTAGGCAGTAATCATGGTTTTCCCCTCATCCATTGACTTGGTGACCTTCTCAAAGAAGTCCACCAGGTTTAGTAGGCATGCCCTTCCCTTGTCAAAGCCAAATTGGGTTGGATCCAGTGTCTGAAGGTTGTCTATATCTTTGTTGATCATTTTCATGATAATTCATTCAATGGCTTTGCATATTTGACTAACCAGAAAATATATCTTTAGTTTTCAGGGTCAATTGATGGTTCACCCTTGTAAAGTAGGATAATCATTGCAGTCCTCCATTCTCATCATACAAAGCCGGTTTTATAATTGAAAAGTGACTCAAGTGGGCCTGATAGGTCATGTTTCAAGCTATTTAGGAAGCATGGCCCATTGAAGCTGTGTGCAGACCATCCTTTGCAAAGCAACATCATTTGCTAGCCATGTCCTCCAGTGCTGGCAAATATTGAATGTCCCTGAAAAGACAACAGAAACTAACCAGTTATTGAAGTCCATCTTCTTTTGCTCATATTGTGGCAGCATCCTTGGTAGAGGTAGAATTTTGCTCAATGGAAATCACATACCTGCCTGACACACATATTCAGAGAGATCAATAAAGTCTGTCTTCATATATACCAGGGAAGTACATCTTAGGTCATCAATGCCTACGTGGGCTATGATAGAGCCATATTGGTTCCTGTGGTATAGTGACTATGCAGAAATTTGCCAGTGACACTGTAATAAATGACTAAATGAGGTAATTCTACTTATGGACATAGAAGTGCAGCATAATGTGTAAACAACGATAAAATCTTGCAGCAATACACTATCTTTACACAACTGTAAACAAAGCTACAGACTAAAGTCCCAGAACAAAATAAACAAAGTGCAAACAGATAAGTCTTTTGTCTAAACCATGGACAAAAAGCAGAGATGTACAAAACAGTACTGCCACACAGGTTACTGCAAGTGCAACTTAAAAATATTTAAGCAGAATTTAAATAAAAGCATTTTCTTCCCTTTTGATGAAAAATTTATATCTCACACATCTCTCTCTTGAACAAAAGATCCTGGGTGGATGTAACTCTGTGCTAAATATAGAAGACTTGCTACAGAGGGATCCAATCAAATAAAGCCAATATTGGAGCTCCAGTCCTATGCTCAGAATTTCAGAAACTGTTAGCTTAATATTTGAGGTGGGTTACAACAGACTCAAAAAACGGAGAAAAAACAGTATCAAGGTAAGCAGAAATGTGTTGTAATACAACTTTAAGCATGTATTTGCAGCTATAAAAAGGTAATGAATCACAAATCCGGGAGCAGAGTTTACAATACAGCTACCAATCTTTCCACATACTAAGTTACCAGACTATGGGAATACAACTTATAGCAGGTATATACAGTTATAAAAAGTACTTAAGCACAAATCCTGGGCAGAAGTCACAATACTGCCAATACTGCAGTCCTGCCACAGACTAAGGCACCAGACTATGCAGAGATTTACCAGTAATACCGTACTAAATGACTAAGTTAGCTAATTCTACTTTTAGGTTCATAGGTTTATAGGCTAGTTGCCCTTGTGGGCCATTTTAAGCCTAAACAATCTCATTTGGTTATAGATTGGCCTTACTAATCCCATGGTTGTTAAATGATGTTTGGAACAGCCAGATTTGTCATGGGACATCTTTAGTGGAGGGGGATGTAGATGAGTAGGTAGGGGAAGGTTGGGGGTGGAAAGGATAGGCAGAAAGGGTAAGCTCTACTAATGCAGTTAGGACAAAGAAGGGTTAAATAGTGGAAGGATTAAGTGAGGAAGTGAGGTAGGGATGGGGAGGATCTTAGGAGTTTTTGAGGTTGGAAATTACCTTGAAAAGCACATCTTGGCATGATTTTGTTCAGTGCAGGATCATGTCTTAGACGACCTGAGGTTGGCTGGTAGTAAGGTAGGCCTTGCGGCAGATTATCAAGGATGGAAAGGTGAGTAGAGAGCTCCCATGTTAATATGTTTTTTTTCTTCTTCTCTATAGATAAATATATAGATTTCAGTGGTGCTGGGTTTGAGATCCAGGGTTTCTACAGACAGCTTGTTTTGTGACAGCATGTGCTACCTGGGATGTCTCTGGAAAGGAAAAGGACCGTTAATGGTTCTAGGCTTCATCAGTGGTGTTGCTGGGTCTTTGTTTCCTGATCTGGCTCTTGCATCCCATTAAACAACTTGTGGTGTGGGGTTGCCTTGAACCTACAACTAATATGGAGGGCTAAACATTTGGGGAAGGAATGTGGAATGCATTTCAGTGCCTTTGTTTTGTGAAGTGTATTTGTTGCTGGGGTCAACTTTGCCGGGTGGTTTCTGGTGCAGTTTTGGCTTATTACAGAGGGTGAAGAGTAGAACAGCTAGTTTGCTGACTGTGCAGTTTCTACTTCAGACTTGGAGGCATTGAAGCATAGCTCTGCTGAGTTTACTGGTCAAACAATAGTCACTCATTTCCCACAAAAAAAAAAAAAAAAAAACAGGAAAGCAGAATCTTTGGTACCTATATAGGTTCATAGGTAGATTCAAGGCTATCTGCCCTAGGGCATTTATAAGCCTAGCCAGAGGATATTTGGCTTCCGCCTCCCTATTAGATTAGCCTACTGTGCCTCTGTAAAGTAGGTCACAGAAGGTACCCTTTTAAGATTAGTTTAATGTGCCTCTGTCTAGCAGGGACACAGAAGAGATCCCAGGGGTGAATTTGCGATTTCCCATCCACATGTCCAGATTTTGCTTGAAGAGGGTCAGCGAGGGGCTATGTCTAACATGAACTGGGATTCTATTCCAGAGTGAGGGGAGCCTCTGGGAAATGAATCTGTCCCTCAAGCATGTCCTATTTATTTTTGTGCTGAGGTTTAGGTCCCTGGAGCATGTAGCTCTAAGGGACTTGGATTTTTTGAGGTGGAGCATGTCCATTAATTCTGGGTTTGACATGGCTTTGTACGTCAGGCATAGATCGCCTCTGAGTAGGCGGTAAGCAACTGAGTAGAGCTGGAGTTTCTTTAGTCGAGCTGCATAGGACATCTGTTTGTAGCCCATGATACTCTTGGTGAGGTACTTTTGGGGTCACTCCAGTTGCTGCATGTGTCGGGTATGGTGCATCCCAAAAGGGGCATTGTATTCAATTATGGGCCTGATGAGTGATGAGTAGAGGGGCACAATGACCTCTCTTGATCTAGATGTGAACCCTTTCATGATAAGGTGGGCTATATAGAAGGTCTTTCTAACCACTTTGGCAACGTGATTATCAAAGGAGAGATTACTATCTATGTTGGTCCCCAAATCTCTAATTATTTCTTCCAGATTAATGGATTACCACCTATGTGGTAATTTGTGGGCACCTTGTTTTTCCCAAAGGGGATGACTATGCACTTTTTAGCATTTAGCTTGAGGCCATGGCTCTGGCACCAAGCATCCGTCTCTATGAGACCCTTTTGGAGGATGCTTGTGTCAGCTGGAGATTTGATTATGGCCCCCAGTTTGCAGTCATCTGCAAACTTTGTCAGCCATAATCCCCCCCGTGTTAGCCTGAACCTCAGAGAAGTATATACCGAACAAGAGAGGTCCCAGAACTGAGTCCTGTGGGACGCCACTTGTAACTGGTTTGGATTCGGACATGGCACCTGCGATTCTGACCATGTGGGTTCTATCTCTGAGTCAGTTTGCAACCCCTCTTGTGATATAGGGGTTGATATTTAAGCTAGTAAGCTTATTTATGATGCCCGAGTGGGGTATTGTGTCGAAGGCTTTTGCAAGGTCCAGGTAGGCTGTGTGGACTACCTTGCCCTCATCTATGGCTTTGGTAACTGTTTCAAAGAAATCAACTAGGTTTAAGATGCAAGATCTGCCCTTAACAAAGCCAAATTGGGTAGGGTCCAGTGTCTGAAGGCTCCCAATGTCTTTGTTTATGAGTTCCATGATAATAAGCTCCATAGCTTTACAGACCAGACTAGTCAGGCTTATGGGGCGATAGTTTCCGGGGTCCGTTGTGGCACCACCTTTGTGGAGTGGGACCACTGTAGCTGTATGCCATTCTTTGGGTACATATCCTGTAGTAAGGCTAAGTTTGAACAGTGACTTAATGTGAGGATTCAGTTCTTCTGGGAGCTCATGTAAGACACAGCCTGGGACACCGTCCGGTTCCATAGATGCTGTGTTTTTTGCTTTGGAGAGGGCAGCTTTCACCTGTGAATCTGTGATGTCAGGGAGGTTACATTCAGTTGGGATAGGCATTTTCTCCTTTGGGGGGAAGGGAGGGGGAGTTTGCACTGAATCTGTCTGCCAGGATGTTGGCTATGTCTGTAGGTTCGGTATATTTTGTACCGTTATGCAACAATTCAGAGCATATCTGGGAGTTTCTGCCCATGTTCCTGACATAACTAAAGAAGGCCTTGTGATTATCTTTAATGTCCAGGGCAATTTTTCTTTCGAAACTGGCCTTTGATGATTTTATGAGGGATCGAAGTTTCTTGCTAATATTGATCAGAGATGCCTTCCCTTTTTGGGATTTTGCTCTGTCATGTAGTAGCTTCCTCCTTCTATTGTATAGCTTATTTATGACCGGGGTCCACCAGACTGGTCTCCTGTTTTTGGAGGAGTGAGTCTTGGTTTTATTTGGGATAACACGATCCATGCATTCCTGCAGGTGCTCACAGAATGCATTTGTAAAGGATTCTGCAGATTGGGCTGTATTATCCTCTGGCCCAGGGGCTTTGAAGGATTCCACCTCAGTCTTGAGAAGTGCAAAGTTGGCTTTTGAGAAATTCTTTACATTGATTTCCTTGGCTGGGGATGGGGATGGGATATGGATGTCCAGGGAAATTTGTTTATGGTCTGATCTTACCAATGAGGGGTTTACCTCTGGTGTGGAACATAGAGTCCCCATGTTGGTGATGACCAGGTCCAATATGTTGTTCCCTCTTGTGGGAGTGGTGAACAGTTGTTCCATTGCATTAGAGTTTATAAATTCAAGGAACCATAGGGCGAGAGTGTTTGGGCTTGAGTAGTTTTCCCAGTCAATGTTTGGGCAGTTGAAGTCACCCAATAACATAGTGTTTGGAGAGACCTTCATATTCTCCAGTGTTCTCAGGAATGCCAAGTGGGATTCCTGTAATAGGGAGGGTGTTCTGTAGCAGGCTACAAGCTGAAAGGCAGTTTTGCCCGCTGTTAGTTGCACATGGATGGTTTACGATGCTTTGTGCAGTGCCACTAACCTGGAGGTGTAGATATCTTTGATGAATATAGATACTCCCCCTCCTTTTGTGCTTCGGTCTGAGTTTTGGGGCTGAAACGCATGGTATGAGTTATAACCTGGTAGTGCTGGGGTGCTCTCAGGAGCCTTGAACCAGGTTTCTGTTACTGCACAGAGATCAATTTTCTCCATACTGAGGAGAGCCTCGAGTGCGCGCATCTTGAGGTTTAGACTTCTGGCATTGAGTAGCATTACCTTTAGTTTTTTTATCTTTGGGTTGTCTATGGAGGTGGGTTTGTCCTTTGAGCCTTGCCTAAAAAAGGCACTATGGGGGTGGCAAGAGCCTTGGCCAGTATACAAAAACCTAAGGGTGACAGGTGCAAGCCGTCCCTAGCGAAGCAACGTGGCTTGTCGAGCATGTCATCCCAGCCTGACAGACACTAGATCCCCTTTGAATGACACCAATACTTTAGCCAATTGTTGAAACTGATCATTTTGTCTTTATACTGCAGTATCATTCTTGGTGAGGGCAAGATGCTACTCAAGGTCAGGGTCATACCAGCCTGGGCTACATGGTCAGAGAGCTACTCTATGTCTCTTTTCATGTAGTCCAGGGAGGTACGTCTCAGGTCATTCACACCAGCATGGACAATGACGGAGTCATACTTGTACTTGCTTTGGAGTTACCTGAGTGCTTGCATTATGTGGCAGATCCTGGCACCTGACAGGCAGCTTACAGTGACCTTCTCCTTGTTCAGTCTGGTGAGTGGGATGTCAGTGTGCCAGACAATAGAGTCCCCTATAACAAGTGTATTTGGTGTGTTGTTTGGCCTTAAGGGCTGTGACTGTGAGGCACACTGATTTTGTGAGATATGTAATTTGTGAGCGTTGTTGAGGGGTGGCTGTTGCTTGGATATCTGCTTAGGATGTCTTTGCTGTTTAGGCAGATTTTTATTTAGAGCCTCCAAGTATGCTTTTGTGTGTTTATATGTTGGGTATGCAGATGCAATAGGTCTGTGTGAGACTGGATTTGTGGTGTGGGTGGTTACCTTTTCCTCCTGACTGACTGAGCCAGTCTTGGGTTGAGAGAGCTCTGCCTCCAGTTTGGCTGTGTAACTGCATCTCTCACATGTATTAGAGTTTGTTGGAAGGAGGAGAGGGTTGTCTGTGTACATAAGGCAATTGTAACATTGCCTCAAAATTCCCAGATTCACCAGCTGGACTGGAGAGTAACCTTGAAACTGACCCTTGGACATACCAGATTAGTATAGGGAACTGGTTCTTTACTGATCAGATTAGGGAAGGGAACTGATTTTTCACTTGATCAGGAAGGACCAATCAGGAGCCTAATATTTTTGAGAAGTCAAGGAGGGTGTAGTGCTTTAGTTAGTTAGTGTTTCCTTATAAGAGCTGAGCAAGTGCAGGGCTTTAGAAAGAGAATAGAGTGATTACTTTGAGAGTTTGAACAGTTCTAAGGGAAAAAGTGAAGAGCAGACTTAGTGGAGCCTGGAATAGTTTAAACCTGTTTAGGCGGCGCTGCCCGATGCTGCTCAGTGCGCAAAACCGCGCAAAAAGAGAGTTGTAGGGTTATAAGAGAGAGAGATCAAGGAGTTTAGAATTTACCCAAAATGGCCAATAAAACTACAGCTTCTAGGTAGTAACCACTCCTCCAGGGACAAACAGGCTGTTCAGTGTTAACCACTCCCACTGGTGAACACAAAGACTTCCCTTTAGCCCAAGCAAGCACTGGCCTTCTAGAAACTTCCAAACAGTTCAGAACAGCAAATCTGTAACTGAACTTTCTTAACTTTCAAAAAGTGGGAAAAAAGCAAGATTTTTTTGTTTTTTTTTTCTTTTTGTTGAATTTGAAAGGAGTAACACTGGCTGGTTCTTTTGTGATTTCGCTCGAGGAGCTGGTGTCAGTTGGTAGGGCTTGAAAATAACATCATGTCATGTTGGGCCTTTGGTGCCTCCGGTATCTGTGGACTGCTTTGGTTAAAGAAAGAAATGGCATATTGACTGCTGTGTGGGGCAAGCATGCCTTGGCATGCAGATCACTCCTCCTGCTGGGGTGAATGATGGGCAGAGAATGGAAGAAGAGCAGTGGTGGGGAGGTGGGGGGTTTGCAGGCATGAGGTTCCTTGAGTAACGGCTGCTTTCGCTCATGCACTGTAGCAGTTTTACATTGTATGTATGTATACCAATGGAAAAAAAAAGCCAGGCATTACTATATCCATTCAGCGCAGCCTGCACTATGCATTTAAGTAAGTACAATGGATGGGCAGCTTATGCACTGATTACTCTTCCATTTGAAGTACTGTTGTTACCTGGGGGTGGGGTTGGGCATTGGTAAGAGGCTTCTGTTGTTTATCTGGCAGTCACTTGATAAAAGGTTTGATTTTCCCCTTTGAAGATTGATTCTATGAGTTGGCTACACTGATTTAGATCAGAGTAGGGAGTCTGGTGGGCCAGGTCACCTAGCCTGGTGGGGTAATGCAGTGTGTGATAGCTGAGAGGGTCCCGGGTTCTACACATATCAGAGATGTTTTATTCTTCAGAGGGATATTCTCTGCAATTAGTGGGGTAAGCAGGTAAGAGCTGAAGAGAGGAGATCCCCCCCTAAAGCTAGAACTGTTTTAGAATTTTTTTTGGTGTCACTTAATTACGGTTTTCTTTTCTCATTTCTTGTGCTAGTGGTAGATATGGCTGATGTCCAGGCTTTGCGGAAGAGGGGGCAAACATCATGGCCCAGGTGGAGGACCTTTTCCAAGAGATCCCAAGCAGTGACAATAAGATGACAGGGATGCAGGGTCTAGCCAATTGTAAGAGACAGCAATCATCGAAGGCTACGCAGGTAATCAGAGGCAAAGGAACACATCAGTCACACCCCAGTGAGGAGATGATGGCAGAGGTTTTGATGGTGGATTCAGCACTTGTTCCTCCTGCAGGTAATGATGTTACAGTTCTTGCTGGGGGGATGGAGCAGGAGTTGCATGCGGCAGGGGGCAAGAGATCCATAGATTGGGTGACAGGATTAGCAACCAGCATACATCATCAGAGGGTGCAAGCGGTGGCTTTGGGGTGTCTGCAAAATTTAGTGGGAGAGGCGTATGGTTTGGAGGAGCAGAGTTTTGGTTGGGACAGTCCAGCCTGGGTTGGTAATTTGGTGTCACTGGAGGAAGATGCCGACCCTTGCTTAGAGGAGGTAGGATCAGATTTTGGGATGTGACCTGGTGATTGGTTGGCTACGCAGGCACTGGGGCAAGAGAGTGGGTGGTCTTTCTAACACCTCACATACCACTTACTGTAAAGGAAAACATTTGGAAAAGAGTGTATGTGGACATCTTTGAGCTAATTGACACAGATGGTGTCCAACACTTGTTGGAAGCCGAATCAATGACTGGGAAAGACCTCTTGGCAGCCCTAGCTGCCCTCAGTCGAAGGCGAGTGGGGATGATGCAACTGAGAATGTGGGACAATTGGGTTTTGGGATTTATTTACTACAAGGCGGTATGGTTGGACTAGGATAGTGCTTTGGCCCTTTCGCACTTGACTTATTTTTTTTGATGATACGGGAGGCACAAAAACTATGGTCTGGAAATGTTAGGTTGTGGTATGATCAGAAATTTTGCAAGGAAGGTGGTTGATAGGTCCACATGTTGGGAGGTGAGACACCCTGATATATGGCTGTCCATTATGATGGACAGCTTCAGTGTTGGCAGCAGAGGGAGTAGGGTGAGGGAAGGAGATGTTGGAGTATGTTGGGTATTCAGTGCAGGAAGATGTGCTTGGATGGCATGCAGATTTGTGCACAAGTGTTTGAAGTGCACAAGCAGTGCAGTGTGGTAGGCGTGAGGGCCAATTGGTGGGGCAAACATCCTTTGCTGGACAGAATGGATTGGGGGGGCATCTCCAGGGATGCAAGGTGTACAAGGTAGGGGTACTTTTCAAGGGGCAAGCGGATGACTCGGGGACACATTTTCCTGTTAAGGTGCATGTCTTGCAGGAAATGCTTCTTCCTTACCTGCAGCCAGTAGTGGCAGGGGAATTGAATGAGGGTTTTTTTGAGGTGGTTTCCTATTAATTTGAAATTGGTAGGTGATGCAGTAGTGGTAAAAATGTGAGGTCTGTGTGGGGGAGGGAGAATATTTTGGAGGCATTGGTGGAGAAGGAGCAGTAGGTGGGATGGTTAATGGGCCTGTTCGATAACCCTGCATTCACAAGTCTTAAGGTCTCACCATTGGGATTGGTACCTAAAAAGAAGCCATGGGAATTTTGTTTGATTCAATATTTGTCTTACCTGAAGGGAAGTCTGCCAATGCCTTCATTTCAATGGAGGACGTAAGGTTAGTTATGCATCATTGGAAGACTTGGACTGCATCATTAGAGGTTTTAAAGATCCATGGTTGGATAAGGTGGACATTGAGTCTGCTTTTCTCCTTTTGCATGCTCGAGAGCAGGATTAGCCATTCTTGGGCATGGTGTTGGGGGACAAGTTTTATTTTGAAAAAGCCATGCCAATGGGATGCTGAGAAGCCTGCTCCACTTTTGAGAAGTTTAGCACAGCTTTGCATTGGATATGGCAGCAATGGGTAGATAAGCAGAGAGCAGTGCATTATTTGGATGATTTTTTAGTTATAGGAGAAAGGCATGAGGAAGTAGTGGTGATTATGCATGAGTCTGTGAGGATGTGTGAGGAACTAGGGTTCCGCTGGCCACCCACAAGTTGGAGGGTCTAGAAAAGGTATTAGATTTTTAGAGGTTAAGTGTGAATATGGAACAAGGATTGTTTTCCTTACCAGGGGAGAAGGTAGAAAGTGTGAAAGAGAAGATAGTTTGGATGAAGGCTAGGGACAAGGTGCAGGTGAGGGATACTATGGAACTCTTACAGCTATTTAATTTTGCTTGTTGGGCTGTTCACTTGGGACAGACCTGTTATAGATCAGTAGCATTTCTGTTGAGACGGGGTAAAAGTAAGCACCATTAGGTGAGAATTGGTAAATTGACTCAGGAAGATTTACCTTTGTGGTTGCAGTTTGTAGAGCAATTTAATGGCATTACCTTTTGGCAGTAAGACTGGGTAGGTCAGGGGGAGTTACAGCTGTTCACTGACATGGCAGGGGGCATTAGTATGGGGGCATTTTTGGGGGACAATGGTTTGCACTGCCCTGGCCACCTGAGTGGTCAGAGGAATGGAATTCGGATGTTGCTTTTTTGGACCTGATGCCAATTTAGGTGAAACATTTGAGGGGCAGGAGGGTAGTTTTTAATTCTGACAATGTTGCAGTTCTGTGAGTTTTACAGGTTAAGATGGTTAAGTCTGAGCATTTATTGTTAGTACTACATAAGTAAGTTCTGCAAAGTTTGTTGATTAATTTCTCTTTCACAGGGGTGCATATACCAGGGGTGATGAATGAGTTCACTGACAGTTTGTCTCACTTTCAGTTTTCCAGGTTTCATCAGTTGGACCTGATGGCAGCAGAGGACCCCCTGGTGGTGCCAGATGAGGTGTGGCAGATTGGGCTATAGTGACTGGGAAGTTGGTGCAGCAGTCTTGGGCTGTGTCTGCCAGGAAGGCTTATGGTAGGGCATTGTATGATTTTGACAGGTTTGTTATGCAGTTACCGAAGGAGGCAAGTGTGTGGTTGGAAGAGTTGTTGTTGCGATATTTAGCTGGGGCTAGGGTGCCGGGTAAGGCAGTAAAATTGGTTATTGTGGATTTGGCAGCTATCAGTGTATTTGCTCAAGTGGCGAGATCTGGGGACTTTACTAAATCCTGGAATGTGGGGCGAGTGTTGAAGGGATGCGGTAGGGAGGAAGATTTGAACAGGGATAAGAGTTGGCCAGTGACAAGGAAGGTTTTAAAGGTTTTGCTGCGGGGTCTACTTAGGGTATTCAGGGAACTGGTGGATCATGTTGTTGGGTAAAGTTGAGTGTGTGAATGTACTTTGGGGCTTTTAAGGTATTGGAGTTTTTAGACTTGTTGGTTTGGAATGATGTTATGTTACTGCCTGGAGCGGTTCACATTAGGTTAAGGTCATCTAAAAGTGATCAGTTTTAGTGAAGGACAGGTGGGAGAAAATGTGTTGGCAATTCATAAAGGAAGGTCACAGGATTTAGTTTTCCAGTCCAAAGGGGAAAGGGTGATAACACTGAGACAGTTGATAGTCATGAGAAGGGCTTTTTGTATGGGATTGGATGGGAAGAGATTTTCTGCTCATTCATTTAGGATGGATAGGGCGTCAGATTTGGCAAGAGTGGGTAGTTCGATCAAAGTCATTAAGAGGGCTGAGTTAGGCAGGTGGGCAGGGAAGAGGGACATGCTTGTCCCTTTTCTGTTCCCCCTCTGCTGTACACTTTTGGAAGAAGGAAGCCTGGAGTGGTGGAAGTGAGTGGCTGGATGCTGCTTGCACCTGGTGGTTTTGGTTGGAAATGAGGTTTGGGATGAAGGTGAGTGGTGGAACACTGCCTAAAATGTAAGAATAAGTGAGTGGGTGGAGGATGCTGCTTATTCAGCAAGGGTGAGCCCTGCTACGCTGCCCTTATGGATGGTCAGATAATGCTTTGATGATGTGCAAAGACAGGAATTCATGATTAATAAAGTTATGATGCATTTGTTTTACTATGTTTGATTCAATAAAGGTCGTCTAAGGTCCTTTGGAGTTCTGTTTTGTTATTAAAGTGGAACGTGACAATTATATATTACCACTTAAGACAATAACTGTAATAATACCATAAATAATTTGAGGGGATCATTCATGAGATAAAGCAATTAGGTGCTGCCTCTCTCCATGAGTAGTACAGGTTCAGTCCTGGGAGAAATTTTCTGTTTCCCATCCATAGACCTAAGATTTTGGAAACAGAAGGCCAGTATAATGTAGAAACTATGCTAAAATCTTGCAGTGATACACAATCTTCCCACAACTGTAAATAAAGCTACAGAGTAAGGTCTCAGGACAAAATAAACAAAGTGCAAACAGATAACATTTTGGCTAAACCATGGATGAAAAGCAGAAAAGTGCAAAAAGGTATCACCACACATGTCAATATAAGTGATATTTAAGCAGAATTTAATTAAAAGCTTTTTTTTTCTTCCCTTTTGATGAAAAGCTTGTATGACACACCACTCAGTCTTGAAGAAAAGACCTGTCATTTACATAACACAGGTCTAGAAATTACATGCACAGTGTAAAGCTTCTATATAACTCTGTTAACTAATATGAATGACATATATTTGAGTATACAGCTTTTGTTGGAGGTTAGCAATAATGGTTAAGGTATTTACCTCACAAACACAAGGTATAGGGTTTGATGCTCACCTTTATTCTGTATGGTTATTGGCTAGGCATGAATAGTCTGCAGACTGTGTATAGTATTTATCTGTGAACTAAATATTCAGCAATTTATTATGGTTTTCAGCAATATAATGACCTTCTATGCAATCATTTCGCATTACATATTCTCAGCAAAAATGTAATTGCATATAATGAATTCAAATCGATGTTTAGTGGAATCTGGACATAGAAAATATTTAAGAGAATGTGTTACTTTCACTTTAACATAACTTTTTTTAAGAAGTGCTGAAACTCCACATTCAGTAAGGTGTTCCTGAAATTATACTGGTAGTCGATAGTTAATTCATGGTTTTCACTGAGGTGATTTACATGTATGCTATGGGTGCCTGTAATCAGTAAAAGGAAATCTTCGCAAGCAATGCACTAAAACTTCAGACAATAAACTAGGACAGAAATAAAGAAATACAAACCTTCTAGGTGTTTTAACTTCCGAAAATGAGATATCTCATATAGTTGTTTGTTCTTACATGTGATCCTGAAAAAATAGCGTTCAGAAATGGACACTGATTTTAAGTTTTGCTGGGCTTTTGTGTGCAGAAAATCCACTACTCCTATAATGTATGTAATGATATCACAGTTCTAAAACTTCCACATATTGACAGTTTAATAGCATATATCACCAATCATTTTTTTAAATGCATTTACTCATTTCTTTTAATATTTTATTGGTTTTCTTCAGCAGAAATCATTTTCTTTACTTTAGTAAGAATAATATGCACAACATTGCATATGAATGCCTAATATCAGCTTAACAGTGATTATACATCACATTCCTGAGAAAGAGATAAAGAAACCATTAGGATTAAAAGAATTAGTGTTAATTAGGGACCTAAGCTATAAAAAGCAGATAGCTAAGAGTCAGAAGTTCTGAGATTTGCCAGTGTTAATTAGAAGCACTGCTTCACAATAGAACAAAAAGCTAGAGGCTATGATGGGATACAAAATAATAGAAGTATCCCAAGTTGACTTTATGAGAGCGACAAAAGTGGATATCTCCAATGAACAGATACTGACTGTTACATATAAGGTACTTCATTCAGCATCTGTCACAAGCTTCAGGACTTGTAAAATCTGATATCTGGAAAATGGGGGGATAAAAACAAGAAAGGGAGGGACTGTATGTGCTGCACTCCCATCTACAAGTCTCTAACATTCTAAGGTGTTGTATAAAGTTAAAAGCATCTATATTACCTTTTCATATTTAGTTTGACAAAATCTGTATGACCATGAAAGCGTTTCTGGGACATAATTCCACTGCACTTCATGGGTAAATATGAAATGTTATGCCAGTCCAGTGACTGAGAATAGTGGAACTTGAAGATTAATGCACATATACATTTTGTATGTGTGTGTATGTGCATATATGTGTATGTGTGCATGTGTATATATATATATATATATATATATATGTGTGTGTGTGTGTTTTAAGGCCAGAGAAAGAAATGAAGTAAATCACAAGTTATTTTTGTGTTTCAGTAAGAAATCTATTTGACAATGATATTTTGGGTAAAAAGTACATAATAATGGTAAAAATAGCCATGTCTATCGATCTTTCAATCAATCAATCAATCAATCAATCAATCAATCAATCTATCTATCTATCTATCTATCTATCTATCTATCTATCTATCTATCTATCTATCTATCTATTTGACTTTTATTTACAATGAAAGTCTAAGTGTGCAATGATCCCTTTTTACATGAGGCCCGGGAGAAAAAGCTCACTAATTAAATCAGTTTCGCAGACAGATAAAACATCATGTATACATAAGAAACAATATTTAGAATAGTTATATGACAAGTTGTGTATATAGGATATGAGTACAATCAGTTGACTGCTGCAAGTTATATTTGCTATAGATGGGGCATAACGGACCTCAAATATGGGAAGATAAAATACGGCAATAATGAAGTTAAAGCAAGGAAAATCGTGACTGTTTAGTTAAAGCAATTTTATTCCAATGCCTCATGTGGGATTTAGGAGAAATAATTATTAAGAAGGAGGGGGTAGTGTTTAGCAGATGTTGAAAGGCAAGAATTATTTGAAAAGATAGGAGAGATTGTCTAGAAAAGATGAGGTACAAGAAAAAGAATGGATGGATAATGGAGGAAGAGGTCTGTTGGTAAGGGAAGTTTGGAGGATGGCAAATGAAGTAAAAAAATGTTGAGACAGGATATTAAGATGCTCTTGTGGAGAATTAGGCTTAGTGAAATTGTGAGACAGGATATTAAGATGCTCTTGTGGAGAATTAAGCTTTGCTTAAGTATTGGATTCTTTATGCATTTGCAAGTGTAGTCAAACCTGGGGATCCATACAAGTAGATTTTTTGTGTACTTTTGAGTCTGTCCTGGGGATCCACAGGTGCACGTGGAAAGTGTTCATGAAATGTTGTCTAAGCTGGCATTTCATTTTTCGAGTAGAATTGTCTGAGCTGGAAAGGAATTCCATTTATTGATATGCAGTTTGAATACAGTGAATCACCTGCCATGATTTTGACTAAGTTATTTAGAACAAGGATTTTTTTGGTGAAGTATAAATTTCTGTTTGGGTAGTATGCCTGAATGGTGCTGTATTTTTTCGATGTTATAAAATAGCTTGTGCATTGTCAATTACAGTGAATTTTGAATAGCAATACAATAATAATATACTATCTTAGCATGTGTGAAAACTTTTATAGGTTCATAGGTAGGTACTAGGCTATCGGCCCTGGGGCCTATACAAGCCCGACAGCCAAAAAGGTACCCTGGCTTTTGCCACCCAAGAAAATTATTTTCCTGTGCCACTGTCGAGCAGAGCCACAGAGGTGATCCCTGGGGTGAATTTCCTATTTCCCATCCAATCATCAAGATTTTTCTTGAAGAGTGCTAATGAGGAGCTTTGTTTGATAAAGATAGGTAGTTTATTCCAGAGTATGGGAAGTCTCTGGGTCAGGAATCTATCCCTCTGGCATGTTCTGTTTATTGTGGTGACAAGGTTTAGGTCCCTAGAGCGTGTAGCTTGGAGGGATTGGGATTTCTTTAACTGGAGCACGTCCAACAGCTCTGGGTTTGACATAGCTTTGTATGTGTTCATGAAATGAACATTACATTAGGATTGTGGAGATGTGTGAAGAGAATACATTAATCATTCCAACATAAAGTACTAAAACAAAAGAAGCATGTTGCAGGTAATTCACATACATGAAAAACTCTAACAAGAAGGAAGGAAGGTAAGTGTGTAGCTGTGTTTATGTATGACATATTGTCATCACTAAGTACTAGGTGTGCTGGAATTAGAGAGTGTAAACATCATGTATTGTTAGCATGAGATCCCAGGAGTCTTGGAATCAAAGTATACATGTATGTATTGTGTACTGTCATTACCAACTAATAAGTAACCTGACTCAGTGTGTTTGTATCATTCTAAGTACTAGCTGTCTCACAATCCTAATATGTTTGTGTCACTCCTGACAACATTAAGTCCTAACTGCCATCTCTGAAGAAAAGCAGATGTTATAATGCGAAAGCTTTGAACATTATGTCCTTATTCGTTCCCAAACATTTACTTACTGGTATTAAAACAATAATTATAAAATTAAATTAGTTACTCATTTTGAATGAACATAAATGAAGACAACACAACACAAGCCTAATATGAACGTGTCACTCCTGACAACATGGCATCTTTGAAAAGAAGCAAAGCAAAGCAAATATTATAATGTGAAAGCTTTGAATATTGTGGCCTTGATGATTGTCACATTTATACATATTAGTATTAAAATTAAAACTGTAAAATGAAATTAGTTACTCATTTTAATGTATATAAATAGAAGATAACATTACATTCCACTGTGTCCTTCATGTACCACTGACCTAGTCAAAATGTTAGTATTTTGGGGTTAGCCTAAAATCTTCACAAACTCAGCATTTCTGTATGTCACATGTATAACACACATTTGTTATTATTATTATATGTGTCCATTGTTAGCTGCTGTGGGAGGATAATGTTGTATGAAACTGGTCTAATATCTCACAGAAAATATTAGCTGAAAGAGCTTAAAAAGATATAAAGATGTCCTGTTTAAAAAAAAAAAACAGAGTTGTAAAACATGAAGTATTCAGAAAGACTTAACTTCTATTATATTCTACTTCTCCTTGGCTCAGAGTAGGTTTGTACTGCTAAGTCTGTACCTGGAACATACTGCTGTGGGAAGCGAACATTATACTGTGGCATCATACTAAAACTAAATATTAATAATGCACAAACTGTTACAAGTGCTTTATACTCTGCTTTCCAAAATTATTGAAAAAGCTGTTCTTCAAATCAGTGGAAGTCAAGTCATTAACTTCCATTAAAAGTAATCTCAGTGTGTATGTAGGAATTAGAAAATATCAGGAGCCACTACTGTCCCTTGAAATCAGTTGCTCTAAACATTAATGTAGCGCTATTTGTTATATTTATTTATTTATTTTATATGACCAGTTGATGTGTTTATAATAAATCATTTTGTTTTTTAGTGGTCACTGTAGCCGCTGTTTGTTATATATAAACATTAATGTATTTTTAAAAATGCATGAATGTACCTACCATCTAAATACATATAGTTAAGCCTGGGTTCATAAGGTATTTATTAGGCTATTGATATGTGAGTCTATATTAGATCACCGAATGCTTAAAAAAGTGAACTGTGATTAATCGAACCTATGTAAGTGAAAGCTTAAAATATCGAAGCAACAGAAACCCCAATTTTTTCCTAGGGAAAGAATTTGGTTGTCCGTTTCTGTTGCTTCGGTATTTTCAGTCCTGTGGTGGAAAGTTACAGGTCGGGTTCAGGTAAGTGTGCGATTGTGTGGATGTGAGCGTTAGGGCGGGTTAAGTGAGTTAGGGTTAGGGTGCGGGTTAAGTATGTGTGTGATTGTGTGGATGTGAGGGTTAGGGCAGGTTAGGTGAGTTAGGGTTAGGGAGCGGGTGAGGTGAGTGTGCAATAGTGACGGACCTTAGGGTTAGGGTTTGGGTTAAGGTAAGTGAATAGTTAGTGGTGTGTGTATAGTTTAGTGTAGGGTTAGGTGTCAGATTTTAGGTGTATGTGTGTGGATTGCTGGTTGTTTGGTGTGCTTGTGTTGTGTGTATGTGTTTTGGAACAGTGATTTTTTTTTCCCTAGGAAAAAAATCTCTGTTCTGACAGTTCGAGATTGTAAGGTTTCGCTTACATAGGGTCGATTAATCACCGTTCGCTTTTTTAAGCATTCGGTGATCTAATATAGACCCTGATATATGAGGATCTTAAGAAACCTAGCCATACATTTCCATGATAGTTGTTAGCCCTTAGATTTTGTATGCAGGTAACCCACAGGTGGGAAGAACAAGGATACATCAGGACATTCACTTGTTGCACCTGTTCATGAAGGACATGGATGCTAAGCAAAGGGTATAATTGTGGTTTAAAACCCATTCTATCAAATTTCATTTGATTAGACTAAGAGAGGTACTTCACTTTATGTAGAGTAGAAGGCAGTTCCATAGAAGAGTTATTACTCTCTCTCTGATATGTACCTATCATTCCAACATGTTCTATTTATGTTCCAAAAGTGACAGAGATCACCTGACTAGGTATTCATTCGAAATTGATTTTCTAAATATGTAATAGGTTTGACATGATAGGGTCCGCTGAGGCTCTATAAGTGAGACAACGATCACTTATTAGTTGCTGGTATGATACTGAGAAAGGGTACACGGCTTTGTGATGGTCTGTACAGTTTTGTGATTTAGTGCCTAGATTTTTAGTGAGAAAGCATTGCAGTTGCTCCATCTGTGACAAGTGTTCAGACAGATACATACCGAATGGGGATTTATATTCAATGATCAGCCCAATAAGAGCTGAGTACAGTGGAATCATTACATTCCTAGACTGGATGCCATACTTTTACTATAAGCTATACACTGAAAAAGGGGGTTCATACAGTATGGGATATATGATGATCAAATGACAGTTCATTGTCAACATAGGTTCCCAGATGGCTGATTACAGGATCAACTTTCATAGGTGTGTTGTCAAAGTAATAGTTGCAGGGGAAGTCATGTTTACTGAAGGATACTATTATACATTTCTTGGGAGTTAGCTTAATCCATGGTTTTATCATCAACTATTTGAATGGAAAGTCTAGCTTGGTCGATTTTGCGGTACTCTGAGGAGTTTATGATAGTACTAAATTTTCAGTCATCTGCAAACTTCATCAGGCATAAACCTTTAATATTTGCTTTGAACCCCTAGAAGTAAATGCCAAAGAGAAGTGGCCCAAGCATAGAAATCAGGAGTACATCATTAGTTACAAGTCTTTTGGTGAAGGTACAGCCACCTACCCTAATTTCTTGAGTTCTGTTTAAGACACGGTTTGTTATCCAGCAAGTTACATAGGGATGTACATGTTTCTGAAAGAGTTAATCTATGATACATGAGTGTGGGATGGTGAGGAATGCCCTTGGATGGTCAAGATATGCTATACATACAATTTTTTTCTTACCCATTTATTTAGAAATATTCTCAAAGAAGCCAATCAGGTTAAGCGGGCAAGATATGCCATTGATGAATCTGAACTAGCTTGTGTCAACAGTTTTTACATTACCTATAGCTTTATTTATTAGTTCCATAATGAACATTTCCATAGCCTTACCGAGCAAGCTGGCCAATATTATAGGTCTAATGAACCACCTTTGTGCAAGGGATTTTCTTCTTTCATCTGACACAAAGCCTATTTAATGGAAGTTATTGAATAATGTCAGCAGGGTGGTGGTCTGGCTAGTCATGTTTCAGTCTGACCAATATACTGCCTATTCTGGTATCTGGCCCAATAGACATAGGGCAGGATTCACGAAGGCTTGCACAGAGTGTAAGAGACGTGTAACACTCCATGCAAGCCTTGCGATCCAGGAACAGCCCTAAACACCGTGTAAGAGACCAGCTAAAACGTCTCTTACACGGACTGGGCGTGGACATGCTAAATACCTCACTTGCAGCTGAAAGGTATGCAAATGAGGTATATTAGTGATCCACGAAGCAGAAACCAGTCCGTGTAAGAGACGTTTTAGCTGCAGAAATGTACTCAGTTGACAACTGAGTACGTTTCTGCAAATTCCACAACGGAGCCATGTCAGCTTCAAATAAAGGGTGAATATGTCTCAGGCAGCATGCCAATGGCCAAATATGTGGCCATTGGCAAGGTAACCTGATGCAAAAATATTAAAAATATAATTTTTTTTCCCGCGCAAACGGGCTGTGCTGTATAAAACATAAAAAAGAAGGTTATAAACCCACAAATGTGGGTTTTATGCAATACATGGAATGACAATGCAGGGACCAGCAGACCAAAAACAACATGGCCGCCGTGTAGTGGTTGCTAAGGGGGGAAGCTGAGTCTAAGACATGTAACTAAGCATTAGTAGGCAATCTCATGTAAATGAGGGTTAGGATACTGAATCCCACAGTCACAAAGCAAATGAGCACAGTCTGAGTAGTGTAAGTGATACATAAGGGGGGGAATAGGGTAGGAGATAGGTGACATCACAGGGGGGAATGGTAGAAAGAAATGCAGTTCATTGGAGGTCAGTGTAACATGACAGATGACAGACACAGATCATGGAAAGAGGTGTGCCACTAGATAAGTCAGGGAAAATCAAGAAATGGAAGGTGTACACTGTTACTTACACCAAAGTTTCTTGCTGGGCGTGCATGCGCACATGTGGGCACCATGAAGCGCGAGTAGGGCAGTGTGCACGCATGTAAGGCAGACTGAGCATGTGGGAGCGTGTTGGGAGATGTTTAACACTGTTTGCGCTGGTGTGCGTGTAGTGCAGGCTGAGCATGTTGGAGGCTGTTGGCAGACGTGTAACAGTGTTTGCACGGGCGTGCACGCGTTTTAACCCGAATAAGTAAATTCTGAACCGTGTAAGCACATGTGCGAGCGTGTAAGCCACTATGAGCGTGTTTCTGCTGGTATGCACGTTGCTCCCCCCTGAGGAAACAGAAAGGAAAAAGGAAGCAACAGAATTAATAGGAAGCTAGCAGGGATAACTGCTGAAGCTAGCAGGTGAAAACAATTAGAAGCAGGCAATTACACAGGCAGAATAGTAGCCCAGCACTTAAAACTCTGCAAACAGTAGTGCAGGATGTTTCTCTTAAGAGACACTGCAAGACAGGAGTAAGCTAATAGAAGTGAAAACTGAAAAAGCTTCACTCAGAGCAGAAATGTTAGGGGCTGCCATAGCTGTCATAATGAGACATAGGCGACTTGCTGAGGGTGGTGACAATGCAGATGGTGCCAGACAACCCACAGTGAGGAGACGGAGAAGAGTGTACAGGCCCAGGGTCACCTACCATGGGTTACATGAGCTGGAGATAGTAGAGCGCTATAGAGTGGACAGAGAGTTCCTGCAGCAAATTGTTGAGCTGTGCAAGCCACGCCTCACACACAGAACCAACAGAGGGGAACCCATCCCAGTGGAAACCAAGGTATGTGTTGGCCTAAGAATACTAGCAACAGGTACCTTCCAGAGACCAACTGGCGATATGATGGGGATATCACAGGCATCAGCCTCCAGGGTACTGCACCAGTTCCTGGATGCCATGTCAGCACATGTCGGTGATCATGTATATTTCCCCAATGCCCGTGAGGTATTGGCCAGCAATATGCATCTCTTCCAGCAAATAGCGGAATACCCTGAGGTAGTGGGTGCAATAGACTGCACGCACATACGCATCAAAGCACCAGCCAGTGAGCGGGGTAGGACCTACATTAACCGCAAGGGCTTCCCCCCCATCAACTGCCAGGTTGTGTGTGATGCCCAGGGCATAATAATGAATGTGTGTGCTGGCTGCCCTGGGAGTTACCACGATTCCCACATCTGGCATTTGATGCAGCTGTACCAGACATTTGCCAATGGGGACATCCCACACGGACACCTAGTGGGGGATGCAGGTTATGCACTGGAGCTGTGGCTGATGACACCCATCAGAAACGCACACACACCTGAACAGGAACGCCATAATGAGGCACATGCACAAACACATAATGTAATAGAGCGTGTGTTTGGGCTGCTCAAGTCATGGTTCCGGTGTCTGGACACATCTGGTGGAGCCTTGCAGTACACACCAACTACATGTACCCAAATTGTCATGGTATGTGCTATGCTACATAATATGATCTTGCGAAAACAGCTGCAGCAGGACCAGCATAGGGCTGGGCCAAACAGCCCCCCACCATTGCCAAGGCCATCACAGGCAGAGCGTGACTCAGAGGAGGAACAACCTGAGCCTGCCTCAGTAGGCAGAAGGAGGCGTGCCCAGTATGCCCTGGCCTTGGCAAAGAGGCAACGCATAGCACATACACTGGCTCAGTAGGAACCCTGGGAATGATACCCCCTCTGACTCACTCAAATAATAACATGGATGCCTAAAATGACATGACCTGCTCACAAACATGTACAGGGAAGTGTAATATGTGCATCCGACAGAGGCAGCCCTGCAGCACCACCTGAGGTATGAATGCCATGTGTTAATTAATGTAATGCCATGTACTATATGCACACCTGAGCACCCTGACTAACATCCAACCTCACCAAGCATGAAGCCATAAAATGACGATGGGATGATCAAGTGCAATAACTGGCTGAAGTAATGCAGTTAGTCAAAGGGGAGCCAATGTGTTTCAGGCTGGGAAGACATGCGGAGCATGACATGATGCACCACCTGCTAGGGGTGGCGTGCACCTATCATTCCATGCCCCATGGATACTGGCAAAGGCTGTCAGTACCCACAGCATGCCCTGAATAGGTAAGTCTCAAAACACAAACCCACCTTCATAGGTACCACAAGGGATAGGAACCTAGATGTAATGCTACCCAATGCCAAAAGTCTAAACAGCAAGATGTGTGCAGTGTAAACACACACAGTATGGAGAATGTAGATACCAGTCCTGTAATAGAGAACTGGGTCAAGGCTCACATCAGCACCCTAACACTACCAGGTCACACCTCATACTGTGCTGTACAGCCGCAAAACATGGAACAAGCTACAAAAGTAGGGTGACTAGCAATAAATGTCAAGGATAACCACACCACCATGTTGGTACCACAACAAGAAGCAGCATGGATTAGCCATGGTCAAATACCAATGGCTAAAACCGCCTCCCAGTATATAGCCTGCTGCAGACTACTGTCCTAATACCAGGAACTGCACCTGGCCTATGTTGGAATACATGAATATATCAAGCCCCCCAAACCACATTATATTTCTTGACTGAAAATACCCAGACATACACTGGGAGCATTATACTAGCACCAACACAGTAGGAGAAAAGTTCCCAGAATCCATAAACCAAAATGCCCAGGAACAACATACCACTCCCGCAAGAGGGATAAGCATACTGGATGTGATAATCAGCAACATGTGTACTGGATGGCAAGATGAGAAGTGTATCCCTCACTGGTAAGACCAGACCATAGAGTAATCACACTGGATATACACATCCCGACCCCAGTCCTTGGCCAGAATACCACAGTGAAAAACATGTGTAAAGCATAGGTTGCAGCCCTCCAAACCGATGTTGAATCCACGAAAGGCCCTGTGCAAGTGCAGAATATGGGACACACCACAGAACATGTTATACAGGTATTCCATGAACACAGCCAGGAATCCTTGGAGTATGCAATCACAAATAACAACAACACACAATGCCATACACGCAGGCATCTGGCACGCTGGACTCCAGCCATTACCAAACCATGCAAGAGAATGAGGAAGCTACCACATGATAGAGCAAACATAAAAAGGGAAGTAATCACTGGCCAGTAGTATGGCAATAACATATGTCCACACATACAATCCATTAAGCCCAGCCACAGCAAGTAGAATCTGTGAATCCAGAGGCAATGTGACACCTGTCCCAAGTACACAGACAACCACAACACCCCCCAATAAATACAAATATATGTGATAGATGCAACCATGTATCCAAACCAGAGGTTGAGCTCCACCAACTCAGTACTGTCAAAACTAGTCAGGAGGAGACGGTAACCACATACACCACAAACCCAGTCCCACATAGACCTACCACAACTGTAAACCAAACACATAAACACAGAAAAAATTTCCCGGAGGCCCTAATTACAAACACACCACACCAACAGAAGCCTCCAAAGGAGATCACAAGCAACCACAACCTCCAAACATAGCACATGCAACGAATAGTACACAAAGCTGGTGTGCCAAACAGTCACAGGCCAGAAGGAGAAACAACATGCCTGATACAGTTGTAATATGTGTCTGTATGGGCAGACACACTGCTGTCCCACTCACCAGACTGAACAAGGGAAAGGGTAGAGTAAGCTGCCTGTAGGCTGCCACAAAATGCCACATAACACAAGGACGCAGGTCACCCCAAAGCAAGCAGAAATATGATGCACTCAATGTCCATGCTGGTGTGAATGACCTGAGATGTACCTCCCTGGTCAACATGAAAAGAGACATGGATGATCCCTCTGAGTATATACCCCAGGCCAGTATGACACTGGCTGTGTGCAGCATCAAACCCTCACCAAGAATGATGCCACAGTACAAACACAGAATGATCATGTTTAACAGCTGGCACAGTTACAGCTGTCAGTCCAAGAGGGTCTAATGTCTGTCTGCTTGAGATGTCAAGCATGACAAGCCATGCTGCTGTTCCAGGGATGGCTTGCACCTGTTACCCCTGTGCGTCTGGATACTGGATAAGGCCTTTGCCACCTCCATAGAGCCATATGTAGGCAAGGCCAAAAAGACTACCCACCACCCTAGAAAACATAAGTGGTAGGAAACATAAGGGTAATGCTGACCAATGCCAGATGTGTAAACTGCAATATGCATGCCCCTGAGGCACTTCCCATTATGGAGAACATCGATGTATGTGCAGTGACAGAAGCCTGCTGCAAGCCTAGTGATAGCACACCAGCACTACTAGGTTATACCACATATCATGTGTTATGGCCCCAACACCTGCACCAAAACATCAAAGGAGGGGGAGTATCCATATGCAGCACAGACACCCATATGGCCAGGTAACTGACAATGCACAAAGCAGCGGAGACCACCCATGTGCACCTAAGTGTAGTCCAAACTGCTGTACAGTCTGTAGCATGCGACAGACCACACTCTCACACACAAGAACTCCACCCAGACATCCTGAAAACACTGGACAGTATGAATGTCCCACCAAATACCAGACAAGGTACACACAAATTACCACATAGGTGGCAAACCATTATGTATGCAAGGAGTAATCAGGGACATAGGGACACAAGTCGACAGTAATCTGTCATGTGACAATCACAATGCCAATGTGGCTAGGAAGATTGTCGATATTGGACACCGTATCATGAAAGGATTCACATCTACATCAACAGAGGTCACTGTGCCACTGTCCTGTTCCCTTATCAGGCCCATAATCTAGTACAATGACTCATATGGGATGTACCATACGTGACACCTGCAGCGGTTCGGAAGACCTCATAGTTACCCCACCAACAGGATAAAGGGCGTGGAATATATGTCATATGCTGCCTGGCTGTAGACACCCCAGCTGAATGCAGTCACAGACTGCCTACACAGAGGCATTGTATGTCTGTTGTACAAGGCCATGTCCAACACAGGAGTAATGGACATGCTCCACCACAGGAAATCAAAGCCATTGGAGCTGTGAGAGTGACAGATGTCAGCCTCAACACATAATGAAATAAGATGTGCTGGAGGGACAGATACATAACCCAGAGGCTCCACACACCCAGAAACAGGATCCCAATCCATGTTAGGCAGAGCATCTCACTGACACCCCTCAACAGGAATATTACCAAGTGGATGGATGATTGCACACGTATACTGGGGGTCTTCACTGTGTCATGACCAGACAGAGGCACAGTGAAGAAATTCATAAATGGCCATAATAGAAACATAGCAAGGGGTGGTGAAAGACACACACACTCTGGCTAGGCTTACTAATGCCCTAGGGTGGATAGCCTAGTATGAACCCATGAACCTATGAAGATACAAAATGTACAGGACACTAAGGATAATCACAAGGCTTACCCAACTGATGGTAGGAACCATGTTGGGCATCCACGATATGCTCCGAATCACACAGATATTACAAACAACATACCAAACACACACACATATTGCTAACATACAACCTGACAGGTGCAGTGCAAACCCCCCCCCCCAGCGTGCAAAATATCTATCCCAGCAGACTGCTGGTCCCCTGACATTGCAGATGCTGAGGTAACAGCCATCATCTGCAAAGCAAAACACACAGCAGCAAAGGTATGTGATGGTGTCCTGGGCTGAGGCCAACATGGACTCCAAGAATAATGGAATGCCAAATCACACTACTGCCCAATGTCAGCCTTACCACAGGATATGTACCCAAAGAGCAGTGTACAACAACAGTGGTCCATCACAACAAAGGTGTTGCCTGAATGGATACTGCAAACTACCACCCCAGGATCCTGACAAGCTTGGTCTGCACAGCTATGGAAAGGATCAGTATGTACCGCAGACAGAAAGCTATTGTGGACCTACTGATACTGGACCCTACACAGTGTGGCTGTCGTAACTGCAGATCCTGCCCCTAAACATGTTTGACCCATTTGAAGCAGTCATTAAGATCATTGATGAGGGCAATGTGGTCCACACAGCGTAGCTGGACCGTGCACATGCTTCTAGACAATACTGTACGAGTTCAGTATGGATATGTTCACCAGCTTAAATATATACCCCTATGTCAGTAGAGGGGTTGCAAACCAGACCAAGGACAGAACTGACATGGTCAGACATGCCGCATCCATGTCAGACTACAAAGCAGATATGAGTGGCATCCCACAAGGCCTGGTCCTGCCCCCCCCTGTTCTGTATATATGTCCCATAGGTATAGGCCAACATGGAAGGACTGTGACTGAACATGTATGCAGAGGAGTACAAACAGCCCACCATATCCGACCCCCAGCTGACACAAGCAACCCACAAAGGGCCACCTACAAACAGACAACTGGAGCCATAGCCATGTCAGCAAGCTAATTGCAGAACTGTGTATAGACAACCACCGTGGATATACAGTAAGTGCCCACAAATTACCACACAGGTGTTAACCCATGACGTACCTAACATGTAATGTGAGACCTGGGTACAAAAGGTGATAGATATCCTGCACTAGACAAACATGTGGCTGTAGTGTTCGCAGAAACATATACTATATACCCACCCAAACATGAAGGTTGGCAGATGTAGATAAGGGGATGTCACTGTGGCTCTGCAGTCATCCTCCATCAGCGTCACAATTGACTATAATAGCCCCTGTGGGATATACCTCAGCAGACACCTCCATCAACTGTAAATTCCACAACAGTGCCCCACCAGGAGTAGCAAAAAGCATGAACAGATGCCATGTGTTGCCTGAGTAAACAAACTGCAGCCCCACACACTGCCATACTGCCCAGCTACAGGCAAGCTGTGCCTGATGTATGAAGCCATGTCCAACCTGGAATCAATGAACATGCTGCACCTTGTATAATCTGAATGGCAGTGAGCTATGCACATGAGAGACCTGAACCCCAGCACTGACATACATAGGACAAGCTGTACAGAATGATCCATAACACAGAAGGCACCCCCACTCTTCAGTAAACTCCTGGTACAGGTCAACCAGAGAGTCACTTATCAACACCCCTCAAGATGAATCCTGATGAGTGGATGGGAGATGGTAGGCTAACCCTGGGTATCACTGTTATGTCAGAGGTAGACGGAGGCACAGTATACTAACCAAGAAATATCTCATGGCAAACTCCAGCAACAATGTGTGTTGAAGGACAAACACACCCTGTGATAAGCATCAGAAATGGCCTAGGGAACATTGCTAGTGTTTGCCAATGTCCACCTATGTTGTGGAATACACTAGCAATCCAGCGAAAGATGAACCAAGTTGCAAAAAGAGCACTCCGATAAACAAACCACTTTATTCGATATACGTCTTGAAGTGTGAAACATCCACATACACTTTTCGTTGCCACCATCAAGCTAACTTCCTCAGAAGACAAATAAACACAATATACAAGGGTACTTAAATAGTAACCCTGTATCCTATTAATCATTCAATCTAAAATCAATCAAGTTAAATTAATTAGACATAAATTAATGGGTTCATAAAACACAGGGAAAAAACAGACTCTCTTAAAATAGTCGCTATACCAACGATTCACTCTACTATAACATTATAACTAAATTACTGTATTACCATACTTAGAAATTATTATTAGTTAATTAGTTCAAGAAAATATTAGTTCAAGAAATTATTAAAGAATAAGTTAGAAACACATAAATACAGTCATATAACTTTGCAATCATTTGTTTAAACATACAGAAGTCCAAAATGAACCAAGAATAATGTAGAAGGGGAACATCCTATCACCCAAAAAAAGTACCTAAAAATATAAAATTGTAAATAATCAGGATTTTTATTTACATGCACTATATACTATATTATAGAAATTGGTTTAACTATTTTATTTAATTATTAACTTAAAGCGTCAATATGTATAATATTAAATATAGCAAAAAAAAAAAAAAAATATATATATATATATATATATATATATATATATATATATATATATATATAATAAAAGATCTACATATATAAAATCGAATTTAATACCAGATAATAATATATAATAAATAATAAAATAATCAACAACTAAATAAACATATTCTTATAACTATTAACTTAATAAATTTTAGTATTACTATAAAAATAACAATAATAACATATTTAAAATAATTCTTTATATACAAAGAAAATTCTTTATGTATATAAAAAATCTCTTCTTATTTTTTATTATTTATTATTATTCATTATTATTATTTAAATATATATGTAAAATATTTAATATTTAAAATAATTTAAAATATTTAAAATATTTAAAATATTTAAAATATCCCAAACAAATCAAACAAGTCGAACATTATCTTTCCAAATTCTTAAGTCTTAAGATGCATTTAATGGAGGACATTTCATTAATACCAGGAAACTGGTTGGCATTTGTTGTCAGTTGCCAAATAAGTTCTTTCTTTTCCAGTTTTAGTGGCTCGTACAAGCCCCTAGGATCTTCAGCAACTTGGTCAATAATTTTAAATTTAAAAGAGTGACCTTCATTCAAGTGACAATGTCTAGCAAGTGCGTTTTCTAACTTCTCCATATTAATGCTATATGTATATTCATAAATCCTTTCCTGTAACTTTCTATCGGTTTTGCCAATATAGAAGGCTGCACACTTTACACATTTAGCCATATAAATCACCTGACGGCTGCTGCAATTAAATTTATTTTTTATTTTATAAGTATGGTTCCTTATTGTAAAGGTGCAACCCTCTTCAATAAACTTACAGTAATTGCACATATTACATTTGAACATACCTGCATTAATTCTATTGTTAGTGTCTTTGAACTGCAAAATTTCTTTAAAATTCTGGCCTCTCTTGTAAACTATTTTTGGCTTATCTGCTAGTAAACCCCTCCAATTACTGTCTGATGTTAATAAATGCCAATTCTTGTTCAAGATATTCTTAATATCAAATGCATCCAGATTGAAACAAGTGATAAAACTACAAAAAAATGGTACCTTTACTTCATTCACTGTTGTTTGTACTAACTCAGCATTTTCTAATTTCCTCCCTAATATTGGGGTATACATCCCTTCCTATCTCTTATTCTTAACCTCAGTGATTATATTACCAATAAATTCACTGGGGTAACCTCTCTGAAGGAAAAACTTCTCAAGAAGTTGACGTTCTTCAATAAAATCAGTGTCCCTAACCAGTTGGCCTTTAACGACCGCTTTTTTCTGGTAAACTGGGTGGCTACTTGAAAAATGGAGGAATGTGTTTGAATAAGTCTCCTTCCTATAAATGGTAGAAACAAATCTTTCATTAGCGTAATCTTTTTTCAGGTCAATATCCAAATAATTAATATTGTCTTTACTATATTTTGATGTGAACTCTAAAAAGTCAGTACTACTATTAAGAATTGACATAAGACTGTCTATACCATCCGGTTGGCCCTCATAAAAAATAAAAATGTCATCAAGAAATCTGGTATAAAAGACTATATTATCCTTAATGCTCTCATTCTCAAATACGGTAGTCCTCTCCCAGCGTGCCATTACTAAATTTGCAATACTGGCACCGCACGGGGACCCCATGGCGACCCCGATCTTTTGATGAAAAATTTCCTTATTAAACAAAATAAAGTTGTAGGAGAGGACCGTATCAATTAATTCTCCAACAAGTTGGATTTCACTAATAGGTGACCCTAATATTCTCAACATGTCACTGACCCATTCTATTGCCTTACTATGCGGTATACATGAGTAAAGGTCTTTAACATCAACTGTGACAAAAAATCCAGTACTTGAAAATTGTAAATCATTAATAGCTTTACGAAAAGACCATGAGTCTTTTGAAATTTGCTTTTCTAACTTAATATATTTTTTGAGACTTGTATCTATCACCTTTGCACAGGTGTAAGTCATACTACTTCTACCGTCCACCAATGGCCTCATAGGTGGATCATCCAGATTTTTGTGGACTTTGAGGATTCCAAAAAATACCGGTGTTTTAACACGTGGTTGTTGTAAATAGTTATACATATCATTGTCAATACTTCTTTCAATAAACAGTTCCTCATATAACGACTTAATTCTACTAAATGCTAAATTCATTTCATTCAAAGATGATTTAGAATAAGTATTACTTTCCAAAATCAATGTCATTCTATTCAAATAGTCACTGTTAAACACTATAGCCAACTCTCCACCTTTGTCAGGCTTCATGACACGAATAGGTGCCTGCTTCAAAAGTTTTAGTAACTCTCTTTCTTCCCTTGTCATATTATATTTATACCGATTTTTAATTTCTTTCAAGTTCCATAGGTCATTCTCCATAATTCTTTCAAATAGTGTTAGTGAAGGGTGGAGAGGGGGGTTGTACACACCAGACACAAAAAAATCAGATCTTTCACTGAAGTTTCCTCCCATCAAAAATAGTAGGTTCAACTTCCTAGTGAATAATTTCAGATCTATTAAAGTATGAGCTATATTAAAGGTAGTAGTTGGTACAAAGGTATAGCCCCTACTCAATAAATCCACCATTTCATTACAAATGGAAAGGCTAGTGTAATTAAAAATCTTAAAATCAGCTTTTAAGTTTGTAACAACAGTACATTTTGGGTGATCGGATATAGGTACCGTTGGGGTCACAACCCTTACTACCACTTCTTCCTCCTGTTCATCTTGCTCTGAAAATTTGAACTCGAGGCTGGACTCCAAAAATTTTGGTTCCCCATTCTTGTTAAATTGTTACCCAGTCGGTTGGTTCCATCTAAAATAACAGGATCCCTCAAATTGTTAGCTCCTTTAGTGTTCCCTTGCTGAGCCAACCTCTCACTTCTCCTAACACTGTTATCAGTGTTAGGTGTTGACTCATGCTGGGGCACTGAGTCAATTTGAGGTTGCTGCAAATTAGAACTCCCTCCCGGGCCAAAATGGTTCTCATTATTATGCAAGTTATCCTGTTCGTTAAGGGCTGTATTAGAAGTTTGGGGAGGGTGAGGGTAAGCTTTACCCTCACTATAATCCTTCAAGTCTCTGTTGATTTTCTTAGTCTTGGTACCATACATTTTCGACAAGTGATCATCAATACTTAAAAAACATCTGTCGTATTTGAATTGGTACCTGCCAAAATTCATGTCAGTTTTAATTGAATTGTCCAGTGTTTCTAACTCATTCAGTAAAATATCCACCATTTCCTGATAGTATACACAGAAAACATCCAGTAATTCCATGCCATGTCTATCAAATAGCGCTACAAGTGCGCTATGGAAAGGAGAACCTTCAATTAATCCTACAGGAAATTGCCAGTGCCTCAAACCTTTTGGAACAATCTTTAGTTTGATGCACTCACGAAAATAGGCAATTTCCAGCTGCAGTTTCTGTGTTTTAAACAGTTTTTCATCAAATAAGCTCAGTTTTAAATTAATTTCATTGCTTACCTCCGGTGCTGTTTGCGGAGTATTATTTAGTTGCAAACCAGTAAACGTAAAAGTTTTATGGATCCAAGTAGTAAGCGGTTCACGCTCAACAAACCGTTGGTTCTCTAACCCTGCCCCAGCATGGGCATTCACTGAATCTCCTTGTGTTCCAGGTCTATTAATACCTAGATTAGTTGTTGGATGTGTCGGTGCCATACCTCCTTCAGGTAACCGGCTTACAGTTGGTGTAACAGGTTGTAAAAGCCGGTTAGCATCGTCCATGCATTGTGAAAGTCGGTCGACTTTCTGCGTAAGCAATTCAATCAGGGCTGTGAGGTTTCCGTCACACTCATTCTGATCCGCAGTGGATGTAGAAGTGCTCGCTGAACCTGGTTCCATTGTTGAACTAGCAAAATGCAATTCACAAGCACACAAACCAGCAAAAGATGAACCAAGTTGCAAAAAGAGCGCTCCGATAAACAAACCACTTTATTCGATATACGTCTTGAAGTGTGAAACATCCACATACACTTTTCATTGCCACCATCAAGCTAACTTCCTCAGAAGACAAATAAACACAATACACAAGGGTACTTAAATAGTAACCCTGTATCCTATTAATCAATCAATCTAAAATCAATCAAGTTAAATTAATTAGACATAAATTAATGGGTTCATAAAACACAAGGAAAAAACAGACTCTCTTAAAATAATCGCTATACCAACGATTCACTCTACTATAACATTATAACTAAATTACTGTATTACCATACTTAGAAATTATTATTAGTTAATTAGTTCAAGAAAATATTAGTTCAAGAAATTATTAAAGAATAAGTTAGAAACACATAAATACAGTCATATAACTGATAGATGAATAATAATAAATAATAAAAAATAAGACGAGATTTTTTTATATACATAAAGAATTTTCTTTGTATATAAAGAATAAAGAATAAATAATTATTTTAAATATGTTGAATATGTTATTATTGTTATTTTTATAGTAATACTAAAATTTATTAAGTTAATAGTTATAAAAATATTGAAGAAACCAAAAGGAGCAACTAGGCTGATGCAGAGTCACAAGTATAAATGAAAAGCAAAATCCTCAGGTTAAAATCCAAATGAAAGGCAAAATCCTCAGGTTAAAATCCAACTTTAATTCCACTGCAGGTCAGATAAGCGCTTTCACTCATTCATTTGAGCTTCATCAGATCATGTAACAAAGACCTTTAAGTACATAGGCTAGATTTATACAGTTAAAGCATCTCCTATTGGCCTATCAAAAGCTGCTTCTTGTTTACATATTCATGAGTTAATCTAAGCTTAAAAATATATGCACATATAAACATGCTGAGATGTATAAAATGACAAAGTAAATATAAAAAACATATAAAAATACTACTCATATAGTTTATTTGGCAGTGTGCCAAATATGCGATGCATTTTATGTTGGCAAAACCAATCGTCGTTTTAAAGACAGGATAAGAGAACATCTTTACCAGATTAGGAAGGCTTCACCTCACAATGCCTTAGCTAAGCACGTAGCCCAAGCAGGTCCTGAACATTATTTCTTATTTAGAGCTCTTGAGAATATTAAACCCAGTATACGAGGAGGTGACATCAGGAACCATACTGAGAGCAAGGAGAGTATGTGGATAGTTAGACTGAGAGCAGATAGGGATTTAGGTCTCAATGAGAGAGCCTCCATTAAACCTATGTTAAACAAACGGAGGAATGTTTGTAGATTTTATAATAAATGATGGAACATATATGTTTTTACCCCTTTAAATATATTTCTTTTGACATATATATCTATATATCTATATATACATATTTATTAGAGCATCTTGAGTGTTCATGGAGAGTTTTTATATGTTTTTTATATTTACTTTGTCATTTTATACATCTCAGCATGTTTTTATGTGCATATATTTTTAAGCTTAGATTAACTCATGAATATGTAAACAAGAAGCAGCTTTTGATAGGCCAATAGGAGATGTTTTAACTGTATAAATGTAGCCTATGTACTTGAAGGTCTTTGTTACATGATCTGATGAAGCTCAAATGAATGAGTGAAAGCGCTTATCTGACCTGCAGTGGAATTAAAGTTGGATTTTAACCTGAGGATTTTGCCTTTCATTTGGATTTTAACCTGAGGATTTTGCTTTTCATTTATACTTGTGACTCTGCATCAGCCTAGTTGCTCCTTTTGGTTTCTTCAATATTATTTAAGTTTTTCTGGAGCACTGGGCGTTTATCCTGTTTGTCAGCGAGTGGTTTGTTCCTGTTTTATTAGTTATAAAAATATGTTTATTTAGTTGTTGATTATGTTATTATTTATTATATATTATTATCTGATATTAAATTCGATTTTATATATGTAGATCTTTTATTATATATATATATTTATTTTATATATATATATATATATATATATATATATATATATATATATATATATTTTGCTATATTTAATATTATACATATTGATGCTTTAAGTTAATAATTAAATAAAATAGTTAAACCAATTTTTATAATATAGTATATAGTGCATGTAAATAAAAATCCCGATTATTTACAATTTTATATTTTTAGGTACTTTTTTGGGTGATAGGATGTTCCCCTTCTACATTATTCTTGGTTCATTTTGGACTTCTGTATGTTTAAACAAATGATTGCAAAGTTAAATGACTGTATTTATGTGTTTCTAACTTATTATTTAATAATTTCTTGAACTAATATTTTCTTGAACTAATTAACTAATAATAATTTCTAAGTATGGTAATACAGTAATTTAGTTATAATGTTATAGTTTAGTGAATCGTTGGTATAGCGACTATTTTAAGAGAGTCTGTTTTTTCCTTGTGTTTTATGAACCCATTAATTTATGTCTAATTAATTTAACTTGATTGATTTTAGATTGATTGATTAATAGGATACAGGGTTACTATTTAAGTACCCTTGTGTATTGTGTTTATTTGTCTTCTGAGGAAGTTAGCTTGATGGTGGCAACGAAAAGTATATGTGGATGTTTCACACTTCAAGACGTATATCGAATAAAGTGGTTTGTTTATCGGAGCGCTCTTTTTGCAACTTGGTTCATCTTTCGCTGGTTTGTGCGCTTGTGAATTGCATTTTGCGAATACACTAGCAATGTTGGACGAGCCTGGTGTAGGTAGTCCATATCTGAACATAATGCAACATGGTCATATGTGCAGAACTGGCCCCTACACAGTCTGTTGTGCTCACTATCAAGATGTCAAGCAGTCATAGGACTAAAGCCCAGGATACTGTCCACCACAGTGAAAGTACTGAACCAGTACACTATACGGTACTACAGTGTTAGGTCATTATGAAAGTATGTTGAGAACTGTCTGCAAAGTATCCCATGCAATCCCTGCAGGCACAGTATAATCCCTGTTGTGGCAGACATGAAGCAGTTGTCCAGTTAGTACACAACATGACACCCAACACAAAACCATAAACAAGAGATATTGTTGAAGTTCACACACACCCAAATATGTGGTGGACTTCAGAGTGCAACATATGGAAAGCTCACACTGGGCATGCTCACACACTTTGATAAATGAGGCATATGTCAGACAACATGCCATGGAAAGGCTGAACTGGGCATGCTCACACACTTAGGCCATATCTCCGTTTAGCAGTTGGCCACACATATCTGGTATTTGTACGTGTCAGTCCAGGAACCAACCACAACACAGCAATCTGCCCAGTGCACACAGTAAATGACTACAGAGAAATAAGTGATATAGTGGATCACCATCATATGCAAACATCTTCCACAGATACACAAGTTGGTCATAGGAACAGGGAATGCTATGGCAATAAAGACCTGCAAACAGTAGAACAGCACAACAAATGTTGTGCATCCGACAATTGAACATATGGGTGTAGAGGTCAATACTAGGCTTGTTGCCCTAGGGAATGACAGCTCAGCCAGAGTGTGCTTGGCATCTGCATCCCCAGTACAGTAGGCTACTGTGCCACTGTAAAGTAGGTCACAGAAGGCAACATGTGAGGCTAGTGAGTTGTGCCTCTGTCAAGCAGGGGCACCGTGGAGGTCCCAGGGATTGAACGTGCTAAGCCACAGCCATGTTGTCGGTGTGTGCTGGGAGAGGGTTGCTGAGGATCTCTGACAGTAGGTGTCCATCAATAACAGACTGGGGGAGCCCTATCTGCATTCTCTGGACAATTCCACTGTCAAAACTGTGTTGTAATGATTATGTGTGAATGAAGTGCCCTACCGGAACTGTTCACAGATGTCCTCCCTCTGTGGGCTACAGCTCTGCAATGTATTAGCTCACTCTGTCTGTTGTACGGCTCATATATGGCTGGTGTACAGCTGACAGGTGTCTTGTTGTGGAGCAGTCATGGGTATATGTGTGATAGCATGATCAATGCAAACCATACACATGCTCATAAAATGCAATTGTCAAGGATTATGCTGAGTGGCCAGTATAGTCCCCCAGCATGGGTCCTCTGAAGTCGTCCACCCCAGTCTTCACAAGCGTAGAGTCTGCTTGTGCTAAATACAGTTTGTGTGCAGTGACAACCTTGCCTGGGGGTGGAGATGGGATATGGATGTCCAGGGAAAGGTGGGTATGGTCAGATATCAACAATGGTGGTCTACATCTGGCGTGGAACAGTGAGTACCCACGTTGCAGATGGACAGGTGCAATATATATTCCCCCATGTGGCTGTGGTGTGTGGTTCTGCCATAGCACATGGACCCACAAACTGTAGTGGCTGTAGGGTAAAGTGGTAGAGGCCTGAGTAGTTCTCACACACAATATGCCTGTACCTGATGTTAACAACTGGAATGGTGTATGTGAACACCTGCATATCCTGGCACTGTTCCCAGGGAAGCTAAGTGTGTGTCCTGGATGTGGGTGTGGTGTTCTGGACTGGTTGTGTTGTGTGTTACAGGTCCTGTGGTCACAAAGCATGGTATAGAACATAACCTGCTAGTGCAATGTGCATATCTGACCCTGACGTAGGTGGCTGCAAATGTATATATATGTATATATACTATCCCCCACCTGACACGTAGTACTACATGTGCATACCTCTGTAGAAATAAAGATGTCAGCACCCTATAAATACTGCAGGTGCAGAGCAGATGCCCAGTAATTCGGATACTGCGCTCTGCTAATGCGTCTCCCTCAAGTGTCATAATATAGTTAGGTAGGGGGTTGAATCCTGCCAATGCTTTGTGTGTGTGTGTGTGGGTGGGTGAGTGGGGTTTGTGTGTGTGAGAGGGAAATGTCCCTTTTGGCAACTGGGAAAACATACTACAGGATGCACATTCCCCTTTCTAAACACTGATGATGTCAGCACCCTATAAGTACAGCAGGAGAAGGAAAACCTCCCAGTAATGCAAATAGCGCGCTGTGCTAATGCGTCCATCTCGAGTGTCATAACATAGTTAGGTAGGGGTTTGAATCTTGTAAATGCTCAGTGTGTGTGGAGGGGGTTAGTGTGTGTTCAAGACTGTGTGAAAGAAATGTTGCCAACTAGGAGAACACACTACAGGATGCACATTCCCCTTTCTAAACACTGATGATGTCAGCACCCTATAAGTAAAGCAGGAGAAGGGAATCTTCCCAGTAATGCGAATAGCGCGCTCTGCTAATGCATCCATCTCGAGTGTCATAACATAGTTAAGTAGGGGTTTGAATCCTATAAATGCTCAGTGTGTGTGGAGGGGGTTAGTATGTGTTCAAGACTGTATGAAAGAAATATCCCTTTTGCCATCTAGGAGAACACACTACAGGATGCACATTCCCCTTTCTAAACACTGATGATGTCAGCACCCTATAAGTACAGCAGGAGAAGGAAAACCTCCCAGTAATGCGAATAGCGTGCTCTGCTAATGTGTTCATCTCGAGTGTCATAACATAGTTAAGTAGTGGTTTGAATCCTGCAAATGGCAAGTGTGTGTGTTTGGATGAGGGTGGTTAGTGTGTGTGCAATGTTGTGTGAGGGAAATGTCCCTTTTGGCAACTAGGAGAACACACTACAGGATGCACATTCCCCTTTCTAAACACTAATGATGTCAGCACCCTATAAGTACAGCAGGAGAAGGGAAGCCTCCCTGTAATGTGAATAGCGCGCTCTGCTATTGCGTCCGTCTCGAGTGTCATAACATAGTGAGGTAGGGGTTTGAATCCTGCAAATGCTCAGTGTGTGTGGAGGGAGCTAGTGTGTGTGCAAGTCTGTATGAAGGAAATATCCCTTTTGGCAACTAGGAGAACACACGACAGGATGCACATTCCCCTTTCTAAACACTGATGATGTCAGCACCCTATAAGTACAGCAGGAGAAGGGAAACCTCCCAGTAATTTGAATAGCGCATTCCGCTAATGTGTTTCTCTCGAGTGCCATAATATAGTTAGGTAGGAGTTTGAAACCTGTAAATGGCATGTGTGTGTGTTTGGATGTGGGCACTCTGTGTGTGTGCAATTCTGTATGAAAAACATGTGCTTTTTTGAAATCAGGAGATCACACTACATGATGCACATTACCCTTTCCAAACAGTGATGATGACAGCACCCTATACATACAGCTGGAGAAGAGACATCTGCCAGTAATCAGAATAGTGCAACCTGCTACAGAGTCACACTCAAGTGCCATAACATATTTAGGCAGGGGTTTGAAACCTGCAAGTGGCAAGTTTGGATGTGGGGAGTTTGTGTGTGTGCATTTCCGTATGAAAAACATGTTAGTTTTGGCAATCAGGAGATCACACTACCTGATGCACATTACCCTTTCAAAATACTGATGATGTCAGCACCCTATAAGTACAGCCAGAGAAGAGGAACTATCTAGTAATCCGAATAGTGCACTCTGCTAATGCGTCTCTCTCAAGTGTCGTGACTTTGTTAGGTAGGGGTATGAATCCTACAAATGGCAAGTGTGCGTGTGTGGGGGTAGTAGGGTGTGTGTAAATGCAAGTGTGAGAGAACAGATCCTTTTGGCAAATACTACAATACACCAGATGCTGCATATTCCCCCAGTAAACACAGGGGATGTCACCACACTATCAGCACAGCCAAACAGGGCTAGTTGGCCAGTAATGCCAATAGTGCGCTCTGCTACTGAGTCTGTTACCATTGTCCAAGTACAGATAGGTATGTTTTGGTAACCCACAACTGCCACGTGTGGTTGTGTCACACCTTATGACCTTGTGTGGGTCTTTGTACATAACAATGCATGCCATTGCCTAAAACAGCAATGGCATTGCACACATGATGTATGTGTGTGACACATACACATAAATACCTGTGATTTGCAGTAGTTACCATGTCTGACACATGCCTCGAGTGGATAAATGGTATTTGCAATGTATACCAATATGACTGTGTCTTACTGTGCAGGGGCCGCACACGGTATGTGTCTATACAGTGTGGGTGTATATGGTAAAATACCTACAGCAGGGGATACACATCTGGTCTGGGCCATATAGTCTACATGTAGTCGATGTACAGGTGCTGCATGTTCCCACCTGTTGTGGGAGTGGTAACATGTCATTCCACTGCAATTCAGTGACCACATGCTGTGAACCCTTCACCAGTGTATTGTAGCTACAGCAATGCTCACGCACAATGTTTGGCTGGATGCAGTCCAGCCATATAAAGACAGTTCTTGAGACAGTCATATTGCCAGTGTTGTTATGGAGGATAGGTGGTTTTCCTGTGTATGGGAGGGTTGTGTGTGCCAGGCTATGAACCAGATGGAAGTCCGACACACTGTTAGCTGCACATGATTAGGCCCTGATGCTTTATGCTGTGCCAACAACCTGGAGGTGTGTGTATCCATGGTACCTTTGGATGCCACCCACCTGTCCATGCATGTTACATGTGTAGGGGACGACAGGCATGGTATGAGGCATAACCTGTCAGTGATGTGTAACACCTGTGAGCCATGAATCAGGACTCTGGTACTGCACAGGCATTTCAGTTCACCGTGCTGAGGACAGTGTCTAGTGCATGCATCTTGTGGTGTACACTGCTGTTGTTGTGTAGCAGCACTGTTAGTGTCCTAACCTGTGTGATACCCACGGAGGTGGCTACGTAATCCGTGTCCTGCAGCTTAAGGCAGTATGTGTGCATCAAGGAGCTTTGCCAATATACATCGGGCCATGGGTGTCACGTGCAAGATGACCCTTGCACATCATTGTGGCTTCCCTAGCATGTAAGCACACGTTGACAGCCAGCGGATACCCTATGAATGACATTGGAGACTGAGCAGAATGTAGACATACAACACCCTTCCTACATATAGTGGTAGCATACCTGGTGAGGGTATGTTGGCAACCAAGATGAGGCTCATACTGGCCCGTGCCACATGCTGAGAGATCCATTCTATGTTCCCTATCATGTAGTCCAGGGAGGTATGCCTCAGGTCAGCCATAGAGGCATGGTCAATGAGTGAGTCATATGTGTCCATGCCTCTGACTGACCTGTATGCTTGTGTTCTGTGGTGGACCATAGTGCCCCTGAGGCATATCACTGTGACCTTCACCAGATACAGCCTGTTGAGCGGGACCCCAGTGCAGCACCCAAGACAGGTACCTGACACGTCTGTAGCAGGTGTGTTGTGTAGCCCTACAGGCTGTGAGTGTGTGGCACATGGGATGTGTGTGCCATGTGTGGCATGTGCTTTGTTCCAACGGAACATATGCCTGTGTGCCATCTGCGGAGGTGTGTGATGCTCAGGCAGGATGCTATTCTGAGTCTCCACGTATGCCCCAGTGTGTTCAGCATGCTGTCAGTGCATGTCTATGTCTGACTTGTATTGTAGTCACTGTAATATGACATGCCACCTGACAGGGTATGGCATTACTGGGTTCAGAGAGCTCAGTCCCCAGATTGGCTGTGTGGTGGCATCCCACACATGTGTTGTACATTCCTGGCCAAGGGTGATGGCTGACTGCATACATGTGGCAGCTGTGACATTGCCACATGACTCACATAAACCACAACTGGACCATAGAGGTGATTCACAGGTTACCTTTGCACATGCTACCCTAGTAGTGTGATTGCTATGGTGAGTACCAACACATAGGGCCAAATGGGAACAACATACTGAAGGTGTGTATGTGTGGGTGTACTGCTACGTTTTCATAGCACTGGCATATATGACTGCACACATGGGTAAATGCCAGGTAAGACATGTGCAATGTGTCACAGGCAATGTACATGCGAACAGGACGGACAGTGACGTTCTGTCATGTGTAAACTTGACATACGTGTAATGCAGCTATGCAGATGTCACTAGGAGTCCACAGAAGCACTGTAACTCTGCATTGCAGGTGTAAGCAGTGTTCCAGGGAACCCCAAGCGAACATGCATGCAAACAAAGCCACAGTAAGCAGGGCTGGAAGTAGTGCATTGTACAACAAAGAAGGGATAACACTAACAGTAAGTAACAATGCAAATATGTAGGCACTATCAACATGTACCCAGGAATACACAGCGCAGATGCCCATGGTAGAACTGATATTATGTCATAGTTAATTGTGATTTGGATTACATTGCACACATATCAACATGCGCAAACATCCACATTGCATAGTCATTGTGGGCAACTTGACACCATTACTGTACATGTCCACCATTGCATATCACTACTTGTGTTAGCTTCCCCCCTGTGCTACCCATGTATGCGGCTATCTGTTGACATCCTTACCACCGGCATGCAATTATGTGCAGCTGTTACACTTTGGTACATACTATGGGTGCAGATGGCAATTCAGGACATTCATACGGTTACTGCATCAGGCATGCTGGGATATACACACAGTCATATCAGCACACTGTACTGTTACCAACATGATACTACTAATACACTTCTATGTAGTCACCCTGTGCATCAGCAACGTGTTTACCTGTTCCCACAATGATGTTGGAGATTGCAGGAGGTGGCACAGTGTCATCATATGCACAGGGTGTGAATTAGGTATGCCTGAGTCTGCCACTGATACCACCAATTGACATGTGTGTGTATGTGTGTTGGTGAGGGGCAGCAGTACAGGGTGGGGCACTGTTGGTGCAGTGTGTGCGTGTATGTGGTCACCCTAGGTGTTAACATTTCGCATGTGTGTATGCACGCATGCAGTTCCACCTCATGGCTGCCATATACAGGGGTTTGTGGAGAGCCACAGACTGCACTTGGCAGGTCATACAGATGAGTGTCGGTGGGCACGGACACGGTACCTGTGCCTGGCAGGGGTGCTACGGACCGTATCCAGTACTAAGCCAGACTGGGTACTGTCATCAGAAGCGGGAGTGTGTTGACTGGACACAGGTCCCTGTTGGGACTGTCCAGAGCCACGTGCACGTGGTCTCCTGGGGTGTTCCGATGACAGCACAGACCCAGCATTGCTGGGGCTGCTGCTGGCACTATGGGGGCATGGGCGGGCCTGTTGTCATCCGCGCCGACTGCCAGCTGCTGCTGTTGCTAGCATACGGCCACGTCGACGCCGCAAACGCCCATCATTGCCCTGGCTCATATACAGTTGATTGTGGAACTGCTGTAATATGTCCCCACAACGTCTGTCTATGACATCGGTGAAATTACGGATAGCATCCGCGATGTCACGCATACTGTCAGTCATGGCTGTGCGACATGCTCTCAGCTCCCTCAGACCCTGTCTGGTGTACCTTTCCATATGCGACTGTGCCTGCATGACAGCCCAAAACATAGCTGGGGTTGACAGACCTCTTTGGGCAGGTCTGCCAGAGGCAGTACGCCCACGGATGCTCCCACGAGAACCCATGGGCAACTGTCTGTGTGGTACCATTGCAGAACCCTGCCCATGGCTGCTGTGTGGGGACGCATGTGCCACAGGTACCACATTACCCTGGTCAATGCCCACTGTATCCTGTCCATCACCTAGGGACAATGGTGACAAAGGATGTACTGGCAGGATGACTGTGCGCAATGATGGGGTTGACAGCTGTGTACTGTCAATTGGCTGACCAATGGCAGCCCCTGACACACCTTCCTGTACCATTACACAGATATCATCATTACCAGTACCTGTGGCACCAGATTCAGGTTCCCTGCTGCAGGACACCAGAGCAGCACCAGAACCTGTGGGAGGAAGACAGGAAACACAGTTTACAGTGTCCACACATTGTTACCAGTGATGCACTTATGCACACATTCACACATGCACACATGGGCACATGCACGCATGCACACATGGACACAGGCACACATGCAGACATGCATACGTGGACACATGCACACAGGCACACATGCACACATGCAGACATGCACACGTGGACACATGCACACGTGGACACATGCACACATGCACACATGCACACGTGGACACATGGACACATGCACACATGCACATATGCACACGTGGTCACATGCACACATGGGCACATGCACACAAGCACACATGCACACGTGGACACAGGCACACATGCACACATGCACACGTGGACACAGGCACACATGCACACATGCACACATGCACACGTGGACACAGGCACACCTGCACACATGCACACATGCATACATGGGCACAGGCTCACCTGCACACTTGCATACATGCACACCCTGCAGTATACACACAGAGTACTACTGAGTTACACTAGTGTTACTAGCACTATCAGGACTATTATAGGTATTGTTAAACACACTCACCAGCATGGATGGCCTGCCTTGGTGTAACCCCAAAGGGATCTGCAGAAATGATGAGATTAATGTCAGTGGGCACAGCTGTGCCATTGATACTGCATATGATACAGTGTAGTAGTACACCAGTTGCCTTTCACACGTCAGCTGCTGATATTGCCAATATCACACATGCACAATTACATACTATGATGACAGCTACATACCACGGACACACTTTACACATGCATAAACTAACAGTGTACAGAACAGTCAAGTGTACATATGGCATATTACCTGCACGCTCCATGTCGTGCTGCTGTGTGGATCCAGCCTCCATCATGATGCAGGTGTACTGCTGTTGCTGTTCCGGGGCTGGAGCCACAATACTTAGGAGTAGCCCCTCCAGTCTGGTGAGGGGGGGATGTGTGGCCACCCCACCTCCTGTGGCAACCTGTTGACTGTGGATATCCGACGTACACTGATGGACATTTCTGATTAAATCACTGCAGTGATGTCGTACCTGCTTATATGTCCTATTATGCGTGCCAATGTCATTTACCCTACGGACAAGGTCTTGCCACAGTGCAGACCTCTCCTGCTGATTCTGACTGGTGCGGGAAAACAGTATGTCATACTCCCGCACCAGGCTCTGGTGTATCTCCTCATCTTCCACTGCAGAGTAGGCAGGATTATGCTGACGTGCCATCTCCCACAAGAGAACACAAGCAGGATATCAGCAGACTATGTCAGCAATATATGGCACACATACTATACATGATACTCATGTGTAGTGATATACTACTACTCCCATATGTTGCATGCATGTGTGTCGTGGTGGATACACAAGTACATGGCCAGATATCAGTGCTCAGCCAACACCTGTGCAACAATACCTGACACATTCCACACAACATAGTAGCATGCCCCATCGGTCAGCACACACTGACAGATCCAATGCACAACCTCACTCTGGGGGTCCATCCCAAGGTACTGTATGTGGGATGCCATCCACTAGTGTGATGTGGACACAAGTTACTCGGCCTGGATATACATATCCCACCACCACCACCAGCATAGTAGACTACTTTGATATGTATGTGATTAGACAGTTATTCACTTGTTAGGACTGAGATGGTATTCATGCAGCACACTGGACCAATGGAAGCCACAACCCACACTGCTGACTCCTTTGAAAATGCTTACCACAGACATGCCACAGATTGCATGGAACTTGCACACACATTTCTAACCCAGACCCTATGCACAAAGGTTAGGCATCCTGTCTGGTGGACCCCAGACAGAGGCAGATTGTATAACAATAGCAGGAGGCTACTGCAGGACAGAGCAGATTCACATTAAGGGAAGGCATCTGTGGTCAGCACTGGTACTATGCTACGGTCTCTCATAACAACGGCCACGGCCTACTCTGGGAGGGAAATGGCCACAAACACTATGGATAACCACAAGGCCTTCTTCAGTTATGTTACACATATGGACCAAATGCCTCAGATATGCTCTGCGTTAATACACACCTACTTAACATTCACCAAACACAAAGATATTGGCAACATTCTTGCAGACAGGTTCAGTGCACGTATCCCCCCTCCTTCTCCCCCACCAGTTGAAATACTTTTCACAGCTGTATGTAACCTCCCTATCATCTCACATATCCAGGTGAGGGCCGCCCTCAGCAAAGCAGAACACACAGCATCACTGTGACCTGATGGTATCCCTGGATGTGTGCTACATGCACTCCAAGAGGACATACAACCGCATATAAGACTGATAATTAATCTTGGCCATACTACAGGATATGTACCTGGACACTGGCATACAGCAACAGTGGTCCCACACCACTAAGGAGGCACCTCTACTGACCCTGGGAACTAACACATCATATGCATAACCGGCCTGGTCTGCTAAGCTATGGAATTATTCAATATGGGATGCATATGCAGTGATATCGGGTACCTGCAGACACTTGTTCCCAGCCAGTTTGCCTTTGTGACGGGCTGATCCTGCCTTTTGAACCTGGCTGACCTTTCAAAGCAGTCACTACAGCCATTGCTGAGGGAAACGCACAGACAACTGCTGCCAGGATCATGGCCTAACACTGATTGACATGTAATGTATAGTCATCCCCTTTTGGTGGAACTACGTACACACAACATATTACATGGTCATACCTATAGATACAGACCTATGACACATTTGGAGGGTTCACAGTATGCAGACTATTAACCTGCTACTTTGCATTACCTGTGTTTGTCGCAGCTGGTTGCATTACCACTGCTTCTGCTTCCTGCTGCTACTGTCAATGCTGACAGCTTAGAGTCACAGTGTGTAGCGTGTGTTTTTTTTTTTTTTTTTCACTCTGTCTCGGTTTGTCTCTCTCCCTCTGTCTGCTTCCAGACAGTGCAATGAATGTATTGCATATGTGGAGTGTTAGTACAGGATGCTTTTGTAGGTATCTGCATAAGTCCATGTGATGGCCTCTGCACCAGTTGTAAGCCAGTATTTGTTAATTGCATGCAGCCAGTTGTGTACTGATTGCAGTTCTCACTGTGATTTCAGGACAGTGCTATAAAAGGGTATGTGAGATAGGCATTGCCCTTTCAGATTGTAAGGGCGGGGACCGTGCTGGTATACTGTGGACACTGTTCTGTGAGTGTAAAGGTTAGTATCTCTCTCATGATTCAGGCTGTGTTGTAGATTCACATTTCTCCATTCCTCTCTCCTGTTCCCTGTAGTAAGTGTGTATGCACAATGACACCTACAACTATATATAGATATATATGTATATATATACATGTAAATATACATACATTTATATATGTACATTAACTGACAGTATTACCTACAAGCTACCAACTAGCATGGCTGTTTCTGTTCACACACTACTATTATGGGAATCCAGTATTTTTGACAGTAATTCTAAATGACATGCTTTGTGTACTACACATCCTATATTCCCTTTACATTCATCCCTACCATTACATGTTATATTTATTTTAGCACAATGTTCTTGCATAAGATTCATGGCTAAGTGGTAGGTCATACAGACTACTGTTTCCAAGGTCCTGGGTTCGGGACTGACAGTGGGATTTTATTTTGCTTTTGAACTGACTACAGGACCTGTCAATCAAAGTGACTAAGGCACTTTTAAGCAGTTGTAACTGGGTTACCGCTGGTTTGCGTGGAGCTCATGCATGCGCACTGGCGGTTAGCTCTGCGCACACATGCGCACACCTGCTTACAACCGCTTAACAGTGCTTACTCTGGTGCACACTCGCGCTATTTTCTTCGAAAGAAATGAAAATGGGGAGACAGGAAAGTGGTGAAAAAGGGGTCACAAAGAGGGTAAGACAGTAGGGAAACAAGCTTGGGATTTGCAGGAGGGATGTAGGTAAGGCCCATAGCTGCCCATTTCTTCATCAGCAACAGCTGTGCATATGTATGTAATTTCGTGTGACATTTGAAACCTTCCACCCCTGAGAGAGGTGTCAGGACAACATTAATACTTGTTGTACAGCCAATTGTAATTGATAGTTTCCATGTCCAGCAGACATGTGTGCAGAATGGGCAGCTACGCATGGGGCGTCATTTTTTTGTGGGTACAGAGTGCCCTTTTTTATTTTTTATTTTTTTCAGGTGAGAGTGGTATGTCAGGTGAAGGAATTCGGTATAGCTGGGGAGGTAGGTTGGGTAGGTAAACAGACAAGACAAACAAGACGCATACAGGGGCAGTGTATGACACATGTGGGGGGTTACACAACTGATGGGGACGGACGTTTGGATATCCAGAGCCCATGAGCCCACAGATGGCAACAGTGGAACCGATATCCCCACCCATAGGCAGTTGCCACTGTTCCTTCACTGCCCAAGATAGGGCTGTGCTGGGGGCTGTGTAGGTCAGGCAACGGCATGCTCATAAGTTGTGCCACCTGTGCCTCAAGCTGGCGTAGGGGCTCAAGAACAGAGTCCCGGATCTCCCTACGCACCACAGTCCGGACGCTACGGAGGGTGAGTGGTTCTCCTCAGGCCACACTTGCAGAGGGGGGGAGAGCCCCATCCCCTGCAGCGCTTCTACCCGCAGGTGGCACAGGGCCACTGGAGGAGGGTCCAGACTGGGCACTAGTGCCAGGTGCACTCGCCAGCTGAGGTGGGAGAGGTGGGTCTGCAGGAACACGCCTTCCCTGTCGTCCTATGTTTTGCATTATGTCATGACAGTTTGGGTTAGTAACATATAATACCATTCACAATTAGATGTAACAGCATGCATTAGTATTCCCATTAACCAAACACCCAGATATTCACACCATTGAACAGCAAGCATAACACATGCATAATTTGAACAGCAATACACAGTCCAACAACATGCAGGGTTGATTGATGGCAACAGGCCATCAGGTTTGGATGTATGAACAGGGCAGATGCATCAACGGACATGCAAATATATATGACCCAACAGGACAAATGTCCAGGGGTGTTAATTGTGATTGCACATACCATTTTCACGTGGAATGGGTTATATGTCGTTATAGGGTGGGGTGAAGAAAATAATATTAACACCTTCAAATACCAATACATATGTTGTACATTTCTAATAGCTGCACATATATACACACTACTGTTCTGACTACAGTTTCCTATATGATAACTACTTCAACTTGGTGATAGGACTGTTACTGCAACATCAATATGCATTTTATTGTTCTTCATACACATTCATATCTAGCTTTGTTCAGCTACATCATCCTGCTACATTTGCTTTATACAGCTATAGACAGGTGTGGATGTTTGGCATATCAGACAATCATACTATCTGCATATTGCAGACTGAGAGCAACATATCCAGATTTTGGGATACACATTCCAGATGCAGCAACACTTTGAACAGATTTCGCTGTTTGGTTTTGATTCTCACATGCATTTCATTCTGTCTTGACTGCAGTATACTTTATTCAGGGGTTATTACTACTGTATTGCTGGATTGGGTTATATGTGGTTATAGGGTGGGGTGAAGCAAATAATATTAACACCTTCGAATACCAATACATATGCTGTACATTTCTATTAGCTGCACATATATACACACTACTGTTCTAACTACAGTTTCCAATATGAGATCTACTTCAACTTGGTGATAGGACTGTTACTGCAACATCAATATACATTTTATTGTTCTTCATACACATTCATATCTAGCTTTGTTCAGCTACATCATCCTGCTACATTTGCTTTATATAGCTATAGACAAGTGTGGATGTTTGGTATATCAGACAATCATACTATCTGCATATTGCAGACTGAGAGCAACATATCCAGATTTTGGGATACACATTCCAGATGCAGCAACACTTTGAACAGATTTTGCTGTTTGGTTTTGATTCTCACATGCATTTCATTCTGTACTGACTGCAGTATATTTTATTCAGGGGTTATTACTACTGTATTGCTGGATTCATGACACTTTCTCACACTCTCTCACTTGTTTTCATTTTACTATTCAGGATGATACTTACTTCTAGGCTTTATTGACATGTTTTACCTGTAGCTATTACAATCCTTTCCAGCATTCTCACTTCGGTCATGTTTCAGTATTTCAACAGGGATATATTTCACACATGTGATTTCATCATCTTCTGCAGCTATACTTTTCAGCCTGCTGCAGGTTGTGTACTATTTTCTTACAGGTGGGGCATCTTTATTTCAGAATTTATGTCAGACATTTTCATTTTTCTGTTTGGATTACAGACTGCAACACACTTTTGTAATCAAGCAATACTTGCAAACACTTTCACACTGTTACTTGCACATTTTATTACTAGTGACTACACTGCACTCTTTTGCTGACTGTCATACTTTTATATTTCTTTACAGTTACTGGTAGTGGATTACTGACCTGCCTGGTGGCGCAGTCGCACCAGCCTATCGCCATAGGCTCTGCGGTTCACAGAATGGACACCTGCAGCTGTAATATAAATGAAGTAATATTGAAATACACATCTCCATAATATCAGCTAGTTTAATTTCTTACATACATAATTAAATGTAACTTACTCAGTAGTGGGGCGTTGGGCATTTGCCGGGCCTCCTGGATCCAAAGGTTCAATTGGTCCTGCTTGCATCTCCTCAGGTCCGCACGGTGATGACGGACCTGCTCACCAGTCCTTGGAATCCCTGTGGCACTGGTGAGATCATGAGCCAACCGGTCCCATGCCTCAGCCCTATATGCTCCCCACAGGACCTGGCCCTGCATGAGTTGGGCCTCATGATTGTGGACTAGGAGCCAGACCATGTACCTGGACTCCTCAACGCCCCACCTCTGTGCTCGAAAGCAACTACCCTCACCTACTCCTGTCATTCTGGCTGCAAGTCAATTCTACAATCGTTTATGCTGTGTATTCCCGCCTATGGAGCTTATATAGTCTGTTTTTCCCGCACATATCTGTGATTGGCCAATTTGGAATTGTATCAACTTCACTAAACCTGCATTGTGATGCTCCAGTTTGTATTCATTCCTATATATTAGCTATTATTGCATTTATAGGTACTGCTGTCATGGCTTAGTGGTTCAGTACCTTGACTATGGTGTATAGTATCCTGGGTTCAAACCTGGCCACTACTTTTTATTTTTTATGACTGTCTAGACAAGCTGAGGGGTGTGTCTGTGTAAAGGCAGTTTTGATATGGCTTGTTCAACGTTGCCCGTCGGTTAGCTTGTTTGCGCGTTGCACAGCTCCGCACCAATGGGGTACGCTGGTTTAAGCCTCATTTGGCTATCAGCACGCATATTACACTCAGCTCAGTTAGGGGCACATAGATTTAGCGTGTTAAACCACTGCTCAGCTACGGGCACTCATTTTGCACCAGTTAAACCACTGCTCACATATGGGCAGATGCACTCACCCTGTTAAACTGTAGCTCAGCTATGGGCACATCTGGCATTTTTTATTGTTTTGTTATCTCACATTTCTTCAATATAAATGGGCTATTTCATTACATTTTACATAAAATGTGATTTTATGTGTACATATTTGTCAGGGACTTGTTTTGTGCTTATTTTGCTAAAAATAAAAATTGGTGTTATGGGGGCTCGAACCATGAATGCCTGCTCTTCAGCCAACATCTCTACTGCTACGCTATTGCTTCTTGGCTTACTTTGCATATTTAGTTCTTATATGCTTTCCCACTGACTGCTAATTGTGGCTGCGCTACGGCACGCCAGCATAACGAAGCACTCACAGTTAAACATCTTTACAATTTAAAAAAAAATTATGAGATGTTCATTTGTACATTTTATGTTCGTAGTCTGTGGGGGCATGTGTTGTGTTGTGTTTATTCACATTTCCATGGACTCTGTCGTGGGTGTTTACTTTGGGCACTTTTCCTCTTCTGGGGGCATGTCCGCTTACAGGGCTCGGCCTACGGACACGCCCCCTACTGTCTTACATGGACCGTGTTAGCCTTAGGTGTGATTCAGCATGCTCTCATAGGTTCATAGGTTCATAGGTTCATACTAGGCTATCTGCCCGAGGGCATTTACAAGCCTAGCCCATCGTTTTGTGGCTTATGCCACCCCTTTAGTATGGGTAACTATACCCATTATTTTGCTGTGCCTCTGTCGAGCAGTGACACTGAGGTAATCCCTGGGGTATATCTGCGATCTCCCATCCATTGGTCAAGATTTCTCTTGAACAAGGCCAGCGAGGTGCTCTGCCTCACATGTACCGGGATTTTGTTCCACAGCATAGGGAGTCTTTGGGTGATGAATCTATCCCTCCAGCACGTCCTATTAATAGCTGTGTCGAGGTTTAAGTCTCCCGCCCTTGTGGCTCTGATGGATCTAGATTTTTTGAGGTGAAGCATATTCATCAAATCTGGGTTTGACATGGCCTTGTATGTTAGGCAAAGGTCACCTCTGAGCAAGCTGCGACTGAATAGAGCTGGAGTTCTTTCAGTCGGGCAGCATAGGACAGATTTTTGAGACCCTTTATCCTTTTGGTGAGGAACTTTTGTGGCCTCTCCAGCTGCTGCAAGTGTCGGGTCAGATACATTCAATGGGGCATTGTACTCAATCATTGGTCTGATGAGTGATGAGTAAAGGGAGACTATGACCTCCCTTGATCTAGATGAGAATCCCTTCATGATAAGGTGGGCAATGTAGAAAGTCTTCCTAACTACTTTAGCTACATGGGTGTCGAATGACAGACTACTATCAACCTGGGTCCCCAGGTCCCTGATAACTTCTTCTGTGCTCAGTGGATTGCCACCTATTTGGTAGCTAGGGGTAACCTTGTTTTTCCCGAAGGGTATGACTATGCATTTTTGGCATTTAACTTTAGGCCGTGGCTCTGGCACCAGTTATCCGTTTCTGTGAGACCCTTCTGAAGGATATCTGTGTCAGATGTGTTTTCTACTATGGCCCAGTTTGCAGTCATCTGCAAACTTTGTCAGCCATAACCCTCCTGTGTTTGCTTGTACTTCGGAAAAGTAGATGCCAAACAAGAGTGGGCCCAGGACTGAGCCCTGTGGGACACCACTTGTGACAGGCTTTGAGTCTGACATGGCGCCAGCAACTCTGACCCTGTGGGTTCTGTCACTCAGCCAGTTTGCAACCCATCTTGTGATGTATGGGTTAACATTTAAGCTGATGAGTTTTTCAATGATACCCGAGTGGGGTATTGTATCGAAGGCCTTAGCCAGATCGAGGTAGGCTGTATGGACTGCCTTTCCCTCATCAATGGCTTTGGTGACTGTTTCAAAAAAGTCAACCAAGTTTAAAAGGCATGATCTGCCTTTGACAAAGCCAAACTATGTTGGATCCAAAGTCTGCAAATTCCCTATGTCTTTATTTATGAGGTCCATTATGATCCTCTCCATGGCTTTGCAGATAAGGCTTGTCAAGCTAATGGGCCGGTAATTTCCAGGGTCGGTGGAGGCACCGCCTTTGTGAAGTGGGACCACAGTTGCAGTGCGCCACTCCCTGGGTACGTATCCAGAGGTAAGACTTTGATTAAACAGCTGTCCTAGCTGTGGGTTTAATTCCTCATTGAGTTCATGGAGCACACAGCCGGGGACACCATCAGGTCCCATTGATGCTGGGTTTTTTTTGCTTTGGCGAGAGCAGTTCTCACTTGGGCGCTGGAGATGTTTGGGGGGCTGCAATCGTTTGGTATAGATATCTCTCCTTTTGGGGGGGAGGGGGGGAGAAGTTTGCACTGAACCTGTCAGCCAGTATGTTGGCAATGTCTGTAGGATCAGTAATCTTCACATCATTTTGAACTAGTTCTGAGCATATCTGGGAGTTTCCTCCTAGGTTTCTAACATAGCTAAAGAAGGCCTTATGATTGTCTTTTGATTGTCTTTTGATTGTCTTTTGTTTGTCTTTTGAATATGCAGAGCATGCTGACATCACTCCGTTTAACTGCAGCCTCCGTGTATGAGTTATAACTCTTACACGGAGGCTTCGTGAATCCTGCCCATAGTGTTCTTAGCCTTGGATAGAACCTTGAAGACTTGTTCTTGGGAGATTTGAAGGGATATAGATGCAAGTATGTGATCTGGCAATATAGGAGGGGGATGCATGAATTATGAACAAAATTTGTCTGCTAGCAGATCAGCTATGTGCTCTGGGTCTGACTGTGTGATATCTTTTACTGTTAGCAGTAGTACAGACCATTATTTCTTGTATCTCTAACATACTTAAAAGAAGACATTGTAGTTTTCTTTCACTTGGGTGCCTGTTTTACCTCATATTGATTTTGATTAACTTGATCAGGGTCCAGAGTTCCTTGTTAAATGTAGCAAGATCATTATTTTTCAGTTCAATGATTTCTTTTTATTATAGAGCGTGTTTATATTAAGGTACAACAACAGGCATTAATATTTAAATTTGGCATTATATTTACTTCTGATGTGGAGAGATGCATCTACATAGCTGTTTACTTGTGCATAGAAGATGTCAATGAAGATTTTACATAAATAGTATAGCCATCAATATTAAAGTGTTATTTTTAATTTAGTTGAGTAACCACTCAGTTTTAGCAGATTCAGAATATCAAGGTATTGTAAGATGCTTCCATCTTCAGGCTTAAGATGAATGTGATTGATATGTAATCTGATTTGACCATGGAAGAAGTCACAACTGGTAATGAGCAAACCTGTTTGGGGTGCGGACTAACTGGTGCAGAATTTGAGTTGATCAAATCCAGAAATTTCTGAGTATACATGTTTGAGGATGTATAAGTCTCCCAATTAATGGAGGGGTAGTTGAAGTTTCCTGGGAGAATGGTGTTTGGCTTAATGCACAGGGACTCCAGACAGGTAAGGTCAGAAGTAGGAAATAAAGCTGAAGGGAAGCATAGAGGGGATCCCAAAAGCAATGAAGTGATAAGGCGGTTTGCTGATTAGTAAGTTGGGTGTGGAAGAGTTCCATGTCATTATATTGTCTTGAGGGGGCAGTGTTTAGCAAATGTTGAAAGGCAAGAATTATTTGAAAAGATAGGAGAGATTGCCTAGAAAAGATAAGGTACAATAAAAAGAATGGATGGATAATGGAGGAAGAGGTCTGTTGGTAAGAGAAAACTGACTGCAACGTGTAAGAGGTATCATTATATAATGTTTTTTGAGGAAACACTTGTTTCTTAATTTTGTTTCAGTTTCTCTGACTGTTACTTCATCCCGTTTCATAGCTGTGTGCAGCTGTATTGTGACCAGCACTAGCTGTACTAGAAAACAGATAGCATCTGCATTAATCATTTGCAAACCTCACAGGCACTATAGTGCCTGCATTAATCATCTGCAAACCTCACAGGTACTATCTCCCTTCCCCTTCAGCCCACATTAGTAAACACCTGGAACCACAAATTTAGGTTGCATTTAGGAAACCTTTGTGGTTTAGTTAGGTTACTTTCAAGAACCTCAGCAGAAATAGATCTATAAGAATATAGAGACACTACCACCCTTAATGTCTTCATCTAATCTGGTGGGGACATAATGTATGGTAGGCATTGATGGAGGGCTCTAAAAAAACCTTAAACCATGTCTATGTGACAATCCATATATCAATGTTTTCTACGGTAAGGAGTGCTTGAAACTAGTGAAGTTCTTATTAAGGCCCTTAACATTGAGCGGTGATACCTTTATGTTATCAGATTTTGTTTTGTTAAGTTGGGAGCTTTAGAAGATAGATGGTCCATAAAAAAAGGCTCTGTAGGAGTCGACAAGGATTTAGGCACTGTACGAAAACTTTGGGGTGAGTGCAGGTCATACCTGGCAAAGCAGTTTGGACTGTCCTTAATCTCCTGCCAGTCTGATATGTATTGTACCACTTAGAATGACACCAGACACTAAGCCAATTGTTAATGTCAATAGTTGTTTGCTTGTATTGCAAAATCATTCTTTGTGATGGTAGAATGTTGCTCAAGACTTTGTTCATATCTGACTCAGAAATATATTCCGAGAGCTCCTCCATGGTCCAGGGAGGTATGTCTCAAGTAATTTATAGTCATGTGCAGTATAACTCTGTCATATAAGTACTTTTAAGATACTTTTATGCAAGAACTTGAGTACATGCATGCTGTAATGAATGTTGGCATCAGAAAGGTAACTGACCACAACATTCCCCTTCTACAGCCTAGTGAGCGATGCTTTAGTGTGTCTCACAATTAAGTCATGTGTGACCTGGCTATTGAAATATGTGATGGTTTGCCTTGTGGACTTTTGAATTGATTGACTCTTAGATGTATGTATGTTTCTTTGTAGGTGCTGGCTGTGTTCCTTGTTTGAGAGTTTGTTAACTGTCCTTGTTTTCTAGGTTGCATTTAGGAAGCCTTTGTGGTTTAGTTAGGTTACTTTCAAGAACCTCAGTGGAAATAGATCTAAATATTTGGTCTGAGCTGTGTGTGATTGTTTTAGTGTGGTATTGTGTTGTACTGATAGCCTGATCTGACACATTTTGGAAAAATATCTATGAAGACCTTGTGGAACATAACAAAAATGATAAATGGATAGAAGTAAAAGAAACAGTAAGACGTTAAAATGTTCAGGCTATGAAACGGGATGAAGTAACAGTCAGAGAAACTGAAACAAAATTAAGAAACAAGCATTTCCTCAAAAAACTTTATATAATGATACCTCTTACACGTTGCAGTCAGTTTGTTTTACACATAGGTGTGTTTGTCCATAAACATGTGATGAATACAACATATTGTCAGGAATGGCTACAGAGATGGTTAAAGTACAAATTTGTGGTTCCAGGTGTTTACTAATGTGGGCTGAAGTGGAAGGGAGATAATGCCTGTGAGGTTTGCAGATGATTAATGCAGGCACTATAGTGCCTGTGAGGTTTGCAGATGATTAATGCAGGTGTTTTCTAGTACAGCTAGTGCTGGTCACAATACAGCTGCACACAGCTAGGAATCAATGATCCTTTGCTCCTTCTATCACTAATCCCAAGCTACATTCTGAGATGTAGTATAAACCCAGATTTCACTGGGCTCATTACACTTGCAATTGTTTTCTCTTGGGTGATGCCATGGATAGGACCTACAGCAACTGTCCGTGACAGAAAGCCAAGCTGTACAAAGGCACAGAAGAGGTTCCCACCAAAGCTGCAATCAGACCACTCAGTTAGGTGCATTCAAACTGCCCATTCAAACACAAATAAGACTCAATGCTGCTCTGCTCTTCTCTCCCCAGGATCAAAGCAGTAGCACTTATCCCAAGATGTCACTTAATAATCAATTTTCACGGTTTCCAGTGACTGCTAATCTCTAAGAAGGCTAGGAAATTATGTTCCTCTACCACTTCTCTCATATTGAGCAAAACAAAAGTACTAATCTGAAGATGATTACTGAAAAGCAGCTCCTAGGCTTCCAGTGACTGATATATTGTTCCAGATGTTACAGATTTTAAAAGTACAGCTGAAATAAAGGGATTAATACTCTGAGTAATACAATGTGCCCTAAGTGAGTGGGATGATATGAAGCAGAGGCTAACTCAAGCTTTAAGAGTCAAAGAGGGTGGCTTTCCCAGTTTGATCTTTCAGTGCTCAGTAGAGTTAGCAGAAGAGACTTGGAAGAGCTTCTAAAGTCAAATGTACAGCAGAAAAGTGCACCTCAACAGCGACCAAGTTTAAAGGCACAATAGAGACTGGACAGGTGTGTGGGAAAATCAAGAGTAATCAAACACCGGCAGTAGTCTCACAGAACTTGCAGCTAAATAAAAATGCAACTTCTTCTTCTTGCTTTTCCCAGTTTGGGGTCACCACAGCAGATCACCTGTTGATTGGCAGTGGAGTTTTACAGTGTTGAGTTTCCAGCCCAGTGCCCAACCTTCCTGAGAAGGCACACACACACATGGCCAATTTAGAGTGCCCAATCCACCTACAGCATGTCTTTGGGAGGAAACAGGAGCACCTGGAGGAAACCCACACAATCACAGGGAGGACATGCAGACTCGGCACAGAAGGCACTCCCAGCCGAGGATTGAACCAGAGAACCTTTTACTGTGAGGCAGAAAAGCTAACCGCTGCACCACCGGGGCCACTCTAAATAGAAATGCAACTACATACCATAAATAAGAAATATTCCTTCTCAGTAATTAGCTAGATATACTTTATTTTCAATCAATGAATGGAAATGGACTTTTTTCTAATCGACCCCAGCCAACAGCTTTTAAAACTGCACAAAAAAAAACCTTTAATGTAAAACAAAATTAAAAATAAAGCAAATTGTAATAAAAGAAAGGTATCTGAACCTGAAATAGATAAATCTAATCCAAAATTCAGTACAGTCACATACCAACAGCAGTCTCACAGTACTTGCAGGGAAATATGCTAATTTAGCTTTTGCAAAGTCACCTGCAAAAAATTACAAAGAGCATTTTGTGTGTGTGGGGGGATGTTATTACTTCTTACACTCTCATACGTTTCATTATTCTTAAGGAAAAGAAAAATATTACAATATTTCATAGGCATTGTTGTCCCTAGATGATGATGATGATGATGATGATGAAGTAATGTGACAAACACAGGAATCTGGGAAAACACTGCATATACCTCTGTGGTATGCTATGAGAGATGCTATCTTGATTTGTCTGTATGGTGTATCCACCTGGAAAATGTATCTTCTTAAAGATTATGCATTCATTTATTTAAGTTTATCTTTCAGATTGCAAGCAACCAGTTATGTGGCATAATGACCTCTCTTTGTACTACCAGTAACAGTAGGTGTCTCAAGGTTCAATACCGGATCCACTTCTTTTCTCTGTCTTCTAAGAAGAAGGAAAACAATGCTTTTTATAAACATCTTGGTTCATGCCCCAATATGCACCTTAAGTTTTTTATTTTAGACCAGGTCTTGCAGGACAGTAGAGGGGGTGAGTGGGAGGCCCGATTGGAATTTAAGGAATTGTGGTGGCAGCTTAAATTAAATGCAACTAAACCCCCTGGTTTAAATGACAGTGTTAGCATCATGAGTGTTTTAAAACTGAGGAGGGCTAAGTTATGATGTTTGTTTCTTGGAAGTGTCGTTTATTTTAACAATATGGAGAATGTTTTCTTTCGAACAATTTTTTAACTACTGCCTATTTTGTGCCTAATGGGCAGTAATTTTTAACCACAACTTTTGAATGGTTCTCAAGGCACATATGGATTTTTTATAAGTTTTTAATGTTGCCTTAAGATATTACAAGTTTGGCTTGTAGTTTGGTTATGTTGATGTATTTGTTTTAACTTTGACAGCATGGTAAAACAACTATTTAAGTCTCTAACATAACCTGGTGGTTTGCTAGTTTCAATGTCTAATTAGCATATTTTATTAATTGGAGTTCTAGTCACATGATTTGGACTAGAAGGTACTGCACTGAATTTTTAATGATGGTTTATCTTGATAAAGCCTGGTATGACTCCAGGCAAAAGCGCTTGATGTAATGTTCTACTTTTTATTTGTTCTTCATTAAAGTCATTTTTGATTCAAGATACATTGGACTGTTCCGTTCCTTTCAAGCCTTTGGATATTTTACTTTGTTCTATGCTATGAGAGATGCTATCTTGATTTGTCTGTATGGTGTATCCACCTGGAAAATGTATCTTCTTAAAGATTATCCATTCATTTATTTAAGTTTATCTTTCAGATTGCCAGCAACCAGTTATGTGGCATAATGACCTCTCTTTGTACTACCAGTAACAGTAGGTGTCTCAAGGTTCAATACTGGATCCACTTCTTTTCTCTGTCTTCAAAAATAAACTTCACAGGGCAACCAACCATGCCACCATCATACAATATGTAGATAACTCCAGTGTTATCTGTGTTGTATCCTCCCTGCGACAGCTTCAAGAAATAACACAAAGATCCTTCACTGCCATCAAATCGTACCTGTACAACTACCAACGCATCCTATAACCCAAGAAAACCAAACTAATGCTTTTTCTTAATAATCACAATACAAACAGATTCAGCCAACCCTTTAAAATTCACCTCATCTAACCAAACATTAATCAAACCAGCCTTTGAAATTAAACTACTTGGTGTCACCATTGATAACAGTTTGAAATTTGACAAGCATATATCACTTGCAATTAAAAAAAGCTCACAAAAAATTACATTCTCTCTATAGAGTTAAGCCATTTCTTACCAACTCATCAAGACAAGAAATCACCAGGATCTACACAATATCCACTCTATTGTACTCCTCCCCTATACTCACAAACCTTTGAAAAATTGACTTGTGCAAGCTAGAAACATGCTACCATAAGATCACCAAATTTGCTGCTAACCTACCCCACAGAACCCATCACTGTCTTGCTCTTAAGCAACTTAAATGGCTCAAACGTCCCAATCTCTTGACCTTTAACCAGCTTACCCTTACCCACTCTATCATTTGTTTACCTGATAAATGCCCCGCCATCCACCATCTGATACAAATCCACTCTAACAATAGGACCCTGAGAACCTCTAACAAATTACTACTAAAAGTTACAAAATCCAACAACAGTTTTGATGACTCTCTTTACTCATATCTCATTTCTAAAGCATGGATCTCCATCCCTCAGAATATTCTAAAAACCGGTGACCCTTTCCAGTTCAAAAACTTGCTAAAGAGACATTTAAATGAGAACTGGATATGCTCCTGCTCCTCACCAGGCTAAGCAATTTTTCTTCCCATCTGCCTTCCCAAACTGTAGTCTCTTCTTATCCTGAGTCTATCAATTTAACAGGTCAACCACAAACAGAACTACAATCTTGCTAAACCTACATCTACAACAAAAACTACTTCCTGCTCTCTCTAATTAGCTTTCTTACTATTATTATCTATTCAACTGAATCCACATTAAAATGTCTCATATTGCTTCCATAAATGATGAACATTGTATACTAGCTTCCTGTAAATGATGTATATATCTGATAATGTAAGTAGGAACTTTAACTCTTGTAACCAAAATTATTAACTTGAAACTGTACTTTTGTTTTATTTTATTTTCTCTCCAGTTATATTACTGTATTATTGTTATTATTGTTATTTTTGTACTGTCTTAATGTGGAGCTTTCCTCCCCGGGCCTCTGCTGAAAATGGGCTACTAGCCCAGTCAGACCTCCACAGTAAACAAACATGAAATAAATAAAAATAAAAATGAATAAACTTATGACAGCTAAGTATAGTATTTATGTTGTACACTTGCATTAATTTATTTAACTTATGATAGTGAAGGGTAGTATTTATGTAGTACACTATACCTCAGGAAGTTATGTATTTGAAGCTTAGTTTATTTTCTGCATGCATCCTATCTATTTTAGTCTGTTTTAGTGCCTTTTATTTTTGTGTGTGTGTGTGTGTGTGTGTGTGTGTGTGTGTGTGTGTGTGAGAGAGAGAGAGAGAGAGAGAGAGAGAGAGAGAGAGAGAGACAATATACACATATTTTAATTTGTATCTGCAGTTTTCTTTATTGCTTAAGTAAAGTTTATTTATAAACCTTTAAGATCTGGTGACTGATGTCCATTCTTTAATATAAATACATTGATGCACTGCTGTTTCTCTTTGGTGTAAAAACTGTATGCCATGTATGCCATTATGCTGCTTAGGCCTATTACCAATGAGATTAGTTGCTGTGCTTATATTTACCTTAACAGCAGCCAGGTAACTGCAAGTCTCATATCCTAACACAGACTGGTAACAGTAATACCATGTCATGAAGAAAGCTTTGCTGAATTCAAGAATTGTGCCAACCTTTCCTGGGAACTGTGTGTGTGTGTGTGTGTGTGTGTGTGTGTGTGTGTGTGTGTGTGTGTGTGTGTGTGTGTGTGTGTGTAAAAATAATAATTTTTGTGAATGACAGTCACTGCGAGTAAAGTGGCACTCTAAGGCACTGATTCACAGAGACAAAGGTAAGACACAGTCCTAGAATGTGTGGTTAAAGATTCATTTCTATAAGTGGCTTGTGTGCAGTCCAGTCTGGGTATGGAAGTTGAGCACTCTTCTCCAAGACAGAAGTGCATATTCCCTTTATAGTCTCATAGCCAGGTTTTGCTTTGTGAATTAGCTATCAAGGCTGACTTGTGTTGACAAGTAGAAGAGCAAGTTTTGTGCACAAGAATAGAGTTATTGGACAGCAGTTCTGAAGGAGTCTAATTTGTTATAGACAAAAGTGCTAAACTAAAGTGTATTAAAGTGTTTTTAGGAATGTTTGTGACCTTTTTTCTTAACATAAGTAGCATTTTTTATTTAGTTTGGTAATTGTCTACTCCTTGGCAGCAGCACTGTTTTTAAAATGGAGTGTTTTCTGAGGGACAGTTAACACCTGCTTCTTCACAGGAGTCTCCTAATAAATCACCAGTCTATGCTAGTGCACACTCTCACATGTGAGATATTAGAGCTATAAACCAACAACCTGCATGTAAAGTCCTTAATAAACCCCAGTTAAAGTATAGATAAACTTGACATGACTTACTGTATTAAGTTAAAGATGTGAAACTGCAACTTTTTTATTCCACTCAAACCTTACCTTAAATCAAGTGATCTGTTTAAGTAATTGTATTGTTTTTTTTTGTATTTTACTTCATGTATTTAAATGTTTTAGTTGATTTATTGTCATATTATCTGATGAAGTGTCGTTGTAAAGAAAGCACTTATCTCGAATGAAAGATTTTACTGTTTTACTTCTCAGCCATATGGTGCCCTCGGTTCATTTTTGTCTTTATTCATTTTATTCATTTTATTTATTTTTTGAGGAAATACTTTCTCTTTTTGTCTATTTATTCTACTATTTTTTTATTTGTATTTATTTACTTTTATAAAAGCTATACTCTGAAAGCTGTAGGTACGTTCCCAAAAATCCTAACAACACTTTGTACACCAACTGCAATGTTTAGACTATTGTTGTAGTTTGTGTTGCATTTCTTTGATGTTACACCACCCACAGAAAATCTGTTTGGTTATTAAATTTGAAATATAGACCTTGTGATCAGAAATAGTTTTTATCTTTCTACTTAATGAGTGAATGAATAAATTAATGAAAAATCATTACTCACAATATTACAGAATGTATTACAAAAGCTTCTCACTGCTTTCCTATTATTTCAAGAATCCTGCAACATGGCACGTGTGGGTAATAGCAATCTTTCTGAGTCCCTTGTGGTCTAGTGGTTAGGATTTAGTGCTCTCACCACAATGGCCTGGGTTTGATTTCCCAGTCAGGACAAATTCAATGCATTTTTTTTGTGCTTGTGTAATACAGTGGGTAGAGTGCTGGTTTTATAAATGGGGGGATATGAGTAGAAAGCCCCTCTTAATGCTCTTGGGAGGTGGTGTCGCCATTCTTTTAACATGAACAGTCTAATGAATTTTGGATCTCCATAAAGCCCTATCCCTCTATTCAGTCTACTACAGACTGTTGAGGGAAGATCTATGCCTGACATACAAGGCATTGTCAGACCCCACTCTACTGGACCTTCTGCATATCTGTAAAACAAATACCATCAGAACTACCCCAGTCTAGAGACTTAAACCTCACTTGTGACATGAATAGGACATGTTGGAAGGACAGGGATGTGTCTCAGTTTCTAACTCTTATCTGGAACAGTCATCCCCTCCACATGAAACATAGTTGTTCCTTAACTCAATTCCAATGCAACTAGGGCCACTGGATGGGGAATCAGAAATTCACCTTGGGTCTAGAACCTGTGTCCCAAATGGACAGAGGCAGCCTGTAAATGCTTGACCACACAAGCTCTACCATACATGTACCAGTTAGAATAGTCTTAAAATTCCAAAACATCCAGAAAAAGAAGTGAATTCCGCTAAAGAATGCTCAGCAGAACAAAAAACAATATAAATATTGGAAGAGCGTTGCACCACAGGTATTAGTATTTCATCTGAGTATTCAAAACTTGCTAAACAACCAAAATGGCAGAAAGACAGCTTCAAAACAACAGCTTCAATAACAGGCTTTTACCATGTTGAGTCCACAATATATGAAATATAGAGCTTTGCTGTTGTAAAAGTCAAGTGGCATTGTAATTCCACAGCTTTAAAACATGTGGATGTCATGAAAACAGAAAAAATGAACATAAAAGTGAAGAACCCTTCTGTTGTAAACAATGGACAAGCCCTTTCAGCTTTTTCAAGCCTTCTTCAGGTCCAAGTAGGTTAAGCTGGGTTCAGTGTTTAAAAGTTGGTATCACCCAATGAAACACCTCAGTGAATGATGAATGTTAACCAAGTTAGTCCATTTATTACACATCTCCATAGCTTGAAGTTAAAACTCTTTATTTAAAACTCTTTGTTTAAAACAACATGACAGTTTGATATTTCTAAGACAGACTCAGACATATTTTCAGAAGGAATATTAATAAAATATTTTCAGTACGTTCTGGTTAAAAGAACAAGCTCTGCATAAAAGCCAAGATTTCGAGAGAAAAAGGTGAAACATTGTGAAAAATTAAAAAAAAAAATGGTAATTTAGGGTGCTTCTTTTTATTTCATTTCAACAGTTTCTTTGGGACATCAGAGCCTAAGTCAGTATACCTAAGGTTTCTGTCAATAAAAACAGGTCATAAGTGAGCATAGCTCATTGCTCGTCTATTTTTAAGAAAAGGTTTTAAGGGAACACAGCCATTAAGGCCAGGGGGGGTTATCTGCTCTCAGCCACATTATCCATTTGGCCTCTTCTCTCTCAGTCAGATTGGTCAGGTCTCTTTCTCTGGAAGTAAAATGTATCTTTGAAATGACCATGAAAACAAAGCTATGTCCCTCATGCTCACGTAAATGAAGAAAAAGAGAATTTGTTTCCTTTCTGTTACGTATATCAGATTGATGTTTGATAATTCTTTCCTTTAGCTTCATATTATAAAATGCTGTGCAGGAAGTGCAGGTAGCTATGTAAACAATATTGCTGGTTAGGCAATTAGCCAATCCATGAAAAACAAATGTCTGTTTAGTAACCGGATGCTTAAATGTATTGCTACAATTGATTACATTGCAGACCTTGCAGAAGCCACATTTCTTTGTTCCTGATGAATTATTATGTACGTAGTTGTTACATATCCCATCATTTGAGCATAAAATCCTTTTGAGATTCTTTTTATTTTTGAAAAGGAAACTTGGGTTATCTCCAACAATCTCTTTTAACTTTTTATCCGAAGTAAGAATCGGCCAGAACTTTTTGATCACCTGGCATACGTTATCATGGTCCATAGTGTAAAGTCAAATTGACCCTTACGTTAGATGTTCTTTTTGGTATAGCTAGGGATGGTGTACTTTCACCTTCTCTGACATTAGAGGAATAAAAAGGTTTGCCTTATTCCTTTATGTATTTCATTAATTCTGGTCTTGTTTAGTTCTAAACTTCTCTTTCCATATCCTCGTTGGCTGAAATTATTAATAAGCCTCTCTTCTTCCTGGAGAAAGGTTGCCTCTTCTGTACATAGCTTTGAAATCCTTGCAACTTGATTTTCAACAATGTTAGAGAAAATATGCCTAGGATGCATACTGGAAAAATGGAGCATGTGGTTTCGCCACATATCTTTCCTGTAGAGGCAAGTGTCTATTCCCTTCCCCAGATCAAGAGATAATTTCACATCCAGAAAGTCAATGTTTTTACATCAAATTTCAGGAAAGTAGTGGTCTGTGACAGGAAGTTAACAAAGCTTCTTAAATCTTCTTCTTTGCCCTTCCATACAATGAAGGTGTCATCCACAAACCGATTGTACAGAATGATCTAGTCATTCCAAATGTTATTAGCATCCTTGGACCAAGCTCTCTCCCAGTTGGCTAAAACCAAGTTTGCATAACTATTGGCACAGGGCGTGCCCATGGCAACCCCCCATCTCTGCCAATAGTAGCTGTTGTCATAGGTAAACACATTGTACTCCAACACGATTTCCAAAAGATCACATATCAAACGTGATTCTACCTTCTCTTCAGTTGGAAATTCTCTTACTGCTTCAATGCCATAATTATTTGGCATGGAAGTGAATAAACTATTCATGTCTAGGGTTACCAATAGCAGACTCTCAAGATCATCATGATGTTCTAGAGCTATATACAGATGTTGTAGAAACTCAGCTGTGTCTTTAATCACAGAGGAGGCCCTAGGTAGCATCTTTTTTAGTTCTTGTTCAATAAACATAGAAATAGATTCCATCAACCATCCTCTACTAGCCACAATTGATCTTAAAGGTGGGCATTTAAGATCTTTATGAATTTTTGGTAATCCACTGATAGTTGGTACGGTGGGGTGCTCAGTGATGAAGAGATCATGCAAATACTTATTAATCTCTCTTTGCAATAGCATGTCATAAAGAGCCTGCTGGATCTTCCGTTTCATAATATTTAGTTCATTCTTACTAATCAAGGAATAGGTCTTTCGATCACTTAATAATTCTTTCATCCATTGGACATATATCATTGCATCCATTACCACTATGGCTCCTCCTTTGTCAGCAGGTTTAACCACAATATCATTCCTCTCTTTAAGTTCTTTAAGTGCCTGATTTTCTTCTTTGCTTAGATTGACAAACTGTTTCTCTTTTTGAGACATTCTTGTTCTCATTAACTCCTCTTCACAGGCATGAATAAAATAATCCACGGCTGGGTGGTTGAGGGGAACAAATTTGCTTGGTTTCTTGAGCATAATATTACTTTTAATGGGACATTTATCATTTTCATCCCCAAAAATATACTTCTAAGTAAGATTCCTTCCAAACGTTCCAAGGTCCAGTGCAAATTCATCATGTGTAGATTTGGTTGCAGGAATAAAGCTAAGACCTTTCTCTAATAGATCCATCTGAGAGTGAGTGAGCTGAATGTTCGAAATATTAACCCCTAAAGAGTTTATTGTGTTACTTTCCTTTTCTTTCTCTCTGCTAACAGATCTCCCTGTTCGAGAGACTTTGTTCATCATTAAAAAAGGTAGCTGCTCTGTGATGGTAACACGTTGTGCACCTCTCTTAGGTATTGTTCCTAGTGGATGAACATTGATGCCAGTGCTTTTAAAAGGACTGGTATTATTGACATTAATAATTGCATCTGAGTCATGTTCTTGTTCGATAACACAAGCATTTTCATTGGTGACAATACTCCCATTTGGGACTGTTCTGACTATAGGCTCTTGTTTGTCCATGTGATGGACTTGTGCACTAACCAAAAGATCTCGAGATCTATGGTTATTATTATTGGTGTGCAGAGTTGTACCTCTCTGCTCAGGATTTCTATCTTCTTTCTGTGGATGCTCATTGAAGTTTCTGAATTTAGGCCATTCAAATAAATGGCCTTTCTGTATATCATTAAAGTGTCTCATTAATTTCTGACTTTTAATGTCTTTTAGCTTAACTTCATATGCTGTTAGCTTATCCTGTAACTTCTCCAATTTCATGAAGTTATTATCAGACAAATTCATACTTTCAAGTTCTTTTTGTTTCTCTTCTATCAAGGTGCTCATTTCTTCTTCTTGAGGCTTGAAGAAGTCAACCAGCAGTTTCATATAACTGAAACCTGTCTGTATATTAATTGCTTGCCATTTGCTGGTTTTGTAAATGGGGGGATATGAGTAGAAAGCCCCTCTTAATGCTCTTGGGAGGTGGTGTCTCCATTCTTTTAACATGAACAGTCTAATGAATTTTGGATCTCCATAAAACCCTATCCCTCTATTCAGTCTACTACAGACTGTTGAAGGAAGATCTATGCCTGACATACAAGGCATTGTCAGACCCCACTCTGCTGGACCTTCTGCATGCCTGTAAAACAAATACCATCAGAACTACCCCAGTCTAGAGACTTAACCCTCACTTGTGACATGAATAGGACATGTTGGAAGGACAGGGATGTGTCTCAGTTTCTAACTCTTATCTGGAACAGACATCCCATTACATGAAACAGAGTTGTTCCTTAACTCAATTCCAGTGCAACTAGGGCCACTGGATGGGGAATCATAAATTCACCTTGGGTCTAGAACCTGTGTCCCAAATGGATAGAGGCAGCCTGTAAAGGCTTGACCACACAAGCTCTACCCTACATGTACCAGTTAGAATAGTCTTAAAATTCCAAAACATGTCAGATACATTTGGAATGCATACTTAAATTTTGAAAGACCCTTTTATTTGCCAGCCTAATATATACCTAAGAAACTATGAAACAGCATGGGATGAATACTTACATAAAGACAAAGTTGAAGCAACAATTATTGGAGTTTGCAAATGATGGTTTCAGCAAGCAAATTAAAGAAAGGGAGCACTACAACCAAATGTTCTTTCTTCTGTAGATGAGTGAAAAGAAAATTTCATTTGATTGCATGCTATTGCCAAAATAAGGCAAGACAATACAACTGGTAATATGACAGAAAAAGAGATGTATGACAGGCATCTGTTGTGATCTATTTAAGAAACAAACAAACATAGCAAACACAGCAAAAAAGCCTTAATTGCCATAACTGTAACATGAAATTAAATTCATAGGTGATAGTACTAAATTTCAGTGTGCCAAAAAGAAGGTATTATGGTCCAGAATTTAATCTTATATCTGAATTACTACAGACAATTTATGTAGCAGTGCTGCAATAGGTAGCACATTTAACTTTGGTGCAGATGGCTGTGGGTTCTCCTCTCAGACCAGGTAGAGCAATTGCTGACTGCAGTGCAGCATAAGGGGGGTGCTGTACTTCTGAGAGTGTCATCCTTTAGATGAGATGTTAACTTAAGGTATTTTTTAATTTCTCCAAGTCTTTCTGGTTTCTAATACCATGATGGGAATGGACCACATGCCTAATTTAAAGTATGCTTAAAGTTCATGAAATTCGTATTGTTTCAGTCTTTGATGTTAGCCAGAAGTGCTCTTTGCAGCACCTGCAATGTGCCCAGTAGTGACTCCTTCTACAATTTGTATGGAGTTATATGTATCGTTAGCATATCTAAGTATGACTGTAAATTCTTTTTTTATAAGACCCATTGTTCCTACTACTGCTAGAACTGTCTGGGTATCTTTCTTCCACATTGCCATTGTTTCTCCCTGCAAATTTTGTTATGTTATGACTTTGTGTCTCTCTGTAAATAAGACACTGTGTTCACTGTGTGTAGCATATTAAATGATCAATGTTACTTTTATCTTCTTTTCATGGACAACTATACCTGGTTTGCTTGCATATTTATTGACCTGTTGGTAATGGAAGATCTGATGTGATATAAACTTCATCATTTTCTATGAAGATTTGTGGGTCACATTTCCAGTGTTTTTCAGCTACTTCAATATTATATTGTTTGCACAATCCCCAATGCAACTGCCTTGCCACATTATTAAGCCTTTCAGTATACAGTCCTTCTGACATTAGTATATCACAACCAGCAACAAGATGTGTGAATGTTTCCAATTCTATTTTACAAAACCTACATTTGTCTCTTTTTTCACATGTTCAATGGACTTTGTAAACCAACATGTGTGTAGTCTACTACCTTTCATCTTTTGGTTTAAATTCAGCTCTCCTTAACCATTCCCATGTTCAGTACTGATCAACATGAGGTTATCCCAAGAGATTTCTATACTTGCAACTATATTTATGCATTTTCCACATTTCTTGCCTTTTCATCTGATCCTTTACTTTATATACTTTCTTTTGTTTTTTGGCACATTCAATTGCTGCCTGATTTTTATCTGCTCCTGGTTTGGTTTCCATTACCGCTTGATGCCGATATGCTTCTGCTAAGCTAAGCAGGGAAGCCATCTTAGACTTATCCTCTTTATGTTTCAAAACTTTTACTACATTTGGGACTGGTGAGGTCAGCAGATATATATGTAGTCCTGCAATTGCAGATTTATAAATATAATCAGTTTCAAGGAGGCCAATGCCTCCTTCAGAACAGGGAAAATATAATCTTGGCATAGACTGATTTTTATAAATCATTAGATTAACATGAAGCATCCTTCTTGTTTTCCTGTCCAACCTATCCAATACCTTTTGGGGACAGTCAGTCACTCTTAAACTATAAGTTAGGACTGAAAGAGCAAATTGGTTTATAGCTAGGACTTTGTACCTATATGTCAATGCTGTTTTCAGTATCAATTTGAGTCTTCGAAAATATTCCTTTATTCACATCTGTTCATGTTTTATTGTTGATCCTTCATCAGTTCCAAAATATTTATACACTCCCTCTTGCTCATGTTCTTTTATATCACATTCCTGTCCCAAACTGATGTTTTCTTGGTGCTGCAGCTTTCCAGTTTTAAAGGTTGCTTTTGCACTTTTATCAAGACCAAATTACATTCTTATATCATCTGAAAAAGTTTTGACTGCTTCCAGTTGTGCTTTCAGTTCCTCATCTGATGAAGTATGCAGTTTAAAATCATCTACAAAAAGAAGATGGGAAGTCTTTATACTATGTTGTTTTCTGGGATCTAAATTGTAGCAATGATCTAATCTGTTAAGTAGACAGCTTAATTAGTTAAACACAGACAATGACAGCAAGTTACCCTGGAATATCCCCCCTTTAATTTTTGTCCCTGGAATAATACATTTTCCTTTATCATGGCTTAACTGCAAAGTGGTTTGCCACTGTCTCATGGTCACTGTAATGTAAGCAATCGGTGTAGGGTGTATCTCATACATTTTTAACCACTCTTTTATCCATGAACGTGGGATAATGTCAAATGCTTTTTTGTAGTGTATCCATGCCATACTTAGATTCTTCCCCTTTTTCCAGTTCTCCATTATGAGTTTATTTAACAGAAAATTATCCATTGTTCCATATGACTTTCTTTTATTACCCTTTTGTTCTATTACCATGATTGAGTTTTCTTCTAAATGACTATAAACTCTGTTGGCATCAATTCCAGTGTATAGTTTATACATCATTGGAAGGCAAGTTATAGATCTATAGTTTTTAGGATAGCTTGCAGGTTCACTCTTATGTAGGAGTATTTTTTTTTCCTGTTGTTAACCAAGCTGGTATATGATTGAGGTACACATATAAATAGTTCTTATGGCTAAGTCTTCATGCAAAGATGTTAATACTTTTAGCCAAAAGTTAGGTACTGCATCTGGGCCTGGAGGTTTCCAATTAGGAGCTTTTCTTAACTTTGTTTCAGTCTCTCTGGCCATTACTTCATTCCATTTCATATCATGTACATTTGAACTTCTTAGTCTTTCTTTTAGTTCTTCTATCATTTAGCATCTTTGTTATGTTCCACAGGATCTTCATAGATATTTCTCCAAAATGTATATATCTCTTCTTTTTGGTAGTGTTTCAAATCCTTTTGCCTTTTTTCCCCAATTCTCTATAAAACTCTTTTTGGGTCATAAATAAATTGCTCATTTTGTACTTTTTCCATTGTATTTATCTACATATCTTCTAAGCTTTTCTGCCTGTGCTGAGATTTTTAATGTATTATTTGTGATAGTGCATGATAGATCCTGATCTGTTCTGATACTGTGGTCCTATCTGCTTGAGCTGGTGGTAGCTCAAGTAGATATAAATGATCCCATAGCATCTATCAAAAATAGGGGTTCTTTATTTTACACAACATAAAAAAACATTATTTTCATATTTACAAAATCTACATCTTCACAGGCATGTATGTTACACATTTCTTTTTTTTATTTTATTTTATTTTTCTTATACTAATTTCTTTCATAATTGATCCACAACCATAATCTAATTTTTCATGATATATTTGACAAAATCCATTTTCAATTAAACACAATTTCATTCAGTCTTTCATTCCAAATAATCTATATTAAAGAAAATACATTCTTATCTATCCTTATTGCATATTCCTTCTTCTTGTTCTCATTATATACATGCATGATCATATTCATATCAATACTGCTTATATAATTAATATTCTCCAAAATGTTTTCTTCATATAACTTTTCCCAGAAATTCACCATGCTTTTACATTTCAAAAACACATGCACTGTTGTCTAAACAAACAATTTGACTTTCTTTTTATATGGCATATTCTCTTTTACTGTTAACTTTTTAATTACAGGCCTTCATAGGAAATCTTGACACTCTGCTATCTTGATACACCCCTGTTTCCTTACTTTAGTGGCTTTAATTACTTAATGCTGGTGAATTTTCCCATGGATTTACTTTATAATTGTTTCATAAAATTGTTATACCACATCCTTCTATCTTTCTCAGTATCATCAGTTTTAATTTTCCATGTTTCTATGTATTCTTGATAATTCTATTTTCTTAATTTACATATTAGTTTTCTCTTTTTGTTATTCTCATCATCTCCCTTAATGTTTTTTACTTTTATCGAAACATTCTTGCTAATAATTTCTCATATCTTCTTTTACCCACTTTAATACTCTATACAAGGTTAAAGAGGCAGAATGAACAACTGCATTTAGTAACCCCACTCTCCCTTCCCTTGTATGCAACATTGTTCTTTTCACTGTGTTTACTCTTGAAACCCGTATGAATGAAAACACCAACTGCATAATTTCCTTTCCATATTTTTCTAGAATCATATAGATTTGACATATATAGTATTTTTCCCATCAATACAGAATTCACGATAAACCTTTTACCTGAATGCTAATCTATAGATTCTCCACAGAAGACATACTTCTTTCATTTCTTTTATCAAACCCTCCCATTGCATCATAACTACACCATTTTTATATATTTTATCCATAAAAAAGATACTTCATTTATTGAAAAATTCACAGACCCAATTTTACCACATCACCCAAACTCTTACTTTTATATTTATTGAAGGTCATTCCCATTTCCTTTAAACATGCATTCAGACAAACCAACACTTCCCTCATCTTTATTTTGAGCTTTTCAACTACAACTCTATCATTTGCCTATGCCGAAAGTATTGGAATCACCAATCTTTTTTCTATCACATATCTAGCATCTTTCACTTTATAAGCTACTCGCTCACTATCATATTCACTGATGATGCAAATAATATTCCACTCAGGGGACATCCTTGTCTTATACCACACTTCATGCATATTTCTTTACTTGGCCACCCATTCACTAATATTCTCACTCTATTATTTTGATATATTGACGTACACACTCTCCTAATCCTATTACCTATTTCATAGTTCTCCATAACATACCACAAACCATCATGTCCTACTGTATAAAATGCCTTGCTAATCTCGCCTTCCATAAGTTTTGCATCCCCTTTTTACTTATAACATCATCCACAATAGCTCTCATGACAAATAATTCTTAATATCCCTTCCCTTTTATACTATATGCACTTTCTTCCATAATATTCCTCATCCTTTCTTCCATTCTCCTCTGTATTATTCCCATACAAAATGTTATAATTTGTGTTATTTATTTAAGTATTTCAAACAACTCACTCAATATTTCTTTGACACCACTTTAAAAACTTAGGTTGGCGAGACTGTGAGTTGTTTGAAATATTTAAATTAATTAAAGATTATAAAAAAATACACTCGTGACTTCATGTTTTACATCTTTCATAGTTTGAAGAATGTACACTTGAATAATGATTTTTATGAATTAAATAATTCCAATGGGTTTATCTATGTATAAGAAAACAGTATTTAGGGTTTTTATCATAGTATTTGAGTTTCGTAGTAGCACATGCATTTTATCTTATGTGTTCATCAAATATCCGGGGTCATTTCCCTTTTAAATATGAGTATTTGTTTTTATTAATTAATTGGATCAATTATATGTGTGTGTATACATATATATATATATATATATATATATATATATATATATATATATATAGTCAATTGATTTAACATTTTGATTGTCTGATGAAGTCTGAGGAATACTTGGACGAAAACGCTGCTTGTTTTTTTACTGAATTGCATTAAGAACAATAAATCCAGGAGTCTATTTTTACAGCTACGAGTAGTGCAGTGCTTCTCACTATTGTCCTTTTATTGGTACTTGTTATTGCTAAACAACAGTTCCTCCTGTTATTTTGGATTTTAATATCTAAGTTACTTCCAGAAAACAAACAATTGTTTCATGGATAAATACATGGCTAAATATCCCTCTTTTTGTTACATAGTTCCAGAAGTTTACCATATTTTATCTTTTTCTGCATTTTTTACAATTTTTCATTTCTTTTTACATTCTCCCCTTAAATCACAATTGAAGTCCCCTGCATTTTTTATTTTCATCTTACTGTACCACATAGTATAGCATTTGAAGAAACATATTCTCTCTATATTTGCTAGTTATACATGCACATAAGCATATAATGCTGTAATTCTATAAACATGATCTCTCCACCTCACATCCACAAATGTTAACCTTCCCATCATTACCAGCATTGCATCTAGTATTTTCACTGTTTTTGCACAACACAGCCACTTCAGAGCAACACTCACTGCCTAAGTTCAATATTATATTTCCAGTCCACAATTTTTCTGTTTGCAGTCTTTCATCACTTATTAGGAATCTTGTATCCTCTAACAAAATAATGTCCACAACACATTTAGCACACCATTCCAGTATCCATATCCTTTAAATAGTATTACTAATACTGCTCATATTTACTGATAGTACACCAACATTTTTGCTTTTTCTTTTTTTTTTTTTAATTTAGGAGAAATATTTTCAAATGTATATTTTCTTAGTTTTAATTTTTCCCCAAATGGATATTTTTCCTGGATTTATGGCCAAATAACTTTTGATCCCCAGAATCACATTTGTTTCACTGGTTAGAACTTAAAAATATATCAGTATCAATTCATTCTCATGACCTCCCTTTCAGCAGTCACTCTTTCTCCTTTTCCCCTCCATATTTTTTCCTTTTCGACAGTTTCTTCTTCACCTAGTTTCTCCACTCCCCAGCTTCTTATTGATGTTCCATATGTATGCTTTCTTCCCTTTTCCTGTCTTTTTTCATTATCCACTGCTTGGTCTTGACAATCCATACAACGTAGCCCCTTTTTATGCAACCTGCATTCAGGCTCACACCTTTGTGGTATGTCCTTTCTTTTCTCCACACTGTTTACAGTGTATCTTGTCAATATATTAAATGAGAAGAGTCCCCACAAAAGAAACATGATTTTGGTTTGCCAAAATATCTTAATGTCCTTCTGTGACCAACCACAAACATAACACTAGTCAAGTATTTCACAATGTTTTTTTTTCCACAGTTCAGAAAAGCTCCATCCACAACTCTCAATTTTGTAAGTTTTTATAATTTTTTTCTAATTTCTAACATTCACAATATTATCAGCAGTTTCATTCAGATTCTGCATGCATTTTATCATTTCCTTTAGATCATCAGCTGTAAACTACAAAATAACATTTTAATATCTAAGTAACTTCCAGAAAACATAGAATTGTTTCATGGATAAATATGATAAATATCCTTCTTTTTGATACATAGTTCCAGAAATTTCATCATCAGTGCATCAGTTTCAAATGTTAAGTTACAAAAAGTCTCTCTCTCTATTTGTATATAAGGCCAACATTCTTTAGCTTTAAAACCCAGGACAGTTACTTAATTTTCCCATGCATAGTAGTTGTCACTTACATTGTCATTTTTTGTTCTTATTATAACAGCTGGTCTTCTATTCTTAAAAAAAAACACACTTTTACTTACAGATTGCTGTTGCTCTCCTTTTTTGCCTACTGTCAAATCTGTACATGCTTTAGTTACTGTATTATATTTGGCCACAAAACAAGACCACTTTTGAGTTTGTGGCTGCATTCCTCCTATACTTTCTGTCACTGCAGCATGACCTTTACCTGGTGCATTATCTGCTGTCACATCACCTGGTTCCTCTTCTATATTACCATCTTTAGCACATCCAAAAATAGTAGCTGCCATCTCACCCCATGAAACAGCAGAACTGTTACCTGCATAATTTATCTTGATTATTTTTAACAGAATGTCATCTGCAAGCCCTGAGCAAGAACTTCAGCAAAGGATAGAGGAATGGAATGCAAATCTGAAGGCACATCAGTTGAAACTGGATACAAATAAGGCAGTTGTAATGGCAGCAAGTGAAGAAAATCAAAAGAAGCTGAGAACTGAGACAGAAAAAAAAGTGGTGGAATGAGCTAATAGCTTCAAGTATCTGGATGGAGTGGTTGAGGAGAAGGGAGGTCAAAGCTAGAATATGAGGGGCTGTTGCCAACTGGCACAGAGTGTCAGGGATAGTGTATAACTGGGGAATACCAATGAAGCTGAAAAGTAAGGTGTATAAAACAATGGTGTGACCAGTATTACTGTATGGTACAGAAACCTGGGCAGTAAAGGCAGAGCAGTTGAAGAAGCTAACAGTCATGTAGATGAAGTGTCTGAGATGAGTGGTAGGATGCACACTGTGGGACAGATGCAGAAATGAAGGCATCACAGTAAAAGCCAAAGTAGTTCCAGTTGTAGACAAGGTAAAAGAGAACAGATTATGCTAGAGAAGGCAAATGTGCAAAAAAGAAGAAAACAATCTGGTGAAGAAGACTTGGGACAGACAGGAAGAAAGCAAGAGGAAATGAGGGTGTCCAGTAAAGAGGTGGATGGATTGTGTGATAGAAGACCTGTGACAGTCAGGCATGAATGTTGAAAAAGGTAGAAGAGTGGCATTGACTCAAGAGAGATGTCAACAATTGATACAACACCCTTCTTCCATGTAGAAAATAGGAAAAAAGGAGGGTTATTGATGATGATGATGCTGTTGCTGCTGATGATAATGATGATGATGATGATGATGATCAACATCATCATCATCATCATCTGTAAGCCCTCCTGATGCCAGTTCTATTATCTGCACCATTACAACAGACTTGCTTACTTCCTTCTCCATGTAGATAGCTAAATGTTATCTCCAAATTCTCACTTTCCATCTTTAAAGTCTTCATAGCTTTTCTTTCCTTCTCCATGCTGTTGTTTTCCTTAGACCTCTTCCTTGCTGCCGTAGGAGCATTCTGACCCTGTCTACCAGCTCTGAAGAGTAGAGGTCCTTTATTAAATTACATATCTATATTATTAATAATATTTATCCTGCTCCATCTTATTCTAGCTCAACCCTAGTCAAATCTCCTCCCTCATTGTCATTCATTAACTTCTCTTATTCCTGTTAGTCTCACTTCCCTAGTTTCACTTTTCTTCCACATATCCTCTCCCACTTCCAAATGATGATAATTATGTATATTCTATAATATTGTATCATTCTGTATATTTCTACTAATGTACAGCTCACTAAATAATGTTAGCTTAATTTTGATATGCTTTATTCTTATGTAAATAAATGTAATCCTTGTCATATAATGAATTAGTAACATGTGCTGTAACTAGAGCCTTTCTCCCTGAGCCTCCACAGAAAAAGGACTAGACTTTCCCAGTTATCAAATGTAAAACAAAAATAAATAAATAAATAAATAGATAAATAAATAAATGGATTTATTATACATTATTTACAATCATTTACATCATTTTACACTTATTTTCCATCATGTACATAACTTTATAAATACATCCCCCTTCCTTTATTTCCATTCATTGTCTGACCACCACATTTTTTCCACAAATATCTCTGTCAATATTCATTTCCCATTACATTTAATCCATTCAATCTTTATTCCATATGGTCCATATTATATAAAACATCTTTCTATTGTTTTACAAATTCCCATTTTGTTACTATAATAACCATATTCCAACATATGCATATTATATCCCCCATTTGCTTAAACCCTTCCTTTACATGTTACATATTAAAAACATGTTCTGTTGTTTCAACTTCACTACAATAATTACATTTTATTTCTTCTGGTTTTTTTACATGGCATATTTGATTTCACTGGCAGTTTTTTATTAATAATCTCCATAGAAAATTTCTTCATTCTGCATATTTCTTACACCACTGTAGTCTCATTTTTATGTTTTTCTTTTTTTTTTACCATCAACCTTTACCATGGATAAACACAGTAATATGTATCCATTATATTTGAATACCATTCTTTTCTACCATGTTCTTTATCACTTATCTTTATTTTTCATAGCATAGTTTTTTCTTTATAGTCTTTTATTTCCCCTTTCACACATCCTTTTCCTCTTTTAAAATTTTCCATCAAACACCATGTTTTCTTGTATTTTTCTCTCATTAATATACTTATTAATAACTTGTTTTCCTCTTTTATCCATGTCAACTCTTTATATAGATTTAATGAACCTGCATAAACTACTAGACCTATTAAACCCAACCTTCATTTTTATCAGGTAACACATCTCTTTTACTAGGTTTAATTAATCTGGATCCCATAAAAAATGAAATACAACAGACATTAAATCTTTTTCATATTTTATATTTTATATTTTATAGGGGTTATAAACACATTTGCTAAGTATGCAGTTTTTCCCATTATTAAAGAATGCATCAAATGCACTTTCTTTTTATATGACAATGTGCATTTTCTGCAAAATAAATATATATTCCTTACTTTTTTATTGTATCTTCTATTTGCTGCATTTTAAATATCTCATTTCCAAATGTTATACCTAACATTTTTACTTCTTCAGTATTAAGCTGACTATTTCATATTTGACCTATTATTCCAAAATGTTTACGTATCCCCATTTATGCTCTTACCTATAGCTCTCAAATATCTATTAAGTTACCTAATGGCTACTTCTATCCATTTTTTGTTCTTTGTCATTAAACAATATTATCTGTATAAGTGAACATAGCTGGTAATCCCTTCTATAGTCCTATATTCTAATATTTTAACGGTGTATTTATTTTGCTAATGAAGGCATTCATAACCAATGCAAATACAATACTACTTAATGGACATCCTTGCCTTATCTCACTTGTTATATCTATTTCTTGACTTAACTATCCATTCACTACAACTTGTAATTTTTACAAATGCTGTAAGAAATAGTTTTATTATCTTGTCACTTATCTTATATTCTTTCAATATATCCCACAAAATTTCATGTTGTATCTTGTCAAATGCTTCACAAGTCACATGCCATGATGTTAGTTTATGTTTTCCTATTCATTATAACATCCACACATTTTCTTAGTATCATTAAACACTCTTGACTTCATTTTCACGTTTTCCAAAATAGTGTCTCCTCTAATATTTTATTTAATTTATTTTCAAACTTCTTTTCTATTATTTTCCTAAAAATCTTATAATCTGAGTTATTTAACAGTATCATTGTTCAGTTTATGTTTCTTTTCCCCCTTTTTTCCATATAAATTTCATAGTTCCAACACATATTTTTTCTTGTCCAAAACCTTCCTTTAACCACTCATTTAACACTTTCATGAAACACTTCTTCTGCCATTCTAACAAGTCTTTATACATATGATAATGTTTTCATCCAATCTGTTGCTGATTCAAAATGTACTATTTTCAACACATTATTCACTTATTCCATTATTTCTTTTTCTAATTCATCATTACCCTGTTTTGCTACTTGTTTTACTTTCCACTTTTATGTTCTGTCTTATTTTCTTTAATTTTTTATATATATATATATATATTATATATATATATATATATATATATATATATATATATATATATATATATATATATATATATATATATATATATATATATATATATATTTATATATATTATTTTATTACATTCATTATTACTTGCTGATTTCTAACACTTTCTACTCTTTCATTTCTTATTTCTCTTATCATTCTGCTGTTTTCTTTTACAATTCTATTCAAATAAAGTATTGCCTCTTCCCTTTTCCCTTTTAAAAATACCTTTGTTTAAACAACATTCTTTTCATTCTGTCTAGGTTAATATATATTTCGTTCTCTCTCAAAAAATTCTTCTTAGTTCTTACTAAATTTCTAAAAGCATCATCACTTGATTCTTTGTACAGTATATCTTCTTCATCTCTTTTCTTTTTGCATTATGCCATTCCAAAAAAAAATTGTTATATTTATCCTTAAAAGTTATTAACCAAAATGTCCAGCTTTTATAAAATTCTCTCATACCTACATTATCTTTCCATAATTGCCTAACTGTTTCTATACATTCTTTATCTAAATCTTTTTCCTTTAATCTTTTATACTGTTACCTATTTTTAGATGTTGGTTTCTTTCTTGAATCTCTTTCCAAATTGTCAAATGATCTGAAAATCCTGTAACTTTTATTCTCTCTTTTATAATCTTCAAATGTTCAGAAAAAATAAAGCAACCTACCTCTGTTATTAAATTATTCCTTCTGTAAGTCTGCTGGTTATTGTCCCATATATTTATAACTTTCCACTTTTATTTTTTTCTGACATTATTGTAGCATTATCACCCTATATTTTCCTTTTTCTCAGGTCACAATAAAATTCCCCATATAATATTATTTCCATTTTTACACTTACTTAATTTAGATTTTTTAATCATCCCCCTCTTTCTTTCTTTGTCACATATGCATAAACTGCTATAATTCTATAAACCTTCTTTTTCCATGTCAGATCTGCAACTGTTTCCCTACCCAATATTAGCAATGAAAAATTCAAAATTCCTATTAAAATTTTACTTATTATTCCTATACCTGGGCCTGCTTCTTTTCATATATTCCAAATAATCTCACCTCCCCATAACTTTTCTCCTTATAATGTCTCCTTTTCTGCTAAAATTCTTGCATCTTCTTATATAATGATATTCATACAAAATGTTGCACTGTTCTAATACACCTAGTCTTCTTTTTACATTGTTTATATTATTGATATTTATTACTAACATTTTCAGCTCTTCTCTTGTTGATTGATACTTATCCCCCCTTTTTTTACCCTTTGCCTTTATTTATTTTCTTTCATACCTAAAATCTTAAATTTCCTCTTCCTATCTTTTACCATTCTTGCAATAGAAATTTTCCTTTCCTTCACCACTCACCAACTAATTTCCTTTTCATCACTTGTTTCTACCATTAAATCATGCTCTTCTTTTTCTATCTTTTTATCCACATTCTCCTGGCTCATTATTATCTGTTGTTGTCTGATCTTTTTGTTCTATTCCTTCATCCCTTTTTATTTCTTACTCTTGCTCTATCTCATGCTCAATCTCATATTTTCTACCTACTTTCTCCTTTTATTCTTCTGTATTTTCCTTATAATCCACATGACCCAAGAACAAACCAAGAATACAAAAAACAATTAAATACTTCTGAACAAGACAACTTTATTGGTTAAGTGCTTTCATTCATAAGAACTTCATCAGAACCACTCAGTATCTCTGATGCGTATACAGACCACTCTATCAACTCTTTTCACTTTAGAACCATCCAGAATAGTTATTCATGTAAATCATTTTCATGTTTGTAATCAACAACATGCATATTCATTTCAATACACTTGTCCTTTCTTACACATAAAAAATGCCTTTAACTGAGAGGAGGTACCAGAAGAACAGATTCAGTTCTGTATAAATTATGTCAGTAATGCTTTGAAAGTATTTCTAATGATTTAGCAGGCTCCTCCTGCTGGTCAAATATTTTTCAGCCCATAAAATTAAGTCTTAAGAGGACTTGGCCTTCTTTTGCTTTTGAAATGGTCTTTGTTGTGATGACTGTAATGGCCACTAAGAATATTTCTTAAATGGTAATCAGTTTCACCTGTTTGTTATGCTAGTACTTGCCAGATCCAGAAACTGTGTGCTTTTTGATTATGGTACCTGGTACCTGCAGCATTAGTGACCTGTCATGAGTTATTGGTGAATAGAATTATATTTAGATGCATCTTGTTAAATCCTAGAAAGTTTATATTCAACTCTTCAGTTATTATTAGTTTTTCTCTTTGAATGATGCCCATTCTCTCTTGGAATGTGCTGTCAAATTATTTTATGGTAGATAGATGAGGATATAGACTAATGTTATATTTATTTATTTATTTATTTATTTATTTATTTATTTATTTTTTTAAGAAAAGTTTTTATTTCAATTTTGACAAACTGATAAACAATAAAAAATAATTCAACATAGGAATTAAAAGTAATAATATAAGAATAGTGTAAAAAGAAACAACATGAAAACTATTTACAAAAGTATCTAACTATAAATGAAAAAAAAAACTTCAAAAACTAACAATTAGTCTCGGGAAGGTAAAGAAAGTGACTGTATAACATTTACAATTTTTGGTAAATTGACCATTTTAATTATAGAAAGCCTCTCATCTATTGTAAACAAAGTTTATTCCATTTGTTTATTATACTCTTTATAGTAATTAAACTATTATTATAATTAAAGCATATTATGTCATTAATATTATTTGCCAATATTATCCCTAATTACTTTATTTATTTTATTCTCTTCAGCTATATATATATTTAGTGAATCTCATATTAAAGTTCTGAAAATTGGAGGAAGATGAGCGAAGGCTGTCAGCCTAGTCAAACTGAATTTGATACATAATTCTATCAGCTGTATAAATAAATGTAAAATACAGGCTTGTGTTTTTAAATGAAAGAAAACACTTTAAAATGTGAATTTCAAGATTGTTGCAACATTGCCATCTGCTGTAAGGAAAACCAAGCCAAGCATTTTAAATGTGTCTCTTGAAGTTGGAAAGATATTATGAATCTCTTTGATGTTTAAGTCGGCTGCAGTGGGTCTGAATGAAGGTTTCATGCCCATTGTTTTAAGGTTAAAGTTAAGGGCCAGAATTTACATGTGAAAGGTGTTGTATTGCTCTGGTTTCTGCTAGAGTGTATATGTGAAATGCCTTGTATTGTTGTAGTTTCCGGAGTAGGTGTTAGCTTGCTAAATAATGCAGTTTGTGGCCTGAGAAAACCTAAGTGCCAAAATGATGTAATTTGGGAGGGCCTCAGCAGAGCTGTTGGTTAGTGTTTAAAAACTATTGTTCAGTGAGAGACTGTAAGCATTTTGATCTTGGACATCTAACCCAGCACTGCTTGCTCTGTATGTATGTAAGTAAGATAATATCACTGTGATTTCTCTTAGGAATAGTTAAACTTAGAAGAAAGTTAGACTAAGTATTTTTCTTTGAAATCAGATCTTTCCTACGATATTCTTTTAAGTTTCTTTGTGATCTCTGAACTTGAGTAGCATTGTACTGCAGTAGTTTTGTCCTGTGTTTCAATTATTTATTATTAAATATTTTAAAACCTCTACCTGTGGCTGGTTTATGTAGAGATAATTTAACCTCTAAAGTACATTACATATTTACAGATTTTACTGTCTAAGTCACTCCAAATTAAGCCTATACTGAATAGCCACATTACCAATTGGATAATAATATTGCACAGTAATAATTGGACACCTTTTTAAGGGCCTTTTAGTAGCTGATAGTAGCTGGGTGGTGGCAGGAATTACTACCGTATGGTCTGGGTAATAGGGGCACAGCTGGAGAACTTGTTCCAGCTTTTTTTCCAGGAGGGTCTGTGTGGTTGTATAACCTCTTCTCAAAGTGTGTGTGTGGTGTGTCAGCTAATTGGCAGGGACACAAATCACTGGTTGGACAGAGAGGGTACTGGAGGTTTTAGCATGCCCAGCTAGGCTGAGACCTGGACCCTATAGGAGTGCCAGTGAGAAGTCTTATTGGGGAACTGGTGAGCAAGGGAGCAACCAGCCTCAGACTGACTGTGATCTTTGTGTGCACTTAAGGGAAATTGTACTTTACTGTGTGTATTAGTTATTTTTTCCTCTTCCAGGAGACAACCTCCCTGGTGTTAGTGGTGAGGATTGAGGCTCCTTTATTGCTGGACCAGGGCATGGGTGTCACACAAGTTACCAGTATCAGAGTTTATAGGAAATATTTTTGTTTTATTATCATTAAAAGAGAAACTAGATTTTCTTTGAAAACATTCTATCACCAAGAAAACAGCAGGAAGAAAGCAATTATTTCCATACACAGTTAAGAGATTGTCATCTGCAAAGAACTGAATTTTAGATGTCAGATCAGTATTTACTCTTATACATTTAATTTCTAAGTTTAATCTTACATAATTAGCAAATGGATCCATAACTAGACTAAAGAGTAACGGTGATAGAGGACATCCTTGTTTATTTCCTTTAAGAATTTGAATGGGCTGTGATGTATATGTGCCTATTTTAACAAAGGCATGGCAGCCTTTATAAAGTAGATTAATAAGTTGTATAAAATTACTAGAGAAGTTACAGTCTTCTAATACAAGAAGAAGGTATTCCCAACTAACAGAATCAAAAGCATTATCTATATCTAGACTGACTAAGGTCAAATTATCTTTTGAATTATTTGCAAAATCAATTATAGTTATTATTCTATTAATATTATAGGTTCATAGGTACATAGGTTGGTACTAGACTATCAGCCTTAGGGCCTATACAAGCCTAGCCATACAATTCCCCGGATATTTCTTCCCACGAGATTTACTTCCCTGGACCCCTGTCTAGCAGGGCAACTGATGTGATCTCCGGGGTGAATTTCATATCTCCTATCCAATCGCCAAGGTTCCTTTTGAAGATGGCCAAGGAGGCGCTCTGCTTGACATGCATGAGCAGTCTATTCTAGAGTATGTGGAGTCTCTGGGTCAGAAACCTATCCCTCCAGCATGTTTTGTTCATTGTGATGACAAGGTTTCGATCCCTGGAGTGTGTGGCTCTGAGGGATTGGGATTTCTTTAAGTCGAGCATGTCCAACAGCTCTGGGTTTGACATGGCCTTGTATGTTGAGCAGAGCTCACCTCTGAGTAGACAATATGCCACAGAGTATAGCTAGAGTTGTTTTAGATGGTCAGCATAGGGCATCTGCTTTAGGTCTGTGATTTCTTTAGTGAGGTATTTCTGCAGCCTTTCCAGCTGTTGCAGATGTCTTGTGAGGTATATACCAAACAGGGCTCCAGTCTCATCCCAAAGACATTCTGTAGATGGATTGGACACTCTAAATTGGCCCTAGTTGTGAGTGTGTGCATGTGCGTGCCTTCTGTGGAAGGTTCAGCGCCATGCTGGCATGTCGACACCGTAAAACTGCACTGCCAATCATGAGCAGACAGGTGATCCACTGTGGTGACCCCTAACCGGGAAAAAGCCAAAAGAAGAAGAATGGCTTCTTTAGGCATTAGTTTATATATTTCATGGACAATACCATAATTACATGGAGCCGTATTATTTATTTATTTATTTATTTATTTAAGTTTATTTAAGTTTGATGAATGGGGAAGTCCACTGGGCCAAGAAGAGCCCGTTTTCAGTGCAGGCCAGGGGAGAAAAGCTCCACAATAATTGCAAGTTGTATTTTACATGTTATACATAGTTCATACAGCTAATTAAACATTTACAGATAAGCTCCATGATATCTGCAATTGGCTTGTCACAATGTTACAAAAATGAAAAGACATAATTCAATACAGGAATTTCAACATTTACATAAAGTGAATATTTTTGTTATAAACACAATTGTAGGTTTAACATTTCAAAATATATAGCTACTGGACATTAGTAGGTTAGGAAAATATTATGCATAGAGAGGGTAATAGTATATTTGAGATCAGAGAGTATAGTACAATAGATATTAGAGAGAAAATTATTTTTTAGTAGGGGAGGGATTGTTTTGAGTGGGATGAAGTAATAGTAGAGGTAGTTGAATTAGTCAGTGCAAGGTGGAATGGGGGGAGGGGTTTAAGTTGGAGTGTGGTAAGGGCATTCCCATTTGGAAGAAAGATGAGAGAGTAGCTGAGATTTGAAATTTGTATGGTTAGGTAGGTTGTGTAGGTGTGTGGGGAGAGAGTTCCCCTGTTTAGCTAAGGAGTGGGACAGCAGTGGATGGCCAGGAGGTCGTGTAGGTTTGTGGACCTGAAGGAGATTTTGTTTTTTGGATCTTAGTGAGGGGTTGGGAATGTAAGGTTTTAAGGAAGTAGCAAGAGCTGGGCAGTTGGCAGGTTTAAAGGTGAGCTTGTGGGCAATGGTGAGTTGTAGGTAACTGAGGTAGTTAGGTAGCTTGAGCTAGTTGAGGGTGAGGAGGGAGTGGCCGTGGTGGGATGAGTTTTTTGAATTGGTTGCAAATTTGGAGATCTTGTGGTAGCAGGATTCAAGTTTGGACCGAAGGCCAAGATGGAGATTGGTGAAAAGAGGGGCACCATACATAAGGGAGGGTAGTAGGAAGGTAGGGAACATCTTGCCTTCTACCTTAGGTTTTTTGACGATTTCTTTGTTGTTTGGAATGGGGATGTAGACTCATTGTTGAGCTTATATGGGCATATGAATAGCTCTACACCCTTTTTGAAATTTACCTTAGTACATTCCCCTTTTGAGATTGTATTCTTAGATGTTATATTTCCAAAGATGGTGATGGCAATATTGATACTAAACTCTTTAGCAAAAGCTGCTATAGGAACACATACCTCCAGCAGCAGAGTATGCACCCTACACACATTTTTAGGAATGTGGTTAAGGGCCAGGGCATTGTGGGCTTCCAGATTCAATGCAAAGGAAGAGGGTTTCCATCAAGACTTGGGTGCATTAAAAGCTAAGTTTAAGGACTGGGGTTATAGTGATAAAGAAATTATTGAAGGAATGTATACACTACCACCTCTGAGGTCTAATAAAGGGAAACCATACTTCTCAGAGCATTCCATGCAGATTACTACTGTAGATAGTGAAATACAAACACTAAGGGTTCCTCTTACATATTCGAGTAACATCAGGTCTATACAAGAAGTTTTTAGAAAGAACTGACACATTTTATGTGTGGATCCAGAGGTTAAGTCTATAGTGACACCCAGATTCCTCTTTAAAAATCTGAAATCACTTAAAAGAATGCTTTGTTATTCTAGACCTGATATAACTTATGCTTTAAACCCACAAAGAATTGGTATGCATCCATGTGATGGATGTAATTATTGTATTAATTTGGATACCACCGATAGGTTTGTACATCCTGATACATATAAGTGTCTAGATTTTACAGTGAATCAAACTGCAACTCATTGCATGTGGTATATTTAGCCTTCTGTTTAATGTGTTTGTCATTTTATATTGAGAAGTCTGACAGGAGTCTTAGAGATCAAATTAGAGAGCATGTGCTTAATATTAATAATGCCATTAATACCAATGCACTAGACAGACCTATCATCCAATTTGGGCACACGCATAAGTTAAGGTTTATGGTGGTTGAAGTTATATACCCTAATATATGTGGGGAGATATTAGGAACCTAACAAAAAACTGCTGGCTTGAAGTGGATTATTAGGATGCAAGCCACCAGGGGAAGGGTCTGAATGATCATGCCTCTAGAAAACATGTGCTACAATCTTTATGCAGTGAAACTATATATATCCTGTATTGTTTTTAATATATAATGTGTTACTACATTTTATGCGTGTTTTATATATATATATATATATATATATATATATATATATATATATATATTTTATATATATATATATATATATATATATATATATATATATATATATATATATATATATATATATATATATATATATATATATATATATATATATATATATATATATATATATATATATATATATATATATATATATATATATATATATATATATATATATATATACATACATCCTTAGATTTGTATATGATGTGTAACTGTGTGTGTTTTTAAAGATTATATTTTTAGTTACTGCCTTATTGGTATTTTGTATACTTAATTGTATATTTAATTGAGTTTAATTGATTGTTCTTATTGGATATTTGAAACTTAAACCTGATGACTTGGGAGGATGAATTTGTCTGATGAAGCAGCTTGTGTGGCTGCAAAGGCACTTACATCTTTAATAAATCATTTTTATGATATTTTGTTCCTTGGTTTGTTTCTTCATATTTTTTTTTTCTACTTTTTTTATAAAAGTTTTGTTTACTTCTTTAGAATCCATTAGTACCTTTTTTGATTATTTTTATTAAAATGAATTTAAATTCTTTTAATATATTTTCTATTTCTGCAACCATTTCCCTTCTTTTGAGTTAATAAACCTATTTAATATGGTGAAATGTACTAAATATTTAGTTCTAATTGCTGAACTAGGCATAGACTTTGGATTAACAGTAACATTTATAATTTTGAACCTCTCCAAGTGAGTTATAGTTTTATGATTTAAAGTCTCTAAATAGTTGCTGTTTAATTCATTAACCTCATCTTTCTTGTTAGTCTTATCTTTTTGATCTTGTAGTTTTATTTATCAAGGTTTTCACTTATTTCCTTATTCCATTGTTTTTTCTTAGTCATATACCAATTAGTGATTCTTCCAATCAAGTATGCTTTCAGTGTATCCCACACATATATTTCAGACATCATTAGTGCAGTTAAAATTAATTAAGAACTTAATGATTTTATAAGAAAGTCTTTAAAATCCTTTAAGTTGGTTATATATGCTGATATTCTATTAATCTGAACATTGTTATTAGTTTTGAGCACCAATTCAAAAGTTATTACATTATGATCTTAAAGGGGCATGGAACTACCTTTACTTTAACTAAACTGTTTAGCAACTCATTTGAGACATATGGTCTATCAGTTCTAGAATATGTGCCATGTCTATGTGAAAAGTGATTGAAAAAAGTGATTCTAAGTCTGAAAATGTATTTATGTCCCTAACATGAAATAGATCAATAAAATCAATTAATGCTTTAGCAAAAGATAAAATTTGATTTTTATCAGTAGTATTAGTATCCTTGTCATCTATACAATTTAAGTCCCCATCCAAAATAATACTTGCTTTTGAAATTTGAGCAATCTGGTTTAAATGTTGCTCCACAGTTTTAACTCCTATTCAGGAATGCAATAAATATTAATAAAAGTATATAATTTCCTATTAAATTATAATGTAATTAAGCAAAACATACCTTTGCCATCTTTATATGTGTCAATAATTTTAGGCAGGCAAGTAATTTTTCCACAGTATTGCTACCCCTCTTTTTTGCCTATAATGAGAACTAGATAGCAAGGAATAATGTTTAGTATTAAGTCTGTGTATAGCTTCAGGCAATAAGTGTGTCTCTTGTAAGAAAATAACCTGGGAATTGAATAATTTTAAATATATGTATAAACTTCCCCTCTTGTAACCATCGTTTAAACCATTAATATTAATAGAAATGTATTTAAGGTACAGCATATAACATATTAAAAGAATCAGCATATAGTATTACCATAAATTCTAATTTGTAACAATAATAACATATAACTCCATCAAACCTTAGATACTCATTAATAAACATGTGGTCAACATTAATTAAAAAAAAATCTTAAACATGTTAATATGTATAGTAGACACCAAAAACAACAAAGGATTTTTACATGAAGTAAACATATACTTTTAAACCCCTTCATCGCTTACATGGAATCTAATACTCCTAGCCTAAACAGCATCGCAGTCCAAGCATTCCATCCATCAACTTGCAACAGTTTACATTCTCTCCACCACTTTTCTAACAATATTTACGTACTCAATTCAAAGACCTTATTAGGACTCAAAACAAGTAATAAAAATAAGAAGTTTCAAAATGCATATTATTTTTTATTATATGAAATAATAAAGTAAACATATTTTGTCAAATTCTAAAACTTTGCATAAATCAATTATTGAAGTGCATCAGAAGTAATATTAGTTTTCCTATAAAATCATCCCTTATCTTCTTACAAAACACCACTAAGATCAGTCACTAAATGACATGGAATACTTTGCATATAGTTATTAAGTAATTCAATGAAATACATCTATAGTATACCTGTATTTTTAAATAAACAGAAACATAAAGAAGTTAATTTATATTCTTGTCATGATTATTATAGCTTTTATATGTTTCCAAAACATCAACATGATAGAAGCTGCCAATTTTAAAATATATGTGCAGCGATACTCCACCCAAACTTCCATATAACTTGTATATTTGTGTTGTCCAAAATAAAACTTGAAATTACATTTTCTTAAAACTTTTGCATTAACTCTTGTGAATAAAAGAAAATAATAAAAGGGGCAAGTGAGGGAGCTCTGCTTAACCCATCTAAATGATTATGGCCCATACAGTTTTTTTGAATAAGGAAGAAATATGGAATTCCAAACTTTAATTACTACCACACATAAGTCTCCATCCCTAGAATATGATCTGTTGTCAAGGATGACCAGTTATGGTAGAACATTATAGTTGCCTAAGTAGTATTACACTTGCCTTTCTTTATTAGATCTTAAAGGGAGGAAACCAGTATATAGCAATGAGTGGAACATCAGGAGACATATAAGCATGTTGTTCATATTGACACATAACCATATGCGCATAATATTTAAAGGTCAGAAATGTTAATTGTTTTAATTCACAGTATTAATATCTAGAAACCAACAACTCTTAGACTGATCTCATTACCACACTTATTTTTCAGTAATCAGACTCACAGAACAAATGTCTATTCTAATGTCACTATGCACGTCTGAAAAGTTCACATCTTAAAAATGAACTATTTATAGCTATCACTACCAATGAATTATTTTCAGATTTAATTAACAAACTATCTTTCAATTATTAATAATCAGTGACCCTTCTCCTATGCCCCATATTGATTTCACTGCCTTTGTATCATACACTTAACAAATGTTTAGTGCCGAATAAGTTTTTATACAGAATTGTATAGAAAATTGAATATGTTGCTTCTTCATCAGTAAAGTTGCATGAGCCAAAAAAAAACATCCTATAAAAACATAAGTGCATACATGCCCCTCCTTAGTCAAATTAGCATACAGAAGCTGACAGCAAATCTGAGCACTCAGCTGCGAGTAATCCAAGAGCATCAATTCAGCAGGAAACTCAAGAAGCTTGAGCATCAGTGAAAGTACAAAAAGTTTAAAACAAAAAGAGAGCTCAAGCTTGAGGCAAGACAATACTTGCATGTAACATATTAATCAAAGGAAGATCATTTCTTTACACAAAACTATAAACATCACCAGCTTCCCTACTCCAACTTCCATACAGCAATCATAACCTCATCCTCCAAAGCAAGACATAAAAATTTCTCCACATCAGTCCCACAGACAAAAGCAGTCCACATTCATACTCAGTCACAACCACCAAACAAACCAAGGCAGACAAGCCATGACAGTCTTCACAGAGATAAGAAAAACAAAAATACAACCAAGCTCTACAGAACTTACTCACAGTCATCAACATGCACATATATGAAAGGGTAATCTACACAACACATACAACCAAACTGTGCACTCTCCATATACAAAATGAAACAATAAATTAAAACAAAAGCCAAATTGCTCACAGCAGACTCAGGAGCCCCTATAGCCACAGAACAACAGCCTAAAACACATTCACAGCATAATCTAAGCTATGGAAACTAAGTGGTTTCTATAATAAAAAATAAGTGGTAAATCCTATTTATTTAATTAACAAAACAAAAAAAAAAAAGAATTACAATAAATAAGACTATATTATTACGCATGCACACTTCAGATCTAATTATAATACCTGAGCAGAGTAAACAAGAGTAAAACAAAAAGGAAAATAAAACTACAAATTAAGACTTAGAAGTAATATATATGTGAAACTATAAAAAACATAAAAAAACATAACTGACTAAACAAAAAATGTAAGTGAGAGCACAGCAATCTTAAAAGTGACAATAAAAATAAAAAATAAAGAGCTATGTTACCTTATGAAAGAGAACATCCATGCCATTGTGTTCTCTTTCTAACTTAATAAGTGAACTAAAAGATTTCTTGAAAACATTTTTGAACAAGGAGATACTTATACTGATATGGTAAAGAATAAGAGTAAATGATTTAACAAGTAAGTCATTTTTCTTTTTCTTTTTTTCATTTAAATTCCATCCATTTTTTTCTGTTGTCTCTTCAAGGACATGGTACACCAATCCATATCTTCAATTTGATCCCGAATTTTATTAGATTTTATGAAAGACCCAGCGGAATCTAAGTCTTCAAACAGTTTGGTTTGTTTAGGGAGAAATGTTTTCAGTCTGGCAGGAAACAATAAATGAACCTTTATTTGCTTCTTATTAAGTTCGGTTATCAAAGAAAGAGAAAGTTTTCTTTTAGAGATAAGACTGCTGAATAGTCATTGTCAAAATAAATTGTATTTTCATTTATTTGATAGAGGACTTAGCCCAGGCAGTTTTAAGGACTAATTCCTTATCTTGAGAAGAAAAAAAATCTTACTAGTGTTGATCTATGAGAAGAACTGTTCTTGGATGAAGAAGTAGTCAGGACCCTTTGTACCCATTTAATTCCATATGATAGTGCCTCCAGCAGGTCCAAAATCTTAGGAAACCAAGAAGTCAGGAAATTCTCCATGTTAATGCCTTCTATGTTATCAGGTAGATCAAAGATGTGCATATTATTTCTGTGGGCCCTGATCTCTAAGTCATCTAACTTATTTGACAGCAGATTATTTTGTTTCAACAAAAACTCTATATTATGTTTACCTTTATTTAATTTCCATCTATGTCATTCAATGATTGTTCAATGCCTGAAATCTGAGTGTTCTGTAGCTGTTAAGTCCTCAAGAAATTGTTCCATTTGTTTTGAACAATTTTCTTTGAAGTTATCAAGTTTAGTGCCCATTCTACCCAACTTTAGTGACAGTTCTTGAATATTAGCTAGGGCAGACCGAAACTCCTTTCTGAACAAAGAGTATTGAAATTTGTTTATGTATGGCTCATATTTGAAGTTGAATGATGTAAAGAAAATATTCCAAGTAAAAGTTTGACAGGAAAATATTAAAATATGAAATAAAAATTGATACAGTCCTAAAGGCACTCAAAAGTATCAGAATCTGCTTAGTTAATTCAATAAAGATTGTTTAGGAATGTATATTCCTGTCAGAAATCTATAAAATAGCAGAGCAAGAAAATATACTGCTGCTATGCATAACACATCTCCCAAACCCCCTGCTATATGTATTTTTTGTATGCTTGTTTAATAGATGAATAATTATTCAACTTGCACTGTTTTTGATGTTTAATATGCTTTGTGTTTATCAATATAAAACACTCACACCTTTGTTAACAGGTCTAGTTTCAAAAATAGTATGTAGTTGTATGATAAAAGCAGATAGGCAAGTAGGTTTCATCCAAGTTTCTGAAATTCCTAAATTATCAAGATTTTTATTGTTCGTCCCTGCTTCATGTTCATTCTGTTCATTGTTAATGCTATTAACAGTGATGGAATGCAGATTTATGTCACTGATTTTTTTAAGATGGTTTTCTGTCTTCCTTCCCTCTGTTAAAATAAAAAGCTAGGGCATGCATAGTCACTATCCATTTATAAAAAAATTATCTGTAATCTGACAGCATTCTGTGTAGGTTTAACATCAGCTTGTAACAATTCTTGAGAAATCTGCAGCATTCTGAAGTTTCTCCAGTCATGGTGTTAAACATAGGTATCCACAGCTTTAACCAAAGCATTCAATTTATTCAATTGCAAACTGCTTATCAACACCTGTAACTGGGAATAAGCTAAATGTGTACTGATCTACTGACTTGATAGAAGTACCATTGATCAACCAAGGTCTTCTTTATAATGGTATTTCCTTTGTCCCTTTTCCCAGAGGTGTATTAACCAAAGGTTTGATTATAAAAAGTGAAGTGTGAAAGGATTTCATCCACCTAAAATGGTGTGTGTGTGTGTGTGTGTGTGTGTGTGTGTCTGTATGTGTGTGTGTGTTGGGGGGGGGTGCTTCTCAGGAAAAGCATATTCTATGTGCTACTGGCTGTATCATATATTAAATGTCATGCCAAGTTTTGTTCAAATGGCATTCAACCAGTTTATCTGCAAAACTTTATCCAAGACTCTGTAATCTAGATTGTTTTACTACTTCTAGGGAAATAGTTACTAAGCTATATGGTATGAAATATTGTCAGTGATGGGTATCATCCGTGGAACACCCAGATAGATGTGCTTTTATTCTAATCTTCAACTTCTAATTAACCATCTTGCCTATTGGTGGACTTGTTGCAAAAAATAGCACAAGACACTGCACTCCTGGACTTAAACATGAAAACTCTGAGTGGCACATCTGTGTAGGTTTGTCAAGGATTTTAATCACACATGTCAGTAAATCATGACCAAAATCAAAGTATTTTTCTTTAAAGCAAGCCAGCTTTAAGACAGTCCATTAGAGTGAGTAGGTCTAATGTTACCAGGCTCAAACATATGCCTGTGAATATATAGCTTGGAATGCAGTTCAATATCCATTTTGCATTTTAACAAATTTTGCCAGTTCCTTAATCAGTTTGCCAATTCTTTACTCAAACCATAACAACAACTGCATCTTCTTTAAGATTATGATTGATTTTTAGACCTAGAATCTTTCAGTGAGTATATATTTATTTTTTATTGGCATTTCTTTACTGAGAAAGTCCAAATAGGCTGTGTCCTTTTTCAATGGATGCCCTAGGGGAAAAGGAAGAGGAAGAGAATTCAACATTGAAAAATCATTGGTTGTTTCTTTTAAATGTTTCTTTTAAATGTGAATTTTTAATATTATGTGACTTGTCTGATGAAGGGATTTACCCAAAAGCACTCATCTGCATTTTGTTATTTTAATAAATTTGGTCTGATATATTGTTTTACCAGTCTGGTGGTCCAGTGGCTTTTATTTGGTTACTAAAAGGTCCATTATACAGACATCATGGAGATCATTTGCATTGCTTCATCATTCACAGGCATTTCATTCATGTGCAGCAGTACCATTATTCAGACATCATTGACATCAGTTACATCCTTTACAAGCAAATGTTGTTAAAAATAACAGTTACACATGTTGTATATGAAAATTTTTTAAATACAGGGAGGTATATGCAGTGCAATATTATCAGTATACTTAGATTGTCAGGTTTTATCTATGAATATTTGTTACTATAAAGTCTTGGTCAAAATCTAGGATATAAGAAGATAAGATAAAGAGTTAGACCAGCCCAATGAAAGGGAGCAAAGGAGGTACAAGGATGATAAAGGAGATGAGATGTTAGAAGACTGTATAGCTGTGATAATGGTAAACTAAGTTGTGTGCAGCTGAGAGTTATATCACAAATTCATATAGCTATATTGGTGCCAGTTTAACCAGGGTGGTGCAGATCCAGACCCATTTATCTGTCTGGTGCTTCAGTTGCATTTAAAGCATTTTTGGGTTGTAACATGTTGTTAAGTGAAGTGGGTAGTATTCCCGCTATTAACAATGCAGTGTGAATACAAGGAGTATCCAGCATTGTTGTTAAGTTTAGTTATGGAGAGTAATGATTTGTCAGTAGAGTGTAGAGGTCTCTGTTGTGTAAGGTTGAATGATGTAGTGAAAAAGAGGCAATTGTACAGGGTTGTGCAGTAGTTATAAGTTGTAATTACTTGTGAGTACAATAGATAATTACATAGCTTGAGCTACTTTACTTGCTTTAGAGAGAGGCGGTGACACCATCTATACTGTTGGTTGGTTATGAATTTGACTACTTTGCTGTACATTGCTCTAGTTTGGCTGATGGAGAGGAGCTGAGATTAGTTAAGATGGGAGAAGCATATCATAGGGTGGGGAGTAGAAAATAAGTGGCTATGTTTTGTCTAGCAGAGTCAGAAAGGTTGTGTTTTACTGTAGAGAGTCAGCCCTGCTTTTGTTGTCTCTTCTTTGTGGCTTGCTGAAGGTGGAGATCAAATGCCAAGTGGTCATCTATGCTCTCATTTAATTGTTTGGCATGGGATACCAGTTCTACATTGGACTTGAACAGCAGCATTTTTTTCTGGGTGAGTGTTTGCAGGTGGGTAGTGTCCTAGCAGCACATATTAAAGTGGAGGCATCAGCTTATTGTAATATAGCGGACCCTTGGGCTGCTGTGGTTAGACTATTGATAAATAAGTTAAACAGTAGTGGTCCTAGGATGGAGCCTTATTGGACTCCAATGAATACTGGAAGAAAGAGGAGAAATCATCTTGCTGTCTTATTGCTTGTGACCTATTATGTAACTAAGAAGCCAGTTAGGTGAGGAGGGTGACACTCCACAGGAAGAGAATTTAGATGGAAGAATTTAATAATTGCCCATGTTGACTGCCTTAGATAGATCCAGAAATAGGGCTAAGGTTAGAAGACTTAAATTTCTATAGTGATTTATTATATCTGTAAACCTTAGAAGGGTAGGGGCTGTACTGTATTAGGTCTGAAACCATGTTATGAGGGAGAAAGGAGATTAAGAGATGTAATACATATAGTAAGTTGAGAGTGAATACATCTTTCCGAGAATTTGGAAAAGGGTGAGTGAATGGAGATTAGTCTACAGTTTGTGAGCTCAGCTGATGAGCCATCTTCATTGAGGGGCATTATATAGGATTTTCCCGCAAGGTGAGGGCATATTTTTTCTGGATAGAGCAGTTGATTAGAATCAAGACAGAATATGTAAGGCTATCTCCAGTGAGACTGAGGTATTCAACTCTATTTCTGGTTTAAGTTGATTATGGATTTCTTCTGAAAGAAAGTGTCACAGTGACCATTCAAAACTCCCAACAATTCCTGAATAAAAGGGCAGCTCATTTTGTCCCACATATACCCACATGGTGTGCCAGTGTAGCCTCCCAACTTACCTTGTGTAGTGATATCAACTTCGTTAGATGCATGATTTATGTTGTCCACTTACTTATAGGTTTTTTGTAAGGGATAGTACACATAGAAATAGCGCTTCATGTAAAAAATATTATTCAGGCCTTGTTTGCAATGTTTACCCTGATGTATATAGGGCATTGACTAGCACAGAAGACAGGTTTCTGGCACACAACATACTGAACAAATGCCCAAGAAGCATGCATCTATACATGACAACAACCTACAGATACAGCCACAATCTCCCTGATGGAAAACATTAACTGCATAACTTTAATCAAATGCTAAAAATGCATAATTATTCAAAATAGCATCACTGCTTCTCAGAGCAGAAATGCATGAGTTACATGTTCATAATTTTGATGAAATCATAAAATTTGTCACTGTCAGCTCCCATTTTGACCTCTTTCCCATTGTTAAGCAGTCACTGCAGCAGTATAGGATGTACTGCACGTTTTCTCTGAGTATTCCCCCTTTCTGTATTACAGCTACAATTAGCAGTCCAGCTATTCTATGAAATAATGTAATAAGCCTGGTGTGCAAGCCAGGCAGTCACTTCAGACCTCTCACGTGTACTATTAGGGTATCAGAATGTTTGCATGCAAGTGAATATATGTTCAGTGAGTGTACTCATGCATGTGTGTGTGTGTGTGTGTGTGTGTGTGTGTGTGTGTGTGTGTGTGTGTGTGTGTGTGTGTGTGTGTGTGTGTGCGTGTGTGAATGCATGCTACTGTATGCTTCTATGTGTTGATAATTCTTAGTGACAGTTCTTTGAAATGTAGAAGTACAATGCAGGCATGAAACATACTGCATAAAATTTAATAACATTAAAACGATTCTACCTAATTTACTTGGTTGTTTTCTAACTCTGTTTCATCTTGTAGTGTAACCTGTCTGAAATCCCTTCATGACTTGAATGCACAAAACTGTAAATGGTGTCCCCCTCCTGACATAATTTTCACACCTTAGATTTTATTGCTAAAGCCTAAACTGCATGAGAGTTTCTCATTTACAAGGCAGCTCATTCTTACAGGCAATTTCTAAAGGTTATCTCCTGAGCAAATGATGTCATTTCTCAAAACAGCCCTAATGATTGACGATCAATGTCTCGCGCAACTGAACTGAAACTGAGCAGACTTCATATTATGTGCCAGCCTCCTAATGTGATAGCCATGATGAAGATACACTGTTGAAAAACCTTTTTAAGAGTATCCCTGAAGCACATGTAATTCTGTTTCTTATCTAATACTGTTATGTATGAGGAACAACCATATTCTTTTCTGACAACCTTGGTTACTGCATTTATTTTAATAAGTCACTAGTACATTGCAGAGAATAATACTGTGACAGAAAGACAGGTTTAAGATATTTAATCAGCAAGATGATATTTCTTGGTTTTGCCACCTAAAAGGGCAGTTGTTGACAAGAAATAAAATACATAATAAGTTTCATTTTCTGCAGTTGGAAAGATACTTATTGTCTGTAAGCTGTAGCGCCTTTTAGTAAGGCAAGCTGTCGCCATGGAACATTAGAAATAATGTAGATATACCAGCCTCCATGTTCTGTTGCATATTACTTGATCCAAGCATTTTATAGAAGTGATATCTGAAACAAAGGATTTGCAGTTTAAATCTCTATTGGGCTTTATCCGTTTTTAATGTGATTTACAAGGCTGACTATAATACAGGCTATTTTTTTTGCATACATCTCTTCTTATTTTGTCAGATAATCATGCCTTTAGCTATATCAGTACCACAAAAAATGCATTATTGTTATTAAACACTTCATGGCTAAAAAGTAGATATTATTAATGTATTCAGGTTCATCTGTACCTTCATTTGAGTACTTTCTTTTGTTCCCAGCTACTTTTTGGGCAGCTTGTGTAGTTATTTTCCTTCTGTTGAAACTGCTCCAGTGATATAAGAAGCCTTACAGTGATTCCTTCAAATTCACTGTCTGATTAGCAGCTCTCCTGTAGGCTTAGTCAGACTCTAGAGCTAGTGTTTTGTGAAGGATATCCCTACTCACATTAACAGGGACTCAGGAGGTTTAAGTTAAGTGGAAAAATCCAATGACAGCTCTCAACTTCTTTGCTCAGAGATAAATCCAAAAATAATGGGAGACAAAGACCAAAAAAAGAAGGAATATCACTCTCATCCACTAAGAAAATTAATAAAACATGTTTTGCAACAACACTCATTTTCTGAAGAGTATATGAGCACATGGCTAATTAGCTGCTCTGTCAGACTGCGTCTTCACCATCTAGCATGGCTGACCAGATTCTACTGACCATGTGGAATCACTGCAGTGGCCTCATCTCTGAATCAGAAAAGGGATCCCTGAGTTGCTGACCACTGCTGCTGGTGCTGTTGCTTACCACTCATATTGACCCTTTCTGAATTCTGGTCTTGATCATAGCTATGGTCAGAAAACGTGCTTCATATGAAGCCTTTTAGCAATGGACACTTTTCACAAGTCAGTGCTTTAATTACTGTCTGTTGCATCTTTTCCTCCTTACTGCTAAAGGAATGTATCTTCAACATGGTTAGCATCATTTTAAGAAAGGAATAAACCTGAGAACTACATAGGGAATATCTTTAGAATATGGTCCTAGCTTGAAGAATAGTGTAGCAGCTTCATCTTGAATTTAATGAGAATATTTTTTTATTTTTTCCATTCTTATTAAACCACAAAACACTGAAAACTCGGTCACAACTTATCACTGTGGAGGTTGTGAGTTTTAAATAGCACCTAACCAGGTTGAGGGTTTAAGCTTTCCATTTAGAACTCTTACCGATATAGTTTACTTATTTTTTTTTCCATTAGTAAGTAATAAGAGTGCTTCTACATTGTAAAAGACAATTTTTATTTAAATAACAGAGTGTCAGATGGGCATTGCTGATCACCCAACAACAGATTCTTATCATTTCATATTAGTAAGATGCCTAAAAGTCCTATCACATGTTGCCATGATAGAAGATAAGATTGACACCCTAGCATCACTCATCACAAAAGTGTTGAAGGACATTGTAGAGATGAAAGCTTATCACACTCCAACAACCTAGTTATAGATAATGGGGCTGCCAAGACAGCTTTCATTGAATCATCTTTCTCCCTTCAAACATCTCATCTACAGAGCACACAGATGGTGATTTCAGACAACTAGGTAGCTATTAACAGCACTGAAGAGAAACTGAAAGAATTAGAAGATTGGCAGTGCTGGACCAATTTGGTCTAAGGAAAGATCTAGAAGCAAATGGCATTGTAATCTTTTTGGAGAAGTGCCACCCAGAACACAACTAATGAATGTCATTATTGTCATCAAGAGAGCCCGCAGATCCTTCATTCCTCCTTTGGAGAAAATAAAGCTTTATACAACTCAAATTTTTACATTATAGCAACAAACTTAAGGTTCTTGCTAAAGTCAAAGAAGGCAATGAATTTCTTCTTCCAGACTATAAGATGCACCTCAGGCAGAATTTCGCCAATGGGACATCCACGAAGCACACTTCATTTGCATGGATTTGAAAGCTTATTTGTCTCACATCATTTAAGTACTCAGTTGCTTAGCTTATAAAATGAAGACAGTTAAACCATGACTTTGAGTCTTCATACTAGGCATCGTTTGTCTTTTCTTCAAAAGTTCTTACTGACATAGACATTAGACAATTTGTCAGAGAGGTCTCAGGAGTATGTTAAGAAATGGTGATTGAATCCAGCAGATGTGCTTAAACATAGGTCCTGTTAAGATTGTGGTGACACTTACCACTCCCATGAGTGAGTTATCTGTATGCACCAGTGAACTTAAAATCATTGAAGTGGGTGTTGTGACTTCAAGTAACAAACCCGAGAAAGTTTATCTCAAAAGTCTCTTTCTTCCAGCTTACAGTCAGCAACTGTTTCAAAGCTTGTGACCAGGACTAGAGCACCAATTTGTATAAGACTGTACATGCTGTGAAGTGTGAGCTTGTCATGTCATCTGGAAAAAAATTAGAAACTGTATTCTGCTACTGCCAAAGCCAGTAGCAAGCATGATCTTAAATTAAATGGAAAGGTAATCCAGCTAGAAAGGTTCTCCTTAGAGGTTATGGTTTGTACGTTTGAAAGCTTACACACCACATTTGGTGTTATATCTCCACCAGATGCCCATGTTGCCCATTTTATCAGGTTTATTTAGCAATGCTGATTACCCCCTGACTCTAGTATCATTAATACTGCATATGTTTTTATACTGTATTTACTAAATTACAGTATATTATAGGATTTGGCATTTATTTCTTCTGTTTCCATGAGTATTTGGCATCATTTTTAATAAAACAAGAGTGATTCACTTGTATTTGTTGTTGACAGATTGCCTACTGGTTGCATATTTACATCAGGGCAAAAATCAGTGCAAGGTTGTTTTATATTATTGATTTATTTAATTGACATTTGTTTACTGGGATAGTCCATCTGGGTCAGAAGAATATTTTTCAGCGGAGGCCTGGGGAGAAAAGCTCCAACAGTACAACAATCAATAATCATAAGTAATATTTACAGTTTCATAAGAAGGACACATATCAATATTTAAACATCATCAGAGGAAATCAAAAATAAATACAGATAATACCTATTATACAGCCTGGCCTTTGGTAATTGATACAATCAGTTGAAGGACTGATTTCTATGCTATAGTAAGTAGTTGTAATTGTTGACAAGTATTTAAAACATTGGCAGAGGAAAACAAGCATTTTTGCATGAACTACAATCTGGCCTTTGGCTATCAGTACAAAGTGTAGAAGGATCTTTGTTAGACAGTAATTGAAATAGTTATGCCTTATTTTAATGTAATCTTTAGGGTAGTCTCATTACAGTGTTGTGACAATGAGCATAGTTATAAGAAAGGATGTTGGATTGTCAGCTGTGAGGAATGTTAGGGGGCTGTTAGTTATATTATTTTCAATTTCTTATTCAATTATTTTACTTTTAATACTCCCTCGATGTTGTTATGAAGTGAGTTATTATTGCTGTTAGATAATTTAACTCTGCTGTTAAATGTGATTTGTTGTTGAAGTTTATGAAAAAGATTAAAGCTGGTATTATATTTATTCAGGATGTCAACCTTGCAAAAAATGCAAAATATCCATCTTTTCTAGATAGATGATGGCTTGAAAGTATGTAGTCTATATGACTCTTTAACATGAGGAACCTTAATTGTTGTACACAAAACCTTAGGTGGTCATTAAAGATTCACAAGGAAGAACAATTGTCTGTTAGCTAATTGTAAACCTCAACATAATCTAAAATTTTGAGGAATTTCAACAACCCTAAACCAAGGTGACACTGGATTCTTCACATAGTTTTTGGTTACGTTACAATGGATAAACTGCTTGGTTGCTCCATGATTATTGGAGTGGATTTCACTGTATTTTTATTTTCTTCATTAAACAAGTTCATGTCCAAATGTGAACAATACATTTGGGTTCAAGAGACTATCAAAAGGACTTGACCTTGGAGAGGCTAAAGGCACTTTCCCAAGGTGTTATAACATTGATTGTTAAAATGGCGAATCCGCAAGAGTGAATGCTACTGTGCATTCACTCATGTGGATTTGTTATGTTGAATGGAGATCACACTATAGTGGGATCAGGAAATTTACCCTTTCCTTCACTGTAGTGTGATCTCGGAGTTTGTATATATAGGTATCAGGGGGTGTGGGTGGTGCAGTGGGGCTTACTCCCCCGAAGAACATTCATAGCACATAACCAGAAGTGTAGGTATTTTCAGTAAAGTCAACATTTCTGAGTTGTCCTTAATTCCCACTTTCAGTTATGTGAACGATTGGTTATTGGATTTTATGACATTTCAGGTCACATATATGAACACTTGCACTTGTCAGTTGTGAGATTTTGATAGTAAACCATATATATATATATATATATATATATATATATATATATATATATATATATAGATATATAATTTCTTAGCATCAGATTTGTTTCTGTACTTCACCAAACAAATAATGTTGTTTCCATTTGTTCTGGCAGCTCATGAGGCAGCTATTTTGCCTGTCTCTATAGTCAATTAATCAAAGCCTGTGAAAATAAAGTGAGTTGATCTGCTGATACCTCAGTATAAAGATGTCAACAACATTCTGCTTAATAAAGTGAAGATATATAGTTCCTTAATCTGGATGGGTACTGTGCTGCTAGCCTCCCCCCCCCCCCCCGGTTGGAATATTTAAAGTTTAACATTAAAGGAGGCAAAGGCACTATTTTTATTTATTTGTTAGTTTATTTATTACCTGGAGAGTCTGAACTGGCACCCTTCCAATTTTCAGAGGAAGCCAGGGGAGAAAAGCTCCACATAAAGTATACTTTTAAATAGTAAATACAGTTATCATATACATTAGAAATGATATTAATTTACATAAGTCAAAGGCATGCATATTAATATGTAACAGATGGAGATATGAGAGCCTTGATAATTCATGTAGCATGTATATTGACATAAATGATGTTGGATGTCACTAGAGTAGAGAGTGAAGGAAGAGGTGGATTGATATAAGCAGAAATAATCAATAAAAACATATGAGGAAAAAGTTCTGATAGTGAAGAGGTTCAGATAACAGTAAATAGGTAAGGAGGAAGTATTAGTAGCAGAGGATTAAGGATATATGTTTAGTTGGAGGAGTAGTTTTAGATATGAAAGGAAGAGAGAGAAAAAGAGACAAGGGAAAAGAAAGATGTGTGAGTCAGAGTGCTTGATAGAGAAAGACTGATAACGGAAGAAAAACAGAAAGTTGGGTGGGTTTAGTCAAGGTGGGAGCATGAACATAGCCATTAGGAAGTTATGTATTATTTTAGATTTGTGCATGAAATGAGTGGTAATGTTGTCTTGTTTTAGGGTGGGTGAAATGGAGTTCCAGTGTTTAGCAACACTGGTGATTAGTCTGCGCTGTTACAAGACTTGGCCCTGGACAAGAGATATTTGTTCTGTGAGCAGAGAATCCATGTAGGATGGCAGAGTTTGAGGATGTTTTTTTAGGGGTCTATATTATAACATCGAAGTCTAAAAACCTTGAATGTTATAATACGGAACCCATTCAATCGAAACAACAGAAAACCGAACAGTCAAAATAGCGAATTTTTTTCCCAGGGAAAAAAAATTGCTGTTCCGACAAGCATACACACAACTCAAGCACACCAAAATAAATAATCCACACATATACACTTCATGAAACCTTACACTAAACCAGACATACACCACTAGCTACCCACTTACCTTAACCCAACCCTAACCCTAAGGTCCCTAACTATTGCGCACTCACCTTATCCACTCCCTAACCCTAAATCACCTACCCCACCCTAACCCTCATGACCACACAATCGCACATTTACCTGACCTGCACCCTAACCCTAACTCACCTAAACCACACCCAATCGCACACTCACCTTCATTCGCACACTTACCTTAACCCGGCCCGTAACCTTCACTCCACAGTTGAGAAAATAGCGAAGCTGCAGAAACGACCCACTGAATACTTTCCCAAGGAAAGTTTCCGGTGTTCTGCAGCTTCGCTATTTCAAGCATTTGCTCTACTGGGTCTAATATTATAACATTCAAAGTTTTTGAACTTCACTGTTATAATATAGACCTCTTTTTTAGTGATGGGCAGGTATAGAGTTTGTGTATTCTTTTGTGGGCAGAAGGCAGTTGTGATAAGGTAAGATAATTAGGTACTTCAAGCCAGTGTAGGTGCTTAAATGCTAGGCAGTGGCTTAAATGTGTGATGCAAACCTAGCTATTTTATTTGTGCAAAGCTCTAGTTTACTTTTAAAGTATAATGAAAATTAATGAGGATGGGTGCTGCATAAAGAAGTGAAGGTAGAAGTTAAGATGTTGCCAAAGAACTCCTAAAAGAGTCAGTGTGAAAGGGTTTGCTTTGGTAGAGGAAGCCCAGCTTTTGGTGAGTTTTCTTGATGGCTTGAGTGATGAGTTAATCATATGTTAAGTTATGTCAATTATAACAGCAAGAATCGTTTTATTTCACTTCTGGTATTAATTGCTGATATGACATTAAATGATTGTTTCTCTGCTGACAGAGAATTTGGCAAAAACAGCATTATTTTTTTAAGTATTTAAAAATAGTTAGTAGTCATCTAATCAGCCCTCAACAGAGGAAAAGGAGTCCTGATCATCTTCTGCAGTAGTGGTAGACTTGGCACAGATCATATGAGAGTGGCTTCTTCTGCTTATTGTATTATATAGACTTATTTTGTAGCTTTGTGAAGATTATTATTGAATATGTTGAATAGTAAACAGCCTAGAATATATTCTTGAGATGCATCAACAAAGACAGATTGAAAAGAGGAGAGATCTCATTTCCATTTTCCAGTTTAAATTCTGTTGGTGGTGGAACCAGCTAAGGGATGAATGGGAGAGACCTAGGAAGTTCATGGACCAAGCATTCGTGTGAAGCACTAGCATGTGCTTTTCACATGTCTAAGAAGAGGGAGGATATTAGGTTGCTGGTGTTTCTATGAGAGTTTATGATTTCAGTAAAACTGAATAGAACAGTAATGATGCTGTGGTGAGGTCAGAAACCATTTAAGTATCGGAGAGGAGATGGAATAGGAATTGGGAATGAATGCATTTTTCTAGTATTTTGGAGAGTGAAGGTAGAATGACTATAGGTCCTTGCATGAGAGGTTGGTGAATGTTCATCTTTATGTAAGAAGTATGATTTGGGATATTTTTTTCAAAGTGGGGCGGGGTAGCTTTCTTTAATTGTCTGGTTTACGAGTATTGATTGAGGGTGTGCAATTGCATCTGCAGCAATTTTGAGATATTCTGGTGACAGGCTGTCAATAGTTGGGACATATATTTTTGTTTGGTTTTAAGAGGTGTATTTTAATAGAAAATGTAGGTATTGGAGGGAGAAATTATTTTTGTGGCAATTAGTGCTGTTTGGGATACTGAGGCTGAAAGATGTTTTGTTATTAAGTAGGGGGGAGACAGAGTCTATGAAGTGTGCATTGACCTGGGTAGCTATGGGGTCAGAGTTTTTGTTGGTAGCTTAATAGTTTGGCCTGAGTGTAGTAGCTTTTGATTATGTTCCAGAAAAGGTTAGGATTCTGTTGTCAGCTGTGGTGCAACTTTAAAAAATATGTCATCTGATTTTTAGTTTAGAAAGTTTCTTAAGCTATCTAAAATATTGCCATGTTTGGTGTTTTGTCAGTTGACCATGCTTGTCAAGCTTTATCTTTGTTTAGCATACGTAATCCAATTCCTTTTTTCAGCCATGGGGTGGGGCTGGATTTGATTCATCTGGATATGGTGTAATCTAGTTCAGTGGTATGTTAAGGAATGTGATGTGGAAGGGAGTTATGGCATCATCTAGGGTAAGTATTTTAGAATATCCCAGCTGTATCTGTTAAGTAGCTAATGAAAGTGTCATTGCTGAAGGAGGAGAGTGTACAACCATGATTACAGAGTATGTGCTTATTTGCATTATTAAGTTGTCTCATGGCAAGGGTCAGTAGATGGTCACTGATGGTGTTGGATATGCAACCAGCAGTGTTAATTTTATTAGGGCTGCTGGTGAAAATCCAGTGTAATGCAGGCTCCCTATTACTGTAGTTGTCTGTTCAAGTGGCAGTAGTGATAATTTGGGTAAAACCAAAGAGATTGATGGAGAGAGTGCACAAGTCAGAGATGATAAGTAGGTAGTCTATATTAACATCAGCTAAGATGATGGTTTCCTTATTGATGAGATCTGAGATCCAGTACAGGATTTCTTTCAGCAATACCATGGCAGGGATATATATTCTCTTTTGTTTGTTGATTTGCAAGAGAGAGAGGATTATTTCTGCATTGGGAAAGTTGTAATGCATGAGGGGTAGAAAGTGATTTTTAAATTGTTTTTGTATTTGATACCCATGCTGCCAGGTTTCTGAAGTTGTCTGCCATTTCTAATGATGTTGTAGTCTGGCAGAGAATGGTGTTAGTCATGTTTCTGTGGCTAGCGATATGTCAGGTGTATATGAAGTTATATACACATGTAACTGTGGCAGTTTACTGTAGATGCTCCTAAGATATCAGTTCATTAAAAGCACACTATTACTTTGGTTGAGTGGAGGAGGAGTACTAAGGCTAGGTGAGGTGATAAGAGTTGCACATGTGTTGAGATGGTCTAGGATTAGGATATATTTTACCATCAAGAGCAAGCTTGGATGAAAGGTGTGTGCAGTGAAATAATATTTTTGTATTTGTTTCACCTAAAAATGAATCTGTGTGTACTGTGGTTCATTTGTAATTATAGAAATAATAGAATGTAATAAGTATAGGCTGGGTGCTATAGTATGGTTAGAGGGGGTGACTTAGAATTATGGTGTAGTGCTCTGGAGGTGACAGTGAGTTTAGGTAACAATGAAGAGTCAAGGAAAGCATAATGTAGCTATAGTAAAGAAAACAGTTTTTTAGAATTTAATAACGAGTGATCAGTACTATGAATTAAGATATTGCTGTTTAAATATGAAGTGGGGAAAGAAAAGTAGAGGGAAGATAAAAAGTAATGTGAGGAGTGAAAAATCAAAAAGTGGTCATGTGATGTAATATATCTATGTATAAGGGTGGAGAGCAGATATGGTGGCTGCAGTGAGCATGGATATTTGTAGGTATGTGGTGGGTAGGCTTATGAAAGCATAAATGTAGTTATGGTAAGGGTGGGTTGGAATTAGAGGTAGAGTAGGAAAACACAGCAAGCCCAAGTGTAATGGGTTCCAGTCATTTAGGCCCAGTGCTTTGCCAAAAAAAGTCAATGGAATTGTCACGCCAGATTTTACACATAACTAAATAAGTAACTGCACTTACTTCTTTGAAAGTAAAAAATAAATCTTAGACTATGTAGTCTTACAAGTAGCAGAATGAAAACAAGGGTAGAAAGAAACAATAGTAATGGAGTAAGTAGTAAACAATGAATCTTCATAGCATGGAAAGGGAAAAAAACAAACTGACATAGAACTGTCTATACAGGCAAAGATGGGGATTCACAAATGTGTAGCTGGAAAGAGCAATTAAGAAAGTGCAGGCTGCCAGCTAGAGTAGGGTGCAGCACATTAATGACAGAGCTAAGAGGTGGGGAAAATGAAGATGCAGAGCAGTAGTGGAGGCTAATTTTGACTCTAGTATTGAAAAACAGCTAAAAATCAGACCACTAACCAAAAGCCAAGCAAAGAAGAGACATTAGACTTGGTACTATTTTGATCAGGGCATAACGAAGATGATAACAGAATGAACAGGTACATTCCCCTTACCCTGAGTTAAAGTCTCTAAGATTTTTTTTTACTATTGTACAAGAAGCACAGTCCACATGATAAGAGCTCAAAAATGAAATAAGAGGCCATTTACTGTGAAGGCTTATGCACTACATTTAAAAAATCCTGTATTGTTAGGAAATACAAGCAACTTAAGACCACTGAACAGTAAAAAAGATTTCAAGGGCATGCGTGTTCTTGATGGATACCATGCTTCAAGCATGAGAAGTAAAAAGCAAGTGATAATTTTTTTCTCATTTGCTCAACGGAAGGAGGAGTGTGAGTACAACTCACCATATTGGGGAAAGTGGGGGCACTGGGTTTTTATTTAGGAAGACATCAATAAAGTTTTTCAATCATTTTATGCAAAGCTATACTCTAACCCATTCTTTGGCAGAATGGCAGACAAATATTAAGAATTTCTTCATAAAAACAGAAAAAAATAACAAAATTTCAAACCACATCAGAAAAATGACTAGGAGCACCACTGACAGGACATGTAGTTCTTTTATTACATCCGTTCTGGTACTTCGGCTTCTTGCCTTCTGTGGGAACATTTAAATATTATGAATATTAAAAATTTTTTAGATTGTTTGTGCCCTAAATCCAGTCATTATCAACTCACACCAGGATATGTATAAGGACCCAATGACATAAGTATAGGCAGTGTTTTGACTCACAGAAAAGTTCCAGTGGGAGTCAATGTACATCAGGGTTCAGCTTTCAGCCCATTGCTGTTCAAATTGGTGATGCATTCCATTAGCAAATAAGTTAGATGAGACGTATCATAAAAGCTGCTCTACTTAGATTATGTGGCATTACAGACTCTGAGCAGGAACTGAAGGAGAAACAGAATGTAAAACTGAAAGCACATGTGATGAGACAGTTGTCAGATCAGCAAAGGGTGGGAATCAAAAGAAGTTGAAAACTGAGATGGAAGGGAAAATAGTGAACTGGGTAAACAGCTTCAAGTACCTCAGAATGATAATTAAGGAGAAGCAAAGTCTGAATGAAAAGGTCAAACAAGAAAAAGAGTGGTTGTGGTCAACAGTCATATAGTGCCGGGGGAATGTGTGACAGACAAATGCCAAAGAAGCTGAAAAGTAAAGTGTATAAAACAGTGGTACAACCAATCCTTCTGTGTAGTACAGATGCCTGAGCAGTGAAGACAAAGCTATTAAGAAAGATGAGAAAGCTAGAAGTGATTGAGATGAAGTACCTGAGATGGGTGGTAGGATGCATACTGTGGGGCACATGAGGAAATGACGACATCAGAGCAGAAAACAAAGTAGCTCCAATTGCAGAGAAGGTCAAAGAGAACAATTATGGTGGTTCAGGCACATGTTTAGGAAAGAAGCTGATTTGGAGAAGTGGATGTGGAAGAGACAGAAAGATTGCAAGAGGATGTCCAGCAAAGAGATGGATGGTTTGCATGAGTGATGACCTTGACAGTCAGGCATATTAAGATGATTGGAGAGCAGCACTAAACAGAGAGAGGTGGTGAAATGACCACATGTAGAAAAATGGGAAAAGGGGGTTGATGAAGATGATCTGAGGTACCATATGTCATGCCTACTGTGAAAGCTCCCATGCTAGGCAGGCTTTCAGCAGATACTACAGGCTGTTGCTTCTATGATTATGAACTTACTTAATAAAATCATGGAGACAGGTCACCTTCCTTTGTTAGACAGAGCATTTGTGATTATTATAGTTCTCAACAGACTGAGAAAGATGCAACCAGCTAGAAGAATTATCACTGGTGGATTATAACAGGGATAAAAAGGTACTGCCTGGGGCCCATTAAAACAATAAGATTCAAGTTTTTTAATTAAAAATAACTTGTTGGAAAAAGAATCCTCTGTTTGGAAATTAAGTTCCATATCTGCAGGGGAGTTTTGCTTACCCCCCAGTCAGTGCATCTCTCCCTGAAGTAGTTTGACACACCAACTAATCGTGTCTCTTTCAAATATTCCCTCCCCAGTCACTGTACTTCTACTAATTCCAAAATGTGTGTGTGTGTGTGTGTGTGTGTGTGTGTGTGTGTGTGTGTGTGTGTGTGTGTGTGTGTGTGTGTGTGGTTTATTAGAAGTCAAACGTGTGTACAGGGGAAAGCTGGTCTTAACTTGAAATCTTGAGCCTACACACCATCTCTCATATTGCCATTGATGAGTTACCGTAGTAGGTTAATTTTGCTGTTGACTGTCTCAAGGTTTGAGTTTGAATCCTTCCTTTCCCTTTTTTATTACAGTCTGCCAGGTGGCGCAGAGGGTTATTGCTGACAAGCTCTTACTTGCCTGTTCTGTAACCCTAAACAAATCACCTCGCCTTGCTTTGGGGAAACTAGAAAATTGGGCTAAGCTCTTCAATGGCCTGTGGACTGCAAGCATAGCAACTACCTATGCCCAAGACTATTTATGGTGTAAAGGAAGGAATAAAAATGATTGACGTAAACATCATCATCATCATCATCATCATCATCATATGAGTCATGATCTTTGAGTATAATCCTTGGTTTGTTTTATTTCATGTAGCCAGAGCATAATTGTTTAGCTGTGAATAAACTGAACAACATAAAGTCTATGAGATTAAAGTTAATATTTTAACTGTAAATGCAGCTTTAATGTAGCTTGTTGCTTGCTAACACATGGGTATGAAATGCACTGTGTTTGAGCTGCAGCACTTTATCTAGCACTTAGTGCTTCTTGTAGGACAGTGTTTGATTCCCTCAGCCTTTGTTTGTCTTCTGTGTGACTAAGTTACTTCACCTGAAAGTACTCCTTTGCTTCTTCCAAAAGGTTTATTTGTGACAAGTGGGCTGGCCTGTTTGCAAATATATTACGTTTGTCTTTTGAATTTCTGCTCCCTTCGCAGAGCCATTAATGAGTTCTTCATTTTAAACTATTTGATTATGAACCTCGGCATGTATGTTAAAAATGTAACAGGTGGTTTGATGCATTTCTCTAAGAGTAAGTTTCAAGGGAACAGAAGTTCACTGTTTTACATGCTAACTCTGTTCTCAATGTGAAAGTAGTTTGTTTTATTTAGAAAATGAATGTCAGTGTTTTTGCTGTAAAACTTGAAACAAAAGTTTTAAATGAAACCCAGATTTCTGTGATAACTGTAAAAGTAAAGAAAAAAAATGGTATACACACTGATAGATTTGAACAGTGCTATATGGTAATTGGGGATACAAAACCAAGTAAAGGGATATCGGTATGGCAGGTGGAGATCTGAATGATTACTGCATATAGGGACAGATTTGACCACGGTTCATCTTTGTTATCTCTGAAGGCATATCTGTAGCAATATGAAATTATCAGCCATTCAGATAGGTCAGACCTGTATTGAGAGATGTCAACGGGAATAGCTATTTTTAATGACAGGGAAAACAAGGAGGTCAAAAGTGAGATATAGGTGTCCTGCAGTATTTAAATTGCCTTTGATTGTTTTGCTTTATTCATCTTACTAAAGAATAAATTAATTCATTAATATGTCTGGATTGAGTAATACAATCTAAACATTTGGTCTAAACATTTTAGACTTCAGTAACTGAAAAGGTGTTGACATTTGTCAGGTCATATAGTCTGCATTATTTGGATGATCAGACCCATCTAATCTTCAGCATGCATTATGTAATCACTGTTGCATATTTCTATGATACAGTCTTCTTTGCAAGATCAGATTGCAAAGGATTTTTGCATTTAGTTAAAAGCTGTCTAGGACTTAGTGCCGTAGACTAAAGCTCTAACTTGTTAAGGGAGCTGTTTTCTGTGTCAAGTGTGCAGGGATTTGAATCTTTCGCAACTTCCTTTACCGACTGTGTGACCTAGAGTAACTCACTTAATTAGACAGTACTTTGGGGCAATTGAGAAGTTAGGATAAACTGTTTAATCATCTCCTGCACAGCATACCTAGGAAATGACTAAGAACCGGTCGTTGCTTTTTTCCAAGCCATTTCATATTGCATAGCTGATCTACTTCAAGGAATGTTATGGCAATATTATCTTCATACCAATATTTACTACAACATAGACCATTTATTCTTTAAGGGCAGTAGGCTCTGCATCTATCGATGAGCATGGATATTTTTGGATTATAATGACAGCAGTCTGTGTGGCATTTTCTGACTGAAATGTTTTGAAATGGATACTTTTTCCATCTACGTTTGATTAATAAATTTTGTTTTACTGCTTAGTGAAAAAATGTTCAAAGCTAGAAATTAAAAAAAAAAACTGTAACAAATGTTGAAGTACTAAAAAAGAAATATAACTGCAAGCAATCAGGGTGATGAATCCATAGGTTCATAGGTTTATAGGTTCATAAGTGCTTACTAGGCTATTGATTGGTCAGGATCTTAAGAAGCCCAGCCTAGCATTAGCACGGTAGCCTTTAGCCCTTATATTTTGCATTTGAGTAATCCAGAGGCCAGTAGAACATGGATATGTAGGAACATTTACTTGTTGCCCATATCCATGAGGGACATGGGTACTAAACAGGGGTGAATTTGCAGTTTTACATCCCTCTATTCATAAAAATTTCATTTGAATAGGGTAAGGAAGTACTCCATTTCACGTGGAGTAGAAGACAATTTGCTAGAAAAGGTATTCTCTGTAATAAATACCTATGTCTCAAAATGTTCTATTTATGCTGTAAAAGAGATTGAGATCCCTTGAATGGGTGTCCACTCTATTACTGCACTTGCAAATGTGCAGTAGGTGTGACAACACAGGGTTTGTTGAGCCTATATATGCAAGGCAGAGTAAGCCTCTTAGTAGTCTATATAAAGCCAAGTAAAGGGATAAGGCTTTGAAATGGTCTGCATATTTTTTGTGATATAGGTCCTTGATTTTTTTTTAAACCATTGTAGTCATTTCAATTGTGACATTTATTTGTAAAGTTACATTGTAAATAGGTTATTATATTCAATGATCAGCCTGATGAAAACCAAATACTGTGGAATGATTACATTCCCAGACCTGGATGCCATACCTCTAGATATAAGTTGTGAAATAAAAAACTTCTTTACAGTGAGAATATGTTGTGCTCAAATTACACGTTCATTTTCAAAACATGTCTTGAGATCCCTGACTGTAGTATCAACTTTCAGTTGTGTGCTGTCAATGTAATAGTTGCAAGAAAAGTCATGCTTATCAAAGGATATGATTACACATTTCTTAGCATTTAGCTTGCATCTATGGTTTTGGAACCAGCTATTTCTTTGGGAAAAGCCCTTTTGGTGGGTTTTGGATTCCCCTCAGGAGTTTATAATGGCACCACATTTAAAGATGTCTGCAATCTTGATCATCCATAAACACTTTAACATTTGTTTTGACCTCTGAGAATTAAATGACAAAGGGGAGTGGATCAGGGAATGAATATTGGGATATACAACTAGTGACAAGTCTTTTCTGGGTTCAATTTGTAAGCCAATTTGCTATCGAATAAGTTACATAGGGACTTACATTTAGCTAGAAGAAAGTTATCTATGGAAAATGAGTGTGGGATGGTGTTGAATGCTTTTGCAATGGCTAGTTATATGGTTACATTAATCTGTCCTCATTCCTTGCTTCAGTAATCTTTTCAAAAATTGACCAGCTTAAGTAGGCAGTATATCTTCTTGATGAATCAGAACTGACTTAGATCGAGAGTTTGTAGGTTGCCTATGTCCTTATTCCTTAATTCCATAATGATATTTTCCATAGCGTTACAGATGATGATGATGGTCTGGTTCAAAAGAACACATGCATTTAGAATGGTCCTAAAATTCTGTGCAGGAAGCACATGGGTTGAAAACAAACCAGGGTCCAAGGTACATTTAATCTATCCTCTGATCTTGCAATTTTCTAGTTTTATTTTCAATGTAAGCTAATGGATGAGACATGGGCAAGATGATTGCATCATTTATTAATTTAACTCATTCCCACCAATGATGTTCTTTTGAGACTATACTCAAACTCCCATTGGGCATGCCCTAAACATTTTAGAAAATGAAATTATTGCCTTACAATTCAAACAAATGTTTGCAACTCTGGAATCATAAGTGATACCAGAAAACTGTAAATGGTAAAACTGTTTCCATTCATTCAATTGTATGTCTTAAATTAGATTTTATAAGCCACAGTATCCACAGCAGAAATTAATTATATAATGTTACATGAACAGCTGATAACAACACAGTAACGATTTAAGCTACCCACATATTAGCAGCATAATTTTCTTCATAGAGCTGTGAACTTTCAGTGAGCCTAAGCAGTTCTGTCTGTGTGGCTTTACTATTGAGATATTTAGAGAAATATGAACATTATTATAATGCAAATAAATAATATGCAAATGATATCTGATATCTCTTTATCTGCAGAGGTCAGAGGTTAAATATTAACACAGATGTTGTTGTCATTGTCTAAGCTTAAGATGGAATCTTCTAAATCCCTGCATGCAGTGTGGTTTTGGAATTATCAATGCAAATATGAACAAACAGTATTTGATGCCTGTAGATGTCAGTAGGATACAACTGCAAAAACATCCAGAGGTTTCATTTGGCTGTAATGAGTTAACATGATGTACAGTGGTGCAGCAGATAACATTGTTGCCTTACAGTAAGAGGTTCCCTGGTTCAATTCTCAGCTAGGATTGCTTCTGTGCAGAGGATGCATGTCCTTCCTGTGTTTGCATGAGTTTCCTCCCACATTCCAAAGACGTGTTAGGAGGATTGGACAGTCAATATTGTCCATAGCTGTGAGTGTGTGGTTTGGAAGTGGAAGTGTAGCAGGGTTATCCACCTGGCTATGTGAACCTTGGCTCTAGAAGTGACACTTGACAGTATGTGCAAAAAATGGGAAAATGGGGTTGTGGATGGATGGATGGATTAGGACACATCAGGCATAGTTTGTGAATATTGGTGTTAGTACAGATAATTTATGTGCCTTGATCATCTTGTATAAAGAAGCCCATATGGTTCCATAACCCACTATTTGATACTTTTACAGATCTGAAAAAAAGCCTTTGACTTTTGATTTTCCAGTGGAGTTGATAAAAGCTGTGAAGACTCAGTATCATTACCCCACAGCTAGGTCTGGTACTGAGTCTGAACTCACTTAGCAATTTCCTTTAAGCATGGATATCAGGCAGGGGTGATAGCTAACCTGACCCTCTTACTGTTGCCAATAAATCATTTAATCTTACAGGGTGGTGTATATTATAGTTTCATAGTTTCATAGTATAGTACTAGGCTATCTGCCCTGGGGCATTTGTAAGCCTAGCCATAGTGATGTGGCTTTTGCCACCCCATGAAATGGTACAAAAATGTACAGAATAAATCTAGAATACTGTGCCCCTGTTTAGCAGTGACACAGATGTGACCCCTGGGGTAAACTTTCGATCTCCCATCCACTCATCAAGATTTCTCTTGAAGAGAGTCAGTGAGGGGCTCTGCCTAATATGAACTGGGATCCTGTTCCAAAGCATGGGAAGCCTCTGGGTTATGAATCTATCCCTCCAGCATGTCCTATTCATACTTTTGCCGAGGTTTAAGTCTTTAGCTCTCGTGGTCCTGATGGATTTGGATTTTTTGAGGTGGAGCATGTCCATCAAATCCTGATTGGACATGGCCTTGTACGTCAGGCAGAGATCACCTCTGAGCAGGCAGTATGCTACTGAATAGAGCTAAAGTTTCTTTAGATTGGCAGAATAAGACATATGTTGGAGACCCTTGATCCTTTTGGTGAGGTACTTTTGTGGTCTCTCCAGCTGTTGCAAGTGCTGGGTGAGGTACATACCAAATGGGGCATTGTACTCAATCATGGGTCTGATGAGGGAGGAATATAGGGGTACAATGACATCCTTGAATCTGGATGTGAATCCCTTCATGATGAGGTGTGCAAGGTAGAATGTTTTTCTAACCACTTTGGCAAAGTGGGTGTCAAATGAGAGGTCACTGTCTACTTGGGTCCCTAGGTCTCTGATTACTTTTTCCGTACTCAGTGGGTTTCTGTCTATGTGATAATTTGTGGGTACTTTGTTTTTTCCAAAAGGGATGACTATACATTTTTTGGCATTTAGTTTAAGGCCATGACTATGGCACCAGTTGTCCGTTTCAGTGAGGCCTTTTTGTAGGATGTGTGTGTCTGCTGGTGTATCGACTATGGCACCTAGTTTGCAGTCATCTGTGAACTTTGTCAGCCACAGCCCTCCCATGTTTGCTTTAACATCTGAGGAATAAATGCCGAACAAGAGGGGTCCCAGGACAGATCCCTGTAGGACACCACTTGTGACTGGCTTTGAGTCTGACATTGCTCCAGCGATTTTAACTTTATGGGTTCTGTCCTTTAGCCAGTTTGCAACCCATCTAGTGACATAAGGGTTTACTTTTAAGCTGTTTAGCTTATCTATGATGCCTGAGTGGGGTATTGTGTCGAAGGCCTTAGCCAAGTCCAGGTATGCTGTATGGACTGCTTTGCCCTCATCAATGGCTCTAGTGACTGTTTCGAAAAAGTCAGCCAGGTTTAAAAGGCAGGATCTGCCCTTCACAAAGCCGAACTGGGTGGGGTCAAGTGTCTGTAGGTCCCCTATGTCTCTGTTTATGAGTTCCATAATGATTCCTTCCATAGCTTTGCATACCAGGGTAGTTAAGCTTATGGGGCGGTAGTTTCCAGGGTCTGTAGAGGCACCCCCCTTGTGGAGTGGGACCACTGTTGCTGTACGCCAGTGTACAGGTACATATCCCGAAGTAAGGCTAAGGTTAAATAGCATTTTTATGTGTGGGTTTAGATCCTCTTGGAGTTCACGTAACACGCACCCCGGGATACCATCAGGTCCCATTGATGCTGTGTTTTTTGCTTTGTTTAGGGCGGTTCTCACTTGGACATCTGAGATGACAGGGAGATTACATTCAGCTGGGATAAGTATTTCTTCTTTTGGGGGTGAAGGAGGCAAGAAATTTGCACTGAACCTGTCAGCCAGAATGTTAGCAATATCTGTGGGTTCAGTGTATTTTTTGTTGTTGTGAACCAACTCTGAGCATATCTGAGGGTTTCCGCCCAGGTTTCTAACATAGCTGAAGAAGGCGTTGTGGTTATCTTTAGTGTCCTTAGCGATTTTTCTCTCAAAGTTTGCCTTGGATGTTTTTATGAGAGAACGTAGTTTTCTGCTAATGTTGATCAGAGAAAGGCAAAGTTCCATTTCTTACTTGATGACTGACTGCTGGTCATAGCAAACTCGACCTAAGGAATTTTCTGTCATTATTTTCATACTGAAGGCATTTACTGATTTCTCTGGAATGAAAGTATACTGAGGTTTTCCTAATGAACAAGGCAGTTTGCCTTGAATAAAGTGAAGAATCTCTGATGCATTAAGGTTAATTCTCATAACTGTGTTCCACAAAGATGATCATTATTACTCTAAACTCCCTTTAAGACAATTTGTTTGCATTAGTACATACCTGCCTGTCTTTATGGGTGACTAATAGCTTATGTATGATTTCTGCAGAGCTGTTTTATGTGATTCACCATATTCTGGTACCCACTAAATTCACATGGCTTTTAAAAAAAATATAAACTTGTGATGTACTTTGTGTGAGGGTGAGTAAAAGGGCAACAATTAATATTTTTTGCCATTCCTGTGAAAAATGGTGAGATGATTCTTACTGAGTTATGCCTGATATTATATGATTGCCTATTTAAGTTTCAAATATGTTTTTATTAGTTTTAAATTGAGGGGGGAATTTAATAAAGCCTGCAGATCACCTCCTAAGCAGTTGAATCTAATGCAAATGAGGCAGGCAGAGTGATACAACAAGCAGAAAGGCATCTGTTGAGAACCCGTGTCAGTGTCTGTAGTGTACACTGAAAAATTCTGCTTACAGGAGTATAGACAGACAAAAAGGGGTGTAAAGCTGTAGATAGATGAACCTAAATCCCCGATAATGTAATGCCACATACACATATGAGCAAAACTATTGTCTTGTATGTCAGAAAGATTAAAGGGAATAACTTAAATTACTTTTTTTTTAAGAATATCAGCATGTTTGTGCTATGCACTGCAGTGCTCAAAAATGCTTTACAGAAAAATAAAAAAAAAGGAAAAAAAAATTTAATACTGTGTGACAGAAATGTATTTTAGAACTTTGCGTGGGGTCACTACAGCAGAGCATGGCTGCTGTTGCAAACATGATATGGCTATGAAGCATGTAGTTTCCAGGCTGTGAGCATGGATACATATGCAAATGAAGTGTAGTTACTGAATAGCAGAAAGGAGTAGTCATGTCTGCATATCCCTTTTGTGTAGGCTCTTAGACCCATGTTGATGTTTGCACAAGGTAAAGATGAAATCAGTGGGGTGTGTTTACTGACTTCTAAAGTCTTTTAAGCTTCAGTGTGCATTTTTGCATGGTGCACCACCTGGCTAAGCATGTGCTAAAAACTGAATGTATTCAATTAAAAGGTTTGACCCTTGTTTCAGCTATGCTGCATGCCGTGGCAGTCTACACAGCATTGTGCACTGAAACAGGGCCATTAAATGATGTTACTTATATTGTAGCAGGTGGAATGCTTCATAGTTAGCGAATCACACATTATGCACCTACAGCAGAGCTGTATAAAGCATGCATACACCCTACGTTCTGATTTTCCCCAATACTTTGCACCATTGGAGTACAGACTTGGAAATTTTAACTGAGATAGTGCTGGGGACTATTGCAAGTCTGTTACATCTGTATGTGCTAGATGCTGAAGTTACTGCTGGTGCTGCTGACAATAGGCCTAGGCAGAGAAGGAGAAGAATGTTCAGGCCCGGGGTAACCTTCCAGGAGCTACATGAGTTGGTGAGTTTTGAGTGCTACAAGGTGGGCAGAGACATACTACAAGAACTCACTGAGGTCTGCCGCCCTCAACTCAGATGCAGAGCCAATAGAGGCAAACCTATCCCAATGGAAACAAAGGTATGTGTAGACCTTAGCATACTAGCTACAGTTGCTTTCCAAAGACCAACTGGGGACATGATGGGAGTCTCACACACATCTGCATCCAGGGTACTACACCAATTCCTGCACCATGCTACTACATGCCAGTGAGCATATATCTTTTCCCCTCACCACTGAGGCTGAGGGCCAGCAACATGGAACACTTCTACTATGTAGCACATTACCCTGAAGTACTGGGTGCCATAGAATGTACTCATATACACATCAAGGCACCACCTGGTTAGGAGGGTAGAATCTACATCAACTGCAAGGGATACCACTCCATCAACTGCCAGGTCATGTGCAATGCCCAGGAGATTATCCTGAATGTATGTGCTGGCAACCCTGGCAGTAATCACGACTCCGATATCTGGCATGCATCACAGCTGCATCAGATATTTGCTAGGGGGGACATCCCACATGACCATTTACTGGGGGATGCTGGCTACGCCCTGGAACCTCGGATGATGACACCCATCAGAAATGCACACACACCCATGGAAGAAAGCCATAATGAGGCACATGCACAAACTAGAAACATCATAGAGCATGTGTTTGGACTTCTGAAGTCATGTTTCTGGTGCCTCAATATATCTGGTGGATCCCTGCAGTACTCTTCAGCTACATATGCACATATATTCCCAGTGCGCGCTATGCTGCCCAATATGATCCTGCTGAAACAGGTGCAGCAGGATTAGCAAAGGGAATGGATACACCCCCCCACCAGTGCCTAGGTTACCACAGCCACAGTCATAGGAGGACTCAGAGGAGGAACCCCCTGCTGATGTCCCTGTAGGCAGATGTAGGTATGGGCAGTATGCCTGGCTTTGGCCAAGAGACAACACATAGTACCTTCACTGATAACCTAGGGACCTAGGGGCTGACACCTTACTCTTACTCACATACATATATTAAAATTGATGCAAGTCTATTGCAAGTCTGTTACATCTGTATGTGCTAGATGCTGAAGTTACTGCTGCTGGTGCTGCTGACAATAGGCCTAGGCAGAGAAGGAGAAGAATGTTCAGGCCCGGGGTAACCTTCCAGGAGATACATGAGTTGGTGAGTTTTGAGTGCTACAAGGTGGGCAGAGACATACTACAAGAACTCACTGAGGTCGGCCGCCCTCAACTCAGATGCAGAGCCAATAGAGGCAAACCTATCCCAATGGAAACAAAGGTATGTGTAGACCTTAGCATACTAGCTATAGTTGCTTTCCATAGACCAACTGGGGACATGATGGGAGTCTCACACACATCTGCATCCAGGGTACTACACCAATTCCTGCACCATGCTACTACATGCCAGTGAGCATATATCTTTTCCCCTCACCACTGAGGCTGAGGGCCAGCAACATGGAACACTTCTACTATGTAGCACATTACCCTGAAGTACTGGGTGCCATAGAATGTACTCATGTACACATCAAGGCACCACCTGGTTAGGAGGGTAGAATCTACATCAACTGCAAAGGATACCACTCCATCAACTGCCAGGTCATGTGCAATGCCCAGGAGATTATCCTGAATGTATGTGCTGGCAACCCTGGCAGTAATCACGACTCCGATATCTGACATGCATCACAGCTGCATCAGATATTTGTTAGGGGGGGACATCCCACATGACCATTTACTGGGGGATGCTGGCTACGCCCTGGAACCTTGGATGATGACACCCATCAGAAATGCACACACACCCATGGAAGAAAGCCATAATGAGGCACATGCACAAACTAGAAACATCATAGAGCATGTGTTTGGACTTCTGAAGTCATGTTTCTGGTGCCTCAATATATCTGGTGGATCCCTGCAGTACTCTTCAGCTACATGTGCACATATATTCCCAGTGCGCGCTATGCTGCCCAATATGATCCTGCTGAAACAGGTGCAGCAGGATTAGCAAAGGGAATGGATACACCCCCCCCACCAGTGCCTAGGTTACCACAGCCACAGTCATAGGAGGACTCAGAGGAGGAACCCCCTGCTGATGTCCCTGTAGGCAGATGTAGGTATGGGCAGTATGCCTGGCTTTGGCCAAGAGACAACACATAGTACCTTCACTGATAACCTAGGGACCTAGGGGCTGACACCTTACTCTTACTCACATACATATATTAAAATTGATGCCAGGCAACCCGCACAACCTGTACCTATCCATGTATTGGCTGTGTACTGCTTGAGTCAGATAAAGTCAGCCCTGAACTGCAGTTCTGTCAACTGCTGCATTTGTATGGTAAGTTTCTAACCTACGCAGTACTTGTAAGGATTACTATAATATGGTATTACATGTATGGATTTGCAGCATGTATGTAAGTAATTATAGTGGGCTATTTGGACAGAAGTAATATCCACATGGGACTACAGATAACCAGTCCACTATTATGTGTTATTTAATATTCACTAGGCATCATGGTTGGAACATTCACTACATCAGTCAAGGGAGATGCTGAAAAGTGGGGTCACATGATATTTGGACTGCAGTGTATCCCAGCAAAACATGTGATGTTATTCCTCCACCCAAACACAGCAGTGTTTCTATATAACTGCTTTAACAGTAACTCATCAATGGTATATCAGCAGGCTAGGCATCTCAGGGCTGAAACATAGAAATTGATCATACCTCGTATGTCTCACTTAATGCAGGAATAGCAACTTACATATGTATGCTGTTTATTGTGTGATGAATGACTTCTCTCTGTCTGGCAGCTTGTGTGGCTCAGTGGACTAGGGAAATTAGCATGGGTGATGGCATTGATGGTTCTAATCTGGAAGTATCCACATCTTTTGGATATGAGGTATTATTATATTGGTCTTTATACAGACTATCAGTTTGTGTGTGGTGCAACATTATTAACCTCTGTCACATATTAATTACATCTGACAGCTGGAGAATGCTGTGAACATTATGAGTGAAGTGCAGTACTGCAGAGACAGGGACAGATGTCATTGTCTGTAACACACAAAAACCAAGACTGGAGTACAGGTAGGTATGGACTGGAGTCAGTTTATAACTACTTACAATCACACTGGGAATGTTCATACACTTAGTTAACCTGAGTGCAAGTGTGTTAGCCCTTGATGAAAATAACCTGTTATGTATAGCTCTGTATATACATACATACATATATGTATACATAGCTGTCTGTCACTATCTCTCTCTCTATGCATTTACAAATAGATATATACCTATATATACTTATATAGATATGTATGTATATATATATATATATATATATATATATATATATATATATATATATATATAAACATACATCTCAGTCTCTCCCCATATATCCATATATCTATATAACACACACACACACACACACACACACACACACATATATATATATATATATATATATATATATATATATATATATATACCAAATACACACACAGCTACATTTATATATACAGCCCTGTTATATACATAAATATGTGTGTGGATATCTGTATTGTCCTACATACTCAAATAATGGTGAGTAAAGCTAAACTATCACACATCTATAATGTAGGTCAAAGGATCCAAAGTAAGGGTTCTACAATACATAATGCCCTTACCTACAGATCCATGTGCCTGCGGGATGTCACCAAACATACAGCAACAGGTGAGCAGGTGGTATAATATATAATGTTGTCTACACATGCATGGATAGGGCACATTGACCCTGCCCACAGGCTTGCCCATCCAAATGCAAACAGCCACATATGGCCATATTTTTAACAGTAGATGCATAGCTAGGATAAATAACACTTATCTGACTGCTAGGGTACTAGATCGAAAACTATATAAACAAACATAAATGACTGTAAAAAAATAAAATAAATCTAAAAAAGAAATGAAAGAGAAAAAGTTTTTCTGGGGAATGTCAAGCACTTTTTAAGTTTCTGACTTTTTTAGTTTTGGTTCTAGTTTCTGACTTTATAAGTCTCTTGTTTTTAAAATAATGTACTGTATTTAAATTCAATGACTTGTTAATGAATAATGAATTTGTTTTAATGACCAAAGTAGTTACATGATGTTTATTTAAACATTAGTTGCACAAGGTGTTTTATCTGAAGAAGTTTTGCTATCTAGCTTAATGAAAATCACTTCATATTGATGTTTTCTGGAATAAAGATTTTTTTCTAGTTACTTGTGAACGTACGGCTCACTTTTTTTGTTTTTATAGGATACTAGATACAGATAACATTATGAAGCAATATTACTCTGCAGGCCACAGATGCTGTTCAACACAAGCCTAGTTTGTGTACTCCACAAGTAGTTTGCATGCAGTCATATACACAACCGATGTCAGCTCCGGCACGTGTGATAAATGTTGTGATCTATAGTAAGACTAAATAGGTAGGGGTTCTAATCTCAATCCAGGCCACGTGTGTGTGTGTGTGTGTGTGTGTGTGTGTGTGTGTGTGTGTGTGTGTGTGTGTGTGTGTGTGTGTGTGAGTATGTCCCCCTGGAAAACAACTGAGAATCCCTCATTGACTATCAAACTGCAATGGAAATGCCTATTTTGGCCCTGTAAGCCACTGCTGGTTTCCAAACTGCCCTCTTCTACAACACCTGATGATGTCATGTACCTTAATGCTTAGCAGCTGCCATTGTAATGTCAGACTTAAGACATGTTGTGTGCGATAAGTACTGTGCTCTATAGTGAGTAAGACTAGATAGGTAGGGGTTCTAATTTCAATCCAGGCCGTGTGTGTGTGTGTGTGTGTGTGTGTGTGTGTGTGTGTGTGTGTGTGTGTGTGTGTGTGTGTATCCCCCTCCAAAACAACTGATAATCCCTCATTGACTATCAAACTGCAATAGTTATGCCCTTTTTGGCCCTGTAAGTTGTTGCCAGCTTCCAAACTGCCATCTTCTACAAGGCCTGGTGATGTCACCTACCTTAACACCACCAGCTGCCATTATAATTTAAAACTTAAGCCATGGCACATGTGATAAGTACTGTGATCTATAGTAAGACTAGATAGGTAGGGGTTCTAAGCTCACTCCAAACCACTTAGTGTGTATGTTTATCTCCATGCGGCATAAATGTGATCAACTCAGTAACTTAGAAGCAGGTAGGGTTTTGCAGTATTTTTTTCTAGCAGGTGATGTGGGCCTCCAAATGCCTAACCACAACTAGGCCTGCTGATATCATCAAGCATAATGTGCCCGAAACAGATAGCAATAGCAGACATGAGTTGTGGTGGGTACATCACATACTGTAATCTGTAGTGTGTGCCACTCTATAGGTAAGTGCTCTAATGTACATACAGACAACTTGCACTGTATGTGTGCTGTGCCATGTCCTGTAAACAGTAATTGGAAGTGGTGCTGTCCTCATTGTACCCAGGTTTATATGTGTGGCCATTACAGCATTTTACATCAGCTTATGGAACCATGGGACACTTGAACTTCACTAGCATAATGGCCATACAGCCTTCACAATCTTAGACAACTTTATACCCTTATTAACATGATCAGCACATATTGCTCCAATCCAAGAGGGACACAGGCATAAGCACTGTGGCGAAAAGATGGTTACCCCAGCCATTCATACAGATGGTATCTGATGAGGTGCACTGAGGTGCTCTGTTTGCCATTAGACAGGGTTCTGCTTCAAAGATGTGTTAAAGTCTGCTAGACAGATCTCTCCCACCAGCATGTACTACTAGTGTCACATGCTATAATGTCCTTAGAGTGAGTAATCTGTGTACCACTCCACCTACAGATATGCAGCATTTCTAATCAAGCAGGGTCCCGCATTCCCTTGTATGCAAGGCAGAGATGACCTCTGAATAGTCTATATTCCACAGGATAAAATTACACAGATGTCAGACAATCAACACTGAACAGCTGCTGAGGATGTGAAGTTCCCTTGTGAGGGACTATAGTGTTGTGTGCAATTGCCAGTAGTGCTTGGAAATGTAGGTTGCCATTGCACTCAAATATTGGCATGCTGAGGGAAGAGTACATGGGGGTTATGAGTATTTCAGTTTTGGGTGTGTACATGGGGGTTATGTGTATGTCAATTTTGGGTGACTATGCCCTCAGTTATTACATGCGATTCCCATCTTGCCAATGGGGAGACATGTTGATATCAGGTACATTAGGTTTGTGCACAGGTCTATCACCCCTGAGTGTGTACATCACATGTTGCGACTGTTGTGCTGCTTACCAGGTACATTTATGATAGTGATGGAACTGATACTACATATATATTTGCATTGAGTTTATGGCCATTAGTATGTCACCAGGCATTTGTTCATCAATATCCTCTTGTAGAATCAGTCAACATTACCAGTCACAGACATTCAGTAGTTGCTTGTATCATGGTTAAATGGATTCCAAGTAGTAGAGGACCCAGAAGTGAGCCCTTTTGAACACTGCTGCTTACAGATCAGCTTTTGGAGGTAGATTTCCCTGTGCTGAGTATGTGTGCCATCAATGATCCACTTAGTCACCCCTACAATAATATTACTGTGGATGCCTAAGTGGGTACTTTTGTCAATGATGCCTGAGTGTGGGATATAGTCATACAGCTTGGCTAAGTCCAGGGGGTTGTCAAGGGGTCCTTGGTGACTGCCTCAGACATGTCCACCACATTTAACAGTCATGATCTCCCTGCCAGATATCCAAACTATGTACAATCAACTGTGTGTAGATCACATATATGTTTGCTGATCAGCTCCACGATGATTTGCCCCACAAATGTACAGATATGGCAACTCAGGCAAATAGGTCTATAGTTCTGGTGGACAGTGAATAAACCACCTCTGTGCAAGAGTATAAGTGTTGCCATTGTCCAATCAGCTGGGGTGCAGCCAGTGGTTAGAGTATGACTGCAAGAAGTTCCCAATGGTGTTAGCAATCCTTGTCAGATCACACGTAGAATTCAGCCTGGGATGTTAGCATGTCAAATAGATGCTCTGTAGATATGGAAGGCATGGGACAGGTTGTATGAATGTCATGTGGCACATGTGGTGGGGACAGCAGAGTGAAGTTGATGCAGAACCTATAGGACAACAGGTTAGCTATGAGTACAGACCCATTATATGTGGTATCATTATGTATAACTTCACCAACAATCTAGGGCTGTCCTCTGAGGTTACACATGTAACTATCCCATGTGTTGTAGTTATGCTTTGTGTGAGTGACTAATTTTGTCATATACTATTTCTACATGATGTCACAACAACACTACGGGCTTTTAATAGCTAAGGAGATTGTGCCTCTATTTTAGAAGGGCACCCTCTCCCCAGCTGTCACACAGCAATATCTACCTCTTATTGTACAGCCTGCTAATGGCAGTTGTCTTCCAGGCAAGTTTGCTGTGCCGGGAGGAGCCTGTGTTCCTCCTGTCAGGTACAGCCAAGTCCATGCAATTTTACTGCTGCTTGCATAATACATTGTTGTAGAGCTCTGCATACTTGGCTGTCCTAGCTGAGGGGGAGAGGTGTAGTCAAGCTACGTAAGCCATCCCATAGGAGGTAATACAGTGCATTGTTGAAATATATGCCTGTATTTTCTGCAGGGGGGTTCAGTTCTGATAGTTTTAACATGACTGATCCGTGGTCAGCTCTCACCATGGGGACCTCACAGTGGGGGGCTGCAGTGGTCACCCATATTGGTAAACACATGATGCACTATGTTAATACCCCTTGTGGGGATGTCACAGCACTGCTCCAGGGCATTGCTCTTAAGGGTGTGGACTAACCTTTTGAGCTTCAGCACAACTAAGCAACACAGTTTGTGGTAACATAATGTCACCTCAAACAATGGTGTACTGATATATCTTTATAGACACAAGTATATTTAAATATATTTATATTATATTTATATTTACATAAGCAGAACATGTATCTGGATTCATGGAGCTGCTCCTGTAACTGACAATGGCTTGATTAGGTGCCCTTCTAGTTGTGAATAACACCTGCAGTGTCCCATCTATATTCACAGTGCTTCACTAAATCCTTAATTACTATGTATACATCACCTGCATTACCTTGCAGACTGTCAGTTTGAGTTCTGAACATGTGGCAGGACATGTAGTCTAGTATGGCTGTGGTGCTGTCCACAGCCTTGAATCAGATGTCCTTGACTACACAAATGTCTGCATGTTTCAAGGTGAACACCACTCTGTAGCAGCATAACCATGATGTTGTATGAAGATGGTGTTCTCATTGCAAGGTTTTCCCTCCAGACAGTGCCTATAAGATGCACTGTGGGGGTGTCAGCAGCCTTGGCCAGTACTCAAATTCTCAGGGGTGAGAGATGAGGACTATCTCTGCTGAAGCATCAATGTGTGTTGAGCAAGGCATCCCAGGCAGATGTGTAGTAGATTTCCTTACAATGACACCACACAATAAGGCAATTATTGACTTCCATCATTTTCCGTGTGTATGGAGCCATCATCCATGGCAAGAGTCAACTGCAGCTGAAAGCTGTGTGCATACCCATGAGAGACACAGACTGTCTATGCTCAGTCATGTGTCTGCATACAGTCCAGTGACATATGTCCCTAGTAGTACACACATGCAAGAACCATAATGTCAACATTATGTTAACTGAAATTCCTTGAGTTGCTGCAATGTATGGTATGATGTAATGTGTTAACTCACAGACAGTTAACTGTGATCTTTCCCATATGTAGCCTGTTGATACAGACATCAATGTCTCTCATGATGTAATCACCTCTGACTAAGAGGTGTGATTTCATGTTTTGCTTGGGTGTTTGACCAGGGAGACAGTGGTGCATGCAGTATTGTGTGCACTGTGCACTCCTGAGGCAGGATTTTCTGAGGTGTCTGGCAATGTGGTAAGGAGCTGCAAACATACAGATGTGTGTGATGTAGGTGTGAGTGGTGCATGATGTGAACTGTGCATGTTGGTATAATGCTCATTGCCATATGTAATGACTGCTATTAGAGACAACATGGCAACAAGATTTGAAATGCAGTCACATCTGTCACATGTTGTGTTTATGTGATATAGGAGTAGGGGGTACACTTTCTACATATCATCAGCAGTCATTGACCGTGCCATTAGCAATACAGTCATGGTTGTGTGTATGTTGCAACATGACATCATTAGGCAGTGTCATGACAGATATGGAAATGCAGCATGACACCTTTACGTAGGTCCTCTAATGTAAGACAGCACCTGACAGTGTGCCATACAATGCTTTGTCAGCCATGTGGACCTCGGATTGTTCATAATCCTGCCATTAGGCTTGGTCCCAATACTATACCTACAAAGTGACACAGTACAAGTCCTGCAATGTTATGGTCATACTGCCACACCCTTGGGGTTGATAGCCTAACATACAGTGTGTGTAGGCACTCCTTGCAGTGATGATGCAGATGCCCATGTAGGCATATAGGACTTGTTCAACTTTGCTGACATTACATTGGTCTTGCAAGTGTACAATGCTGTCAAGCAACCAGACAGCACACTGGCTGTTGTGTGACATGATGTGGGAACACAGACATGTATTTCTAGTAAGTAGCTATACAGTATGACATGCGTAGGACATGTGGCAGGTGGACACACTTTGGCCAAAGGTATCCAGTCCACTGCAGTAGACCTCATAGACATGTTCTGCAGATATCCATCATTAATCTGTTGAAGAGCAGGATGCATGACTTGCTGTGAAACTGTCACCTATGGTGGATCACCGCCGCTGTGCTGCTTGTTTCAGCAAGCCTGGACATCTATGTCACTGGACATTACACATTATATTGTGACACTGCAGCTCTGCTCCTAATCACTATCTTGTCAGTTCCCTAGTGACATACCAGCAACCCTGGAACAGAAGGCATAATACACGCAAAAGCCAACTGATTGCCCAGGTTGCTAATTAAGTCATCTACCAGGAGAAGGGTATGTGAAGCCTGCAGAGCCATTCATAATGTGGGAAAACTATGTAGAAGAACAAACAGGCTGTGTGCTGCTTCTCATTATGAGCTTCATAGTAACGTTTTGTGTGTGATGACAGAAAAAACTATCTGAGCATGATAGCCCATGTGAGAGTGGTTGTGGAGAGACCAGCATTAGCAGTTGCCAGGCACCAGCAATGTGCATGAACACAGACAAGCTCAGTGACAGCCTTACATGTGTGTATGTTGGACAGCTTTGAACCATGCATGGTAGAGCTGACAGTTCACTGTCTCCACCCCTGAACATGGGAACTGGCTCTTCCAGGAGTTGCACTGGCACCTCCATGGCCAAGGTTAGAAGCGGTGCTACTATCTGATGGTGAGTGATGTCTGCTGGAACCATGTCCTCTATGGGAATTCTCAGGACCACGTGCCTATGACCTGGCATGTCCTGGTGTGGAGAGAACACTCTCCTCTGTAGCACTTTATGTACTGCCACAACAGGACCATGATTGTGCACAGCCACGTGTACTCTCAGCAGATGGGGTTGCTGACCTATGTCCACAAGTCCGATGCTCAAATCCAACCAGATGTTCCATCACAGACAATGTGCGTTCCAAGACAGATATTCTGTGATCTGTCTCAGAATACCTCCTTTCCACTGCATCAGTAAACCGATCCAGGGTGTCTCCAATGTGGTGGAGGCAGTCAAGGATGTCAGACTGTTCTGCATACATAATTCTGAGCATTTATCTGGAGTTCCTTTCAGAACATGTCTGTGCCACCATAATGGCCTGAAACATATGCAGAGTGACTCATGATGTGACACCTGCAACAGGTGGTGGAAGGACAGCAGGCCTCCTACGAACACCCCTATCATTCCGCATGTGTGAAACCTCACCAGCTGTCTGGATATGGCCAGTGTTTACACAGACTGGAGCCATAGTTGCCACACTTTCCTATCCAATGTGCCCACCCTCTGACTATCCAATATCTGTGGCCTCTGGGGACTGGGTATGTGTAGGAATACTGACTATGTTTGGTGACAATGAGGGCAGAAGAGGGATGCCAACCTCTGTAACAGATTCAGCCACTGAAACCCCCACCTCACTTTGGCCACCATCATCATCAGAGTCTGAAGAGACACTGACATCAGGTTGTGTAGGGGACAGAGACCAACCCCCTGGACACCTGTGTTAAGAAAGGAAAAAGTAGTACATTAATACCTGCACTAGTATGCTCTGCAGTACTATGTTGTTATATATGTAAAACTTTATACAATGTTGGCATTATTACAGACCTATTTAAAAGCCAAAAATATAGTAAGGCATGAGAACATTACTTTTCCCACAAACAGCTGTAGTTATTTGTAAGTAAAAGCTCTTTACGCAGCAATCTCATCAGCAACAATGAGGTACACTGTTGACATTTGTGAAAACTCTGCACAGTTGATACATGACAATCTGTAATGTCCTGGCAATACTCTCACATCTATCAATGTGGTCACACCTACAAGGCAAGCATATGACTCTAAAGTGTTTGCAGTCAGAAAATATCTGTGCAGTTGGCAATCATGACGACAGTACAGCAATTCAGCCAGCAAGCCTGGAATGACACTTTAGGGAATACATGGCTGTAAATCAATATCTGTAACAAAACAGTGGCTTGCTTACCAGGAGCAGGACCATAGCCTTGTACGATTCCTGACAGACCTGTAAAAAGTTGAGGGAGAGGTAATGTTAGTACTATCACATGTTGCAGTATAACAAGGTAATACATCCATATATCTCACATTTACAGTAGCTACTTTAATAATTATTATGATGGTCAAAATCTGAGCATGAGATTCACACTGCAGTTAAACCCCTCCTCCCACAAAGAACAAATATCTGACACCCATGAAAAAGTATGTACACCATGACACACTGAATGCTACAGTATTGCAATGCTGAGCAAACAAGCCTAGCTGCACGTCCCCTAGAATGGAAACTGTGCCACCCAAATCCACAATATATGGTGTAATAGAGAATTTATATCACATCATCGAATACGTGAATATCGAGTGCTCACATGAGCAAATACTCACATACTCAAAAATGGTATTGCTTGGGGGCTGTGCCCCCCCCCACTAAATATATATTCTTACTCTGAGATTGCACTGTGAGGAAAAGGGAAAAATCCCGATCTTCACTGAACAGCAAAAAAAATTCATAAACTTTGAGTACGTGAATATTTGCTCATGTGAGCATTCAATATTCACATATTCAATGATGTGATATAAATGCTCCATTACATCTTATATTGTGGATGTGGGTGCCACAGTTTCCATGCTAGAGGAGTGTGCAGTGTATTTGATGAAGTGATAGAGCCCTGTGATTGATGCCTGGGAGCTGACATGTTTTCCTAGGTTCTCCAGGAATTCCTCAGTGGCTGAGAGTGGTTGTTCTACTGCAGAGCCCCCACCGTTGACACCACAATCCCTGGCTACATCTGCTGCTCCTCTGCATGCAGCATGAATCATATCTGTGGCACAGTGACAAACCTGCTCATATGGCCTGCTCTGCTGATCTATGGCATTCACGTCACAGACAAGGTCAGCCCACGATGCTGCCCGCTATTCCCTGTTCCTGTCTGGCATACATGGTTCCTGAAGACAACAAAATGGGAATGCATGTCAGGATCACGTACATGGAAGTATACTACATAGACATACATCAAGAATAGAATGGCTGCTAGTATCCACTGCTTGATCATACATGTCATATTCCATAGTGTGCAAGCACACTAAGTGTGTGGATACAAGTAAGATACTAGTGACAGTCAGCTATCCCTGTGTGCACCATGACAGAAACTAATGTATGATCACATACCCAGCATGGGAGTCCATTGTAGTATGTCCCCTAGGGATAACCCCCCCTAATAATATGTCAAAACATTAGTGCCACACAAATACCAGTGTGCTATTACAACCACTCTAATGGAACAGTTCCACGAGACCATTGTGTCACATTGGCAGAAAACATTCCACCCTTGATGTATTGTACACCCTCTGTAGATGTAACAAATCTGGAGATCAATGACATGTCAATAGCCAAGTTCTAAGAAAGGCATAATGCTTTAATCCCCATTCCTTCTAAAATTTTCACACATATGCATCATGTTCTAAACAAAAAAGTTACATACCTGATGGAGTACAATACTCCTCTGTTGATATGTGCAGATATATAAAGTTTTTGGCAAAGCATTTACTCTGTGAAGAAAGTCTCATACAGACTGGTTCCTCGGAGCCAGCTGTTTGCCTTTTTTTAACATGGTTCTCATTACCAGGTGATTGCTCTTAACCAATCTGTGGTTGTGAAATGCTAATTGCAGCCAACACAGTTGATTTGCAGTATCACCAGCCAGTGACATGCAACCACTGAACAAGATATAAGGCTTTCATGTAGATTAGATGCCTTTTCTGATATGTTGTGCTGGACATTACTGGGGTCAAGAGACTATGTCATTGCAGAGGGTAGGTCTGTAGCAGCTACTTTTACATACAGATGCGTGTGCTGCAGGCTACAGCTGCTGCCTCAGGCAATAGGCATAGGCACAGACTGAGAACACTTTGGAGGACAACAAGCTGTAAGAGTAACTGTGGGAGTTGTGTCAGGCTTGTTGTAGAGGCAGAGCCAGAGTGACAGTCTACATTCCACTCAAATTAAGGCATGTGTTTAAGGTAAATATGTCAGGCAACGGTATCAGTAACAGAGTACTAGGCAACATGTTGTGTCCTTGAGCAACATAAGGAGTAAATATAACATTAAGTCAACCATTTGGGCAACTGTCAGGCCATGTATCGCAGTCTGATACTCATTTAGAACATGCATGCTGCCAGTCCTTGTTACTAGCATGGGTTTCATAAGTGTATGTTACTTGTGCAGCCATGCTAATCTGTAATATCATTATGAAAGGATTGTGTGCTGCACTCTGATATTAGTGGGCCTAATTTGCATTACTTAAGTTAAAATCCTCTGTAAATGCATATGAATGCATGACCTGACACTTTATGCACTTATAGTGTTCCTAAAGGGATATGTGAAGAGTATTCCTATCTGCAGGCTTGTGACTTCCATCAGCAAAAAGCAGACATTTCATTTGAAATGCATTGTGTGGATAAAGAGTGCATGACTCAGTCATTAATTGCTTGCTTCACAATAATTTAATTTAAATACTACACACAGCTGGATTTGAACCCAGGACTATGTGTGGCAAAGTTACTGCTTGCAAAGCATTTAACAGACTGAGCTACTGAGTGACTGTTTCAGTAGCTGTTGTATCTTTCGGCTTTTCCCGGTTAGGGGTCGCCACAGCGGAACTCCGGTCTGCTAATGATTGACAGTAGATTTTTACGTACCGAGTTTCCAGCCCTGACACACAGCCTTCAATGAAGGTATGCCCATTCACGCATGTCTCCACAGAGAAGACGCTTTAGCTGAGAATCAAACAGGACAATGTCTTACTGTGAGGCGACAACGCTACTTGTCAAAATATAAGTGCACACATACAGGCTATGATATACTTTTTTTGCATCCATCATTATGTACATGGCTTTATATAGATGCATTTCTTCACCAGAGCCCCATTTGCCCAAATATGTTGTCATTAATGCTTAATCAGATGTATTTTTAAATGTTGCTGATAAAAGTGGACATTTACCTGCTATTACACACTTCACTTACAGCCATTATACCGTGTCTGGCTTTCTAGTAGTGTACTATTGCACCATACTCCAAGTTTCATTCTGTTTTTTCCATTACAGATATAGCAAGTTTGCATGATGCAGTGCATTGCTCAGCTCCGCTTAAACATGCTGAATGACTGTAACTTACAGGTACTATGTTTTGCTTTAACCACTTGTTTTAGTTAACAACTGTGTGGCATGGCAGGTTAATGCAGTGGTCTGCAGGTGCAATGATCTTGGGTCTGAAATAGGGGACAGGTGTTTATTTTGTATGTGTTTATTACCACTTAAAACACATATATGAATATAGCTCCATTTAGCTGAGCTTAGCAAAGCTGCATGACACACCGCATCATGCAGCATCATGCAAAAAATCTTTAAAGAAAAGAAAAAAGGGGAGATAGGACAGTGGTGAAATGAGGTGCAAGCAGGGAGAAAAACATAGTGAAAGGCAGGTAGGTATGTGCAGGAAGGGTGAAGGAAAGAACCATAGCTATCCATTTATTGTACAGCAACAACTCTGCACTTTGACAGAGTTTGTAGATGAATTTGGATTCTCACCCCCAGAGAGAGGGGTGAGGACAACATAAGTGTGCTGCCAAGCCAATTTGACATGTGTGAAATGGAGAGGTATGTATGGAACAATATTTTTTTTGGGACAGGTGCAGATTTTTTTTTTTAAGGTGAGCATGGAATGCTGGTGAAGGGACATAGGTATGTGTGGGGGAGGTAATTTGGGAAGGTAAGGAAGCTTTTTCAGACAGAGAAGACAGAGAAGACAGATAAGACAGCAGAAAGGGGTGGTGTATGGCACAAGAGGAGGTGAACACCTTGGATGGGGAGGGTGTTATAGAATCTCAGTCTCACGTGCCTCCACAAGGTAGCAGCATGACTCAATTCCCACCCATGGGACTGTTGTCAGTGGTCTGTCAATGCCCCATGGGTGGCAGTGGTGGAGGCTGTGCTCCAGGGTGAGGGAGCCCCTCCAGGGTGGCTAGCATGCCCTCCATCCAGTGCAGGCAGCATCAAAAACTACAGTACACAATCCTGCACATTAAACTTGACAGCTTGTCATGGGTGACAACTCCCCATCCATCACCACTCCCAGAGGTGGGAACAGACCTGGTCTGTGGGATGAACTAGCTGATGCCACAGGTAGTGCAGGGGCAGCAGGGGGGGGGGCACCACCAGGCTGGGTCCCAGATGTGCTGGGGCCTGCTGTCATAGCTGGAGGAGGGAAGGTAGGTGGATCACCAGGAACCGGCCTATCTTGTTTCACTGTAGTAAATTAGTTATAGCAATAAGTTAATGCTAGTAATAACCAAACTAATGTTAGTGCTAACATAATGGAACATAATATTGATTAATCTAAATACATATTAAGGTATATTATGTGTGACACAACATTAAATAACATAACAGTAAGTATGTTAATAGCAAGCCAGAATGAAATAACACATATGGCCAACAAAACAATTAGTTTAACTGAATTTATTAATATTAAATCATAATAATAAACAACAAAAATAAAGAATGTACGGGGTGGAAAAAGAGAAAAACAGTATTGGTGATGTTGCAAATTATATTCATACAAAGACTGCTAATGCATACTTCTACAGGTATGCAGTGTCAGTTGTGAGTACAGTGACTACAATTCTTCTATAGATGATGTAGCACATACATAGCTCTTAAACTGTTATCATGGTACAGTATGGGCCAAGCACTAACAAATGCAGGTACACAACTACACAGAACTGTTTCACATAATGTGCACATTTATGACTGCCAAGGTGTTTTGTAAATGGATTTGAAAATACATTGCATTCCAGGTAATCATTTATCTGCTAATCATGGACCAGACATATTGAGCAGTTGTAATTACATTACAAAAAATCATGACAGTTGAGAGGTATGTTTGTGTACATTAAGTAGACTAGACAGCTGTCATGTTTTAATTGGCAGGTATGGGAGTAGAACCCAAAAGCTGTGACTGCAGGGGACATCTGCAAATAATGTAGCAATTGACTGCAGTGACATTAGAGCAGACATGCTATTAATCCAGCCCTACTGCAAGTATTGTCACACATTAGTTATGAACCACTATGCTGCTTTAAACTTTTTTGGCATTGCTGCTTAGAATCTATACACATGATATCTGCCCATAAAGTGGGCCACCTCACCAACATATTTTGTTCCTGTAGTGGGAGGAAAAGAGAACATTATGCAACTGAAACCGGCCTGCAGACAGCCTTGAACCGTACTGTGGGTTGTTCACTAAATTTATCAGGCAATTACTTTTGCATTCTATACTTACTGCAGTTTTACAGTTGACTGCAGCAACATTAGAACAGACATGCAATTAATATAGCCTACTGCAGATATTCTGACACATTAGTTATGAAACTAGATCCTGCTTTACACTTCATTTGTATTGCTCCTTAGAATCTGTGAATTATGCACACAATATCTGCCTATATAGTTTACTACCTCACCCACATACTTTGTCCCTGTAGTGGGAGAAAAAGAGAGCATTATGTGACTGAAAATGGCCTGCAGACAGCCTCAAACTGTACTGTGGGATGTGTAATAATTTTATCAGTCACTTACTTTTGCATTCTACACTTACTGCAGGTTTACAATTGACTGCAGCAGCATTAGAACAGACATGCAATTAATACAGCCCTACTGCAAATATTTTGACACATTAGTTATGAAACCACAATCTTGCTTTACACTTCTTGTCATTGCTTCTTAGAATCTGTGAAGTACACACATGATATCTGCACAGAACATTGGCTGCCTTACCCAGATACCCTGTTCCTGGAGTGGAAGGGCATAATTTGACTGAAAGTGGCCTGAATACAGTTTTGAACTTTATTGTGGGTTATGCAATACATTTAACAAGCAACTACATTTGAATTCCTTGATATATTTCAGTGTTACAGTTGGCTGCAGTGAATGCAGAACAATCATGCACTGAATATAGCCTTACAGCAGTTATATGCACACATTAGTTATTAAACCACAATCCTGATTTTCAACTTATTGTTATTGGTATTGTTTAATGTTTATTGGTTTTTGCACCACAGTTTTTATTGTTTATTGCTTATTGCACTACAGTTATCATAAACCATCCATACTTACCACACTCCTGATGCATCCTGGCCAGGCGCCCAGCATGAGATTGCATGTTGCAAGCCCATTCAGCTGCAGCTGTTGGAAGAGAAGCACACTATTATGCATACCAGTTTTGCTCAGATTCAGTTTGTATTTTAATAAAGTAGTAGCAGAAATATTTACATATGTGTGGGGCATGCCCATCCCTAGCCTCTTGGCCCCAACTGTCCAAGGCCCCCTCTTCCTTCGCTTCAGGTCCTCATAGTGGTGATGAAACTACTCACCAGTACGGGGGATACCAGTAGCACTGGTAAGATCCCTGGTCAAATGATCCCAGCCCTCAGCCTCACATTCTGAGCCCTGGTAATCGATCTGCAACAGCAGAGGTTTGTAATTCTCGACCAGGAGCCCAACAGACACCCTGGTCTCCTGCACACCCCATCTCTGTGCCTGAAAGCGTGCACCTTCACCAGCACCACCTAGCATATCTACAAATAGTAACACTCGAACAAATGGTGCAGACTTCCATGCTATTGGCCATAATATAGGCTGTTTTTCCACCCTTACACGTCATACTGAAACATTCAAATGTGTTGTGTTGCTTAGCATTGCGCAAACCAGCTTAGCATTGCATAAACTCAGACAACCATGTTGTAGCGAAGCCTAGCAACACCCAAACAGTAGTAGCAATTACTCATGTTTAAGCAGTGTTTAGCACCATGCAGCTTTTCCTAATGTAACAATTTTGTTTTTAAATTAAGCAAAAACTTACATTAAATAAAATGTATGACTGCAACCCAGGACCTACTAAGCTTTAATCTGTGACTCTACCCATTTAGCTACTTGGATATTACGAAAACTAGTATACCTTCACATTTACTACTAAGTTACCGGTTAGCATTGCTAGGCACCATACTGCGCCATGCAAACAGGCTTAAACATAACCAGAAATAATTACATCCAGTTTCTATTTTTAGATGTCTGGCAGGTGTCACCTGTGTATGTCTAAGGGCAGCTCAGCATAGCTGCACTCCATGTCTCACCATGCAAATGGGCAATTAAAAAAATAGACGCATATAATAACTTTTTACATTCGGTTTCTATTTTTAGATGTCTATCAGGTGTATGCTGTAAAGATGTAAGTGCAGCTCAGTACTGCTGCAGTTCATGCTGCCCCATGCAAATGGACGTTAAATGATAAAAAACATTTAGAAAATTATAACACAAAATGTTAATCCACACACATTTCAACACTAGCAGGGTACATTACAGGGATTCTTACACTGTACATACATCTGTCCAGGAATTGCCTAGATAATCCACAACCACAAGATAGCCTCTACACTACTGCCTACATGGATTCAATCCCCCTCTTACTATGCTCTTCCTCTGCAGTGTGGCATGATTAATATGCATGGTGCACTGCCAAGGGGAAACCATGGCTGTGTATACAGGTACATTCTATGTAGGCTCTACATGGAGCCT
>NC_056751.1:567336122-567442001 GCF_019279795.1 Protopterus annectens
ATGCTGCTCGAATAAAACAATTACTACCACTTTTGATAGAGGAGGATCAAACAGGTTTTATAAAAGATAGGAACACTTATGACAACATTAAAAGTATTCTTTCCTTAATTGATTATATAAATGTCACAAAAAACAAAATGAATGTTATTAGCTTAGACATAAATAGCGCATTTGATTCAGTGAACTGGGATTATCTGTGGTTAGTTTTAGAAGAATATGGCTTCTCAAACAACTTCACTTTGTTAATAAAATCATTATATGAAAAATCATTGGCTTATATAAAACTGGGATCTTGTCTGTCTAAATCTATTAAAATAACTAAGGGCACAAAACAAGGCTGCCCTCTTTCTCCGTTATTGTTTGCGCTAGTCATTAAACCCTTAGCAAATAATTTACGTATGGATAAAAATATTGAAGGAATACAACTAGACAACAGCCTGGAGATAAAATTCAACTTTTTGCTGATGATATTTTAATTACCTTAAAAAATAATAATAGCAGTTTAAAAGCATTATGGGACTCAATTCAAAACTTTCAAAACTTTTCAAGTCTTAAATTTAATGAGAACAAAACAAATGTATTGTTTATAAATACTAATAAAAAAGATCTAAATAAAAAATACCATAAATATATCTCTACCGATAATATAATTAAATACTTGGGAATTATAATAACTAACAACCTAGATACTACAATTGAAACAAATTATAAAGAGACCTTAAATAATATTAAAAATCTAATACAAAGATGGAATAAATTCTTCTTTTCAATCGAAGAAAGGCTTTATATAATTAAAATGATCATATTTCCAAAAATTCTTTATGTCATACAAGCTTGTTCTTTGCCACCAGCTAAATCGCACCTAAAACAATTAAATGATTTAATGGTAAGATTCCTATGGTATCCAAAAAAAACAAGGATAGCTATGAAGTATCATCTAGATGATTGGGATATAGGTGGCATAGGTTTACCAGACATAGAAATATATTTGCATTCATCCATTATTAAAACAATATCATTATGGCTAAATACAAAATATACATCAAAATGGAAGCTAGTTCATGAGAGAATCTGGTTAAAATCAGGATTTGTAGTAGCAAATAAGTATACAGATTTCATACCAAACAATTTTCTATGGCTGATGAAGGAATATATGATGATACATATGAATAAAAATATAAGTTCCAAATATATTACTTACACATTAAAAATTTTCCAAAATCTTATTAATAGCAATCCTGATATTAAAGCATGGTCATTTCTTTTTATATCCAGTAGCGTACACACAAGGTAATATAATAACATTTAATATGGAAGTAGTCAACATGCTTAAAGAAAAGGGATTAATATATTGGCATCAATTGCTAAACTCTGGAAAACCTCTGACAATAGACCAGATTAAACAGAAATTAAATATTGAAGATAGTTCGTGGTTACATGTACAAGAATTAAGACAGTATATATTAAGCAAACAAGAAACAATGCAACCATCAATAAGACAAAAATGTTCCTAACCTTATAGAACATATAATATTACTAATGAATCAACCCATTACTGGAAAGGGATACTTATCATCTGTTTATAAAACAAACAAAAAAATAAAAATGCATAATAATGACAAAATATGGAATTATTATAGATCAGTTAATGGACATGTGCCAAATGACAGAGATAAAAACTAATTCTTCTCTCTCCAAAGCAGACATCACTTTCATTACATTGGAGACTTTTACATGGCAATTCATACACAGATCTTATGTAACCCCTCATAAAATGGAACTTATGTTTAAGAAAAATATTGGCTGCTGGAGATGTGATTTATCAATAAAAGCAGACTGGCAACATATGTTCTACGAATGCCATTTGATTAAACCATATTGGGATAAAATAAATTATTTTCTGCAAATGGTATTCAATGATAAATTCCAGATTTCCAAATCTATTATTTTGTTTAATGTACCTGTACCCGACTGTGTGCCAAGAACAAAATATGTAATCTTATGGACTCTCCTAGCTATTGCAAGGAAGAACATTACATCAAACTGGAAATCCAAAGCTTCTCCAACTTTTAAGCAATTCATGAATATGGTGTCAGCAGTATCACAATTGGAAATGAACACTATTAAAGGAAGAACTGAAAGAACTACATCATTATACGCAGCATGGCAAAAAGTAACTGAAATACTGGAGAATAATGACTGCAGCAGATTATAATCAGGAAACAATTGTATAGAAAGTCAATTATATGTCAACAATAGACACCCTTGTAAATACTTTATTTTGGTTTTAATGTTTGATATCTGTTTAGAGGTTTTAGCCTACATTTTAAATAATTTGTAAATACTTCATTGTCATAAATAACCTGCATTCATGTTTTCTTGTTTTTGGAAATGAATAAAAATATTTAAAAAAAATAAAAATAAAATAATAAGGTGGCTGACCTACACTGCCAATGGTCAGCATGCCCAGCACTTCCTTGTCATTAAAAATGCTTACTGTCTTTCACAAATAGTTAATTATTCTATTAGGGGCTGCAATATCCTTGATCTTGTCCTTACAAATATGGCCAGTTCTGGTAAATCTCCTTATGTGTCATCATGCCTTCTTAAATCAGACCATAATTGTGTGACTTTTTTTCCTTTTAAACTGCTGGTACTTCCTCTGCAAATACCTCTGAGTTTAGGAACTTCTCAAAAGCAACCTCTCTTCAGTTACTTGATTAAATAATTTCTGCATTAATTCTCATCTGAAGGATCCCATTACTAAAGCTGTTACCTCTGTCTCTGACTTCTACTCTCAAGTTAAATAGTTGTATTGATAAGGCAGTCCCTATCTGCACCAAATACAATAAGACATGTAAAAATAAACTACTGTTATAATGTACATCTGACACATGCAGCAACTGGAATAAAAGGACTAAAAGGATAGAAAGCCTAAAACAATATGTCCTACATGGACTGACACAAAGCCCTGTCAGTATACAAGGTATCCTTCAGACCTGTTAAGAGGTGACCTGTGACTGGCATACAAGGCATCCTCTGACACAATACTGATGTGTTTACTGTACATCAGCAAGTTAAATGGTATTGGAAATACTCAGTCTAGAGATATAAACCTCTTCTGCAGTATCAACAGAATAGTTTTGAAGGATGGTTATATTTAGCAGAGGATACTGCCACTCAGAAAAAGACTACCCATGCACATAAAATAAAGCACATCCCTGTCCATATTCAAACACAACATGGATCTGTGTATGGGAAACAGAGGGTTTACCCCATGACTGCCCCATGTACTACTATTGGACAGAGTCAGCTCCTAAAGGCTTTACCCCATTCACAGATCTCTTCAGATTTTCTGTAGTATGATCCCAGTTATTCGAATAAGTGATAATGTATAATTATTGACCATGGGATGGGTAAGGCCATTGTAACACCAAAAAGGATAGGTTAATTTAATCATCAAAAGAGAAACTGGCTAGGCTTAAAATGGCCCATAGAGGTAGCTAGCCTAATACTATGAACGTATTGAATATATAGCAAGAGAGAGACACTGCTTTATGCTTAGAAGAGGTCTTATTCTATTTATCTTAAGAGCACACTTAAGAAAACTAATAAAGAGCTTAAGGGAACCATTAGGATACTCAAATCTGAGTATGAACAAAATCCAAAAGTAACTGTAAGTCTTTCTTTAATTATGTCAGGAAGTTTTGAACTTACCCCAACAATGGTCAGAGCTAGTCCACAATAATACTATACTTTCTGACCTAAAGGAATTGGCTACTATGCTAGCTAACAAATTCACTGCAAATTTTACTTCACCCACAGTTATAGCTATTTAATTGGTTCCATAGTCCCAGCCATCCCATTTAAATACTATGGGATAAGTTTTCACAGCCTTTTAATAAAAGTAAGAATACTTCATCCATCGGCTCTGATAGCATACACGGTTGCCTAATTAACAGTTATCATATGGTCTTTTTGAACCCTAATTAACCTCTTTAATATAAATCTCTCAACTGGCTATATTCCTGAAACCTGGAAAACAGCCACTTTAATGCCATTATACTATGGTGGTGTAACCATGGACCCTGGTAATTATAGATTCATTAGTCTTACTAGCCTATACATGTAAAGCTGTGGAACACATTATTTCAGACTGCATTAATCTGGACATTGAAAATCAATTTGGCTTTGTCAAATGAAAGTTCTGCCTCTTTCTCCTCATAAATTTCTTTCAAAAGGTAATTGAAGCAGTGGATTGTAGTTATACAGAGCATACAACACATCCAGACATGACCAAGGCCTTTGACACTATTCCCTATCCTAATATCAGACAATCAAAATCCTAAGGGCATAACAACATTGTAAAACACAGTATCTTTTTATTTATTTTCACCCTCACTACAGGCATTATTGACAAACCTATAAATCTGAATCTAAATCCTTATCTTGTTTGTTTGATTGCTAACTGGTTGTCTGTCAGAACCCATGTGATTAGAGTGGCAAGTGCCACTACAGAAAGCAAAAAATTCACCAGTGGTGTAGTACAGGGCTCAGTTTTTGGCCTTCTCCTTTTTGCTATGTATTTTCAGACCTTCGGGCCTGCACCTCTGGCCTATAGTTAACTAAGCTTGTAGACAACTGTAAATTGGATATGATTATTCAGTCTTAAACTGACTGACAGTTGCTGCAACATGATTTGAACAGACCATGTTAACAATTGGTGCAATGACAACGGTCTCATCTTGAATGTAAAATAATGTAGAATAGATCATTTTGGTTAAAAAACACTTTCATTTACCATATGTGAGATGCACTCCTCCAATCAGACACTGTTTCAAGGGACCCAGGCACTTTTGTTGATAATTCCTTATCATTAGACCATTAAGTCTATACAGTAGTTTGGAAAGCCTTTTGTGTGGCCCATCTTATTTCTAAAAGCATCTTCACTGGATCCAAAGAAGTAGTAATGCCCCTTTACTTGTATCTTATCATACCTATTATTGAATATAATGCATCTTTTGGCATGAATGTGTCTAATCATACTACACAATCTGAGATATCTCAGAGATTCATAATTAAAAATATCAATGACTTCAAAAATCTTAGTTATCAAGAAAAACTGGCAACTCTTTCTTTGTACTCAGTCTGTAACAGAATCCTCCATGGGAATCTGTCTAAAATCTGAGCCATGAAAGAGGCAACCCTATTTGACCTACTATTTCTTCGCAGAATCAATTGTACCTTCATCAGCAGATAAATAAGATATATCAGCATAATAGATTGATATCCCAATATATCCCTCACCTCTAGAGCAAATTTCCACTACATGTTAAGCAGAATAGCAGCCCTTCCACCTTCAAGGTAAACACAGATAATTAGATGGAGAGCCTCAGATTTTCTCCTGTCTATCCTGTCTTACTCTCCTTGAGGCTAGAGGGAGCTTTTGAATAGGTTTTTTGGCTAGACTTGGAATGGTCTGCAGGCTGATTGCCTTGTACTTATCTATACACCTATGAACCAATTAACCTATGATGAGTCTGTTGACCTTGCCTTGGACTTTCACCAATATATACTGCTTTTTGGCTTCACTCAGGGAATTCTCTCTGCAGCACACTTTGAAGAGTACTCTTTATATATGTTTTCACTAGACATGGTTGCGTCTAATGTTGTCATGGAACTTATGCCATCTAATCATTATCTATTTTCATTCATGTTAGGGTCATCCTGAAATTAGGTAATCTAATATAACAATATGAGAAACATCTTGAGCTGTGACCTAATTCTTTCAATCAACTGGCTTCTAACAGGGTATTGTTTAGGTCATCCAGAATTACTTAAAATAAGACATATAGCCAGATCTTCAGGTGTCTTGTTAATCATCGAGATCCAGTAATTTGTGTCGCATGTCACTCTTACATGAAGTGTCATGACTTGCTCATATATTTCAAGAGACAAGGAGTCAAGGCTGAAGGTTACAGTATGCATAGAATAGGACCGGTCTCTTGAAGAACTGCATACCTATTATTCACTTCACCATTTTGTGATCTCCAGAAAAAAGGGAGATATCAACAACACTAAGCTATCTAGCACAGCTGTTTTGTTGCATTTGCAGACCACGTAACTCAATCAGCTTTGTGATTCACACAGCTTCTTCAGCCACAAAATTTGAGTGGCTCGCACTGCTGTATTGTAAAAAAGATTGCTTCAGTTAGACATTTTTTCTCAATGGACACTGCCATTGACCCTAATGGTGGTCTAGACCTGAATACTTTGAATCATGTGTTTTAATATCTTAGTACAAGAAATCTGAGCAAAGCCAACAATGATAGCGGACAAAGGCCCAACAAATAGGGACAGATTGTAGTTATTGCTCCAATAAACTTGAAATGTGCTAGAACAGCAGCTTTTATATGAGCAGGCATCTTCTGAAGGATATGAAGTCTTAATCTCAAATATCTGCCATTATTTAGTGACTTCAATCTTCAATTATTTGTCAGAAATCCACAAATTGTTTTGAGCAACAGACCAAAAAATATGTCAAAAATGTTTGTCATTATTTAGTGATTCAATCTTCAATTTTTTGTCAGAAAACCACAAATTTTATGAGGGACAAACAAAAAATACATGTCAAAAATCTGAACATTTCTGTGAAAATTATCTGGACATTCTGTGAAAATCAGGGCAAATAAAAGATGTCCTTTGTGCTGTAATTAGCCAGTTTTTCATGCGTTAGTGATTAAGAAAGCAGGAATGTGGTTTCTGTTATACATATGAGAATATTTGGAATGGATGCTAAACCTATTTGGCTTGATATGCCATACCTGGATTCAGTCATCTTTCAGATCACTCATTGATCTAGACATCTGAAATTTCTAGCTATATTTGAAGATGTCCTGATTACTCTTCTCCTCAAAAAAGTACATTTGAGATGCATAATCAGCAGAATTACTGATTTTTCTCAAGAATTCATTTACTGCTAAAATTAACTAGAATTTAGTTTATGTACATATGATCATAGGATCATAGGCTGTTACTAGGCTGATGGCCCTGGGACCCTTACACGCTTAGCCAAGAGTTTATCCTCAAAAAGAAACCTCAGTCAGCACCTGTCACCCCTGTCAATGAGGGACACAGATGGAACCTCTGGGGCAAATTTGTGTTTTCTCATCCACTCATCAAGGTCTGCACTTGAAGAGGGTCAGTGGGGTACTCTGTTTGACGTGTATGGGAAGTCTATTCCAGAAAGGGGGCAGCCTCTGGGTAACAAACCTGTCTCTCCAGCAGGTTTTGTTGATGTTGTATATTCAATTCAGGTCTTTCAAGCGGGTAATGTGTGAGTAGATAGAGTTATAGATATGGAGCAGCTCTAGTAGGCCAGGGTCCGAGATTGTCTTGTAGGTGGGATACAGATCATCTCCAAGCAATCTGTACAATACTGAGTAGAGTGACAGTGATTTGAGCCTGTCTGTATAGGACAGGCTTTGGAGGCCATGGATTCTCTTTGTGAGGTATTTCTGTGGTCTTTCCAGTTGGTGCAGATATTTGGAGAGGTATATATCTAATGGGACATTATACTCAATTATTGGTCTAATGAGGGAGGAGTATAGAGAGGTAATAACCTTCTTTTTTCTGGATGCAATCCCTTTACTTATGAGATGAACCAAGTAAAAGGCTTTTCTGACAACTGCTGCTCTATGATGATCGAATGTGAGATTATCAACCTGAGTATCCAGGTCTCTCACCACAGGTTGTGTGGAGGGTTGCCGTTGATGTAGTAATTAGTAGGAGCCATGTTTTTACTGAATGGTATGATGATACTTTTTTTTTGCATTCAGCCTGAGGCCATGACTTTGGCACCAGTCATTAATTGCTGTGAGGGTATGTTAATCTCATTTGGGGAGTCAATGACAGCACCCAACTTACAGTCATCCACAAACCTGGTCAGCCACAGGCCTTTTGTCTTTGCCTGGACCTCTGAGAAGTAGATGCCAAATAGAAGGGGTCCCAAAACTCAACTAGTGACAGGTCTGCTATTGGAGGTGGAGGCACCTATTTTGACCTTTAGTGTCCTGTCTATGAGCCAGTTGGCCATCCACCTGATGAGATAGGGATTTGTGCCAAGTTGTGTTAGCTTCTCGATGATGCTTGAGTGGAAGATTTTGCCGAAGGTCTTGGACAAGTCAAGGTAAGCTATATGTACTGATTTTCCCTCATCCAGGGCCTTGGTGGCAGTCTCAAAGAAGTCATCCAGGTTCAACAGGCAAGATCTGCTCTTGACAAATCTGAACTGGGTGGGGTCAAGTGCTTGGAGATTGCCTATGTCCTTGTTTATGAGATTCATAATAATATGCTCCATGGCTTTACAGATCAGACTTGTCAAGTTAATGGGGCAATAGTTTCCAGAGTCAGTAGTGGCACCGCCTTTGTGCAAGGAAATGACAATGGCAGTTCTCCACTCTGCTGGAATTAATCCTGTACTTAGGCTGTGTTAGAATAGGGTGCTCTATGGTGAATCCAGTTCTTGCTGAAGATAGTGCAGAATATAGCCTGGGATACTATCAGGTCCCATGGAAGCTGTGTTCTTTGCCATGGATAGGGCCTTTAACAATTGATCTATGGAGATATGAAGTGCGGGACAAGTACCGGGGGATGCCAAAAGGGCCTTTGGGATGACAGGGGAGCAGGTTGGCTAAGTCAACAGGATCAGTGTAAGTGATACTGCTAAGTACTAATTCGGAACAAACCTGGGCCTTGCCATGGAGGTTTCTGACATAACTTGAACAAGGCTTTGTGGTTTTGCTTTGTTTTGGAGGCTAGTTTTGATTCATAATTGGCTTTGGAGATTTTCACTAGTGATCTGATTTGCTTGTTAAGGCTAATGAGGGAGTTTTTTTCCAATTTGGAATTTGTTCCTTTTTACCCTTGGATAACAGTTTCTTCCTTTTGTTGTAAAGCCTGTTGATAGAGGAGCTGTCTGCATTCCCATCTCATTGCTTATGTCTGTTCAAACCTTCTTAGTCTGCCCTCAGAACCTCACATAAGACTCCAATCATCCTTATTTAGGTTGTGAACAACTTCTTATGTACAGCAGGTTAAAATGTCTCTTAGATGCAGAAGACCCGCAGTCGTTTTCTTACTCCTTCTTTATCTCCTCCTTGGATAAGACACTATATAGCATCCTTATTACAGATCCATGGACTAGGTCTATATTAAAAGACCGAAGAGGTGTTTCATCGAACACCTATTGGTCGACACATAAAGAGCGAATGCACTAAAGTGTGAATACTCAAAACAGCGATTTCTTTCCTAGGGAAAGAAATCGCTGTTTTGAGTGTTCACACTTTAGTGCATTCGCTCTTTATGTGTTGATCAAGAGGTGTTTGATGAAATACCTCTTTGGTCTTTTAATATAAAACCCATGGACTCTGTGGGTTTATGTCTGATCTCTTTGCCTTCTTTGTTTTTTTTTTATCTTCTGGGGCACAATCTTGTTGATGTAACTGATCTAAACTATTACATGTTGCAGTTGTGGAGTATAGGCAGAATGCTTGCCCATTTAGAACACACTCACTAGTAGGTTAGACCTTTACATGACAGAAGAGTATATGGAAATTAAAACTATAACTGACTGATTTGCCAAACAGTTAAGTAGATGCAAATCACTGAGGAATTACTGCCATATGCAAAGATGATTTCAGTTGATAACGAGATATTTTAAGTTTTAAGTGTGTTTAATCCTTCATTAGTTACACATAGCTTCATTATAAGAAAAAAAAAAAGAAAGAGCATTTTTTAAATTTATGATGTTAATACATTTCAACATCTCTCTTTGTTGCAAAGCATAAACTGAACCTTTAAGCTTTAAACCAGTGAATAAATAAAATAAGGCATGCTGTGAAATAATTCTGTTTATTAACAAACTGCAAATTAATCACTCATCTATGGTGTTTAAACAAGCAGAACATCAAATAAATATGCTTAGTATTACGAAAGCCTGCAGCTAAAAAAACTAAAATACAAACTACGTAATACATAATATACAGATATACATCACCGAATCCACAGTTTAAAGTTTGTATGGATTATAAGGCCCAATATCATAAAAACTGTTCGTTCAACAAGTCAGCAGAATTATTGTTGAACAGTTCCAAAAGCATGTAGCACAAATCCCCAAAATAGCCTTGTAGACAGAGTACATTGAACCCATACCAGAATACAGACCCTTGGCTAATTTCTGTCATTCTAACAATTGTTGGTATTATTTAACAACAATATAATACTATAAAAAAGGAGGAGGAGGATGAAATATGATTTGTAAGGATCTACTTCTAGAAACCTTTACAATAATTTAAGCAAGAAAGTCTTTAGTCGGTGCATTTATCTAACTAATTAGTATAAAAATGATGATTTGAAAGTTCAGTAGTGAGTGACTTGACTTGCGTGATATATTCAGTCTCTTTCTCTCTACTCACAAACACACACACACACACACACACACACACACACACACACACACACACACACACAAACACACGCGCACAAACCTAGATAGATAGAGAGATTAGATAGCTAGCTAGATAGATAGATAGATACATAGATAGATATTTCATACAGTTTTTTTTTTTTTTTTTGTGAGACGTCTTTGTTGTAGTAGTGGTCTGCTAAGCATATTCACAAGCAACCCTTTTGAAAACGATGAAACGAAAGACTTATGAAACACAAATGGTTAAACACAGACACATAAAATATCTGTGAAATGTTATACCATCAGCAGTATGTGCACATTCTTAAGTAACTGAACATTTCCTCAAAGACTCAGTTAAAGAACATAAGTCAAACAAATGTAAATATCTTATGAACGGTAAATGCTATTATAGAGGTACAAACAATAATATGTTCAACAAATTATCTTCACTACAGTGATAGAATTCAATGATTTTACTCTGTTTGCATCAATATCGTAAAGCTCTACGCTACAGAAAAGTATCAAATTAAATTTTTATCTACATTTTACCAGCATTTCATATCACAAAAACTGTGCAACCTTGGCATTTAACATCATCTGCAGTTTTATTCAGGAGACATGAGCTTTTACATACAGGAAAGATATTCTTTTCTGAGTGCTTGTTTATTGAAATATTTAAAGAACTGGGAAGTGAATACTTATTTGCATAATTAACAGCATAAATAAATCTTAGGGTAGGATTCACAAAGCCTCCGTGTAAGAGTTACAAGGCTTACACGGAGGCTGCAGTTAAAGGGTGTGACGTCAGCATGTCATGCATATGCATGAGGGCATGCTGAATCACACCTAAGGCTAACACGGTCCGTGAAAGACAGTAGGGGGCATGTCTGTAGGCCGAGCCCTGCAAACGGACACGCCCCCAGAAGAGTAAAAGCCCCAAAAGTAAACCCCCACCACATAGCCCGTGTAAATGTGAATAAACACAACACAACACATGCCCCCACAGACTACGAACATAAAATGTACAAATGAACATTTTATAATTTTTTTTTAAATTGTAAAGATGTTTGCCCATGAGTGCGCTCATTTGCGCGGGTGTGCCCGTAGCTTAGCCACAGTTAGCAGTCAGTGGAAAAGTATATAAGAACTAAATATGCAAAGTAAGCCAAGAAGCAATAGCGTAGCGGTAGAGACATCGAGTGAAGAGCAGGCAGTCATGGTTCGAGCCCCCCCAACATCAATTTTTATTTTTAGTGAAATAAGCACGAAACAAGTCCCTCACATATATGTACACATATAAAATTATATTTTATGTAAAATGTAATGAAATGGGCCATATATTTTGAAGAAATGTGAGATAATAAAAAAAAAAAAAATGTCAGATGTGCCTATAGCTGAGCTACAGTCTAACAAGTTGAGTACATCTGCCCGTAGGTGAGCAGTGGTTTAACAGGTATAAAATGAGTGCCCGTAGGTGAGCAGTGGTTTAACAGGTGTAAAATGAGTGCCCGTAGGTGAGTAGTGGTTTAAAATGCTGAAACTGTGTGCCCATAGCTGACCTGAGCGTAATATGCATGCTGACAGCCAAATGACGCGTAAACCAGTGTGATCCGTTTGTGCGGAGCTGTGCACCGCTCCAACAAGCTAACCAATGGGCAATGTTAAGCAAGCTGTAACAAAACTGCCTTTACACAAACACACCTCCTAGCCTGTGTAGACAGTCATAAAATATAAAAAGCAGTGGCCAGGTTCGAACCCAGTATACCATGCACCATAGTCAAGGTACTGAACCACTAAGCCATGACAGTTGTACTTAGAAATGCAGTAATAGCATATATATAGGAATGAATAGAAAGAGGAGCATGACAAAGCAGGCTTTGTTAAGCTGATACGATTCCAAAATGGCCAATCACAGATAAGTGCAGGAAAAACGGCATATATAAGCCCCATAGGTGGGAATACACAGCATAACCAATCGTAGAACCGACTTGCAGCCATAATGTCAGGTGTAGGTGAGGGTAGTTGCTTTCAAGCACAGAGTTGGGGCATTGAGGAGTCCAAATATATGGTTTGGCTCCTTGTCCACAATCATGAGGCCCAACTCATGCAGGGCCAGGTCCTGTGGGGAGCATATAGGGCTGAGGCGTGGGACCGGCTGGCTCATGATCTCACCAGTGCGACAGGGATACCAAGGACTGGTGAGCAGATCCATCACCACCATGCGGACCTGAAGAGACGGAAGCAAGACCAACTGAACCGTTGGATCCAGGAGGCCCGGCAAATGCCCAACGCCCTACTACTGAGTAAGTTACATGTAATTATTTATGTAAGAAATTAACCTAGCTGATATTATGGAGATGTGTATGCCAATATTACTTTATTTATATTACAGCTGCAGGTGTCCGTTCTGCGAACCGTAGAGCCTATGGCGATAGGCTGGCATGGTTGCGCCACCAGGCAGGTCAGTAATTCTCTCCCTGTAACTGTAAATAAATATATAAGTATGACAGTTAGCAAAAGAGTGCAGTGTAGTCACTAATTAATAAAATGTGTAAGTAACAGTGTAAGAGGGTTTGCAAGTATTGCTTGATTACAAAAGTGTGATGCAGCCTGTAATCCAAACATAAAAATGAAACAAGTCTGAAATAAAGATGTCACTCCTGTAATATAATAGTACATAACCTGCAGCAGGCTGAAAAGTACAGCTGCAGAAGCTGAGTAAAACTCATGTGTGAAATATATCCCTGTTGAAATACAGAAACATGACAGAAGTGAGACTGTTGGAAAGGATTGTTAGAACTACAGGTAAAATATGTCAATAAAGCCTAGAATTAAGTACCATTGTAAAAACAAAACAAGTGAGAGAGTGTGAGAAAGAGTTATGAATCCACCAATAAAGTAGTACTAACTCCTGAATAAAGTATACTGCAGTCAGCACATAATGAAATGAATGTGACAGGCAGAACCAAATAGTAATGTGCTGAAAATGGTACCACAGCTGGAATGTCTATCCCAAAATCTGGATATGTTGCTCTCAGTCTGCAATATGCAGATAGTATGGTTGTCTGAAATACCAAACATCCACAGCTGTCTATAGCTATATAAAGCAAATGTAGAAGGATGATGTAGCTGAACAGAGCCAGATATGAATGTGTATGAATAAAAATGAAAATGTATATTGATGTAGCAGTAACATTCCTATCACCATCTTGAAGTAGTTGTCACATAGGAAACTGTAGGCAGAACTGTAGTGTGTATATATCTGCAGCTATTAGAAATGTACAGCATATGTATTGGTATTTGAAGTTGTTAATTAAAGTTTCTTCACCCTACCCTATAACCACATATAATCCATTCCACGTGAAATTGGTATGTGCAATCACAATTAACACCCCTGGACATTTGTCCTGTTGGTTCATACATATTTGCATGTACGTTGATGCATCTGCCCTGTTCATACATCCAAACCTGATGGCCTGTTGCCATCAGTCAACCCTGCATGTTCGCAAAAGGCAGCAAACCTGACCCTTAAAGGTGTCTCCAGAGCAGGAACGAACAATGTAGTATAAACTGGAAGGCACCACCACATAAGAAGACAATTCTTTATTAAAACAGGAGAATAAGCGCTTTCGCGTGCATCCACAAAGGCACGCTTCTTCAGATTCAATAAATATTAGGTAAAAACACATTCATTATATCTAAAATGCAGTAATTGTATAAAGTCCTAATTGACCAATACCATTCAATTTTCACTTATTCAATTAATTATAGCGGGGTGTAACTTAAAAGCACTTCGTGTTACATTTCTTTAGAGACCATCAAGTTCAAGTAATATAATATATATCAAGAAGTCTATGAACTGTTGATCACAGATATATAGCTGATAATTTAATACATTACTACCTATATATTGGCAGATGTAGTATAAAATATTTATATTTAATATCATAAAGATAATAATAAAACCAACAGATATATGCTTCAAAACCAATGCCAATATTTTCTTTAAAAACCTATATTAAAGACAAATCATATTATTCATACTATTTTCATGTATAGGCTCTATCTTTAATCATGCATATAAATTCAAGGAGATTCTGTATAGAGCCACCATCAATGAATAGATTATTTTCATGTATATGTTCTATCCTTAATTATACTGAAGAATTCATAAGAGTTCTATATAAGGCCATCAAAGATCTACTTACAGTATACAGGAGGCTACTTTTGATTTTGATCAAACATAAATATATACAATATTGGTCATATTTCATGTCTATATACACATGTAAATTTATATCTTATCAGAAATACTGATAAAAAATTAGATGTTCTATATAAAGGGTATCTTATTATTATAGATGTTATAGCCATTCTGATTTCATATACCTAGTGTCAGAAGTTCATTACAGATAAAATACAGAACTAAACAGTTTTTAACTAATGAATCATCATAGCCTAGGGCTTACTTTTCATGTATATATATCATAACATGTTGATACAATTCTTATCTAATGAACAACCATAGCAAAATAAATAATTAATTAATTAATTAAATAATTGTATATGTAGTCATGAATAATGCTTATAATCTAATCAAATGCATACTGCGTACCAAAAGAAAAAAGGGGAAAAATGGGAAAGAAAAGTGAGGAAAGAAAGGGGGGGGGGAGAGGGGGAGGGGGTTAAGGTTAATGGAGATCTCAGTCTATCTTAGCATATTGTTGTTATCATGGATATCATTCCTAAAGATAAGTGGGTATTTTTCTATAGATATTAATATCTTCGTTTCTTTAAATGTGATCTGATGCTCACATATGTGTTTAATCCTGGATGACTTTGTGCTCTAAATTTGAATATCCAGTCTAATTCTAGATTCTCAAGGTCATTAAAGTTATCACCTTTCCTGACACTCAATTCTTTTTTCTGTATAACCCTAAATAAGAACTTATGTTCAGGAAAATCTATAATGTGTTTGGATAGAGCATTCTTGTGATCAGCTTTTTTAATGGCATATATGTGTTCTTGTATTCTGTCCCTAAATCTTCTTGTGGTCATGCCTATATAAAATGCTGGGCATGACTCACAAGTGGCCAAATAGATAACATTGCTGTCCTCACAGTTTGCAGTACATTTAAATTCAAAGTTGAACAGTAACTCAGGATGAAAGAAACTCTTCTCTTTAGATATCCATGCACAAGAGCTACATTTCCCACATGAATAAGTGCCTATAATGTTGTTATTAGTTAGACTTTTTATTTTGTAAGATTTATTGGGTCTTTTTTCGTTACAAAGTATTCGTTTCAGGTTCTTTGAGTTTTTATATACAAAATTTGGTCTCTCACCAATCAACTGCTTAATTTCACCATTTGTTGTAAGAATAGGCCAGTTCTTTGCTATAATGTCAATTATCTGTTTATTATCACTGGTATAGGTGATAATACATCTGACATAGCCTGGGTCTCTTTGTACAGAATTCTTATTATATTTCTGTGAAAAATTTCAGTTCATATTGGTACCAAAACAATTATAGTGCTTGTAGCTCTTATTAGCAGCATTTTCCTGTATGAAAGAGTCTTTTATGGTCCTGACCATATCTAAATTATACCTTCTCTCTTGAAACATTCTTTCTAATTTATTAAATTCATTATATTTTGCATCTAGCTCTTGGCATATTCTGTCAATCCTTACATACTGTCCCTTCACTATGTTTTTGAAAATTAACCTTGGATGCATACTATCGTATTGCAACAGATTGTTTTTCCAACATTCTTTTCTAAATAGTGAGGTTTTTAATCCCCCTTGTCCATTCTTTATGATTTTTAAGTCCAAAAAATTGATCTCAAAGGCTGAATATTCAATTGAGAATCTTAAAAAGTCTGTGGTCTTCTCTAGGTCCATTATAAAGCTTTGTAATTCCTGTATAGTTCCATCCCATAACAAAAGTATATTGTCTACAAATCTGTAGTAACAGAGTACCTTTTTATAACTGGGGTGTGTAAATAAGCTTGTAGTTTCCCAATTATATACAACAAGGTTGGCATATGTGTTGGCGCAGGGGGTGCCCATGGCTACCCCCCACTGTTGTATATAAAAGAGCTCATTGAATGTCATAACATTATTGGTCAGAACTATTTCCAATAGTGTATTTAATAAAGATTGTTCATTGTTGGTGAATTTTCCATCCTTATTTAATAAAGACCTGATAGCTTCCATTCCATAAAGGTTAGGAATTGCAGTGAACAGACTCTTTACATCTAGTGTAACTAAAAGATGTGTCTCTGAAACATGAAAATCCAGATTACTAATATTGTCAATTAATTGATATGAATCCCTTAAAATAGTAGGAATAACAGACACTAATGGTTTTAATTTCTTTTCTAAAAATATAGAGGCATTTTCTGTTACCCAGTTATGTCCAACTACAATGGGACGCAGGGGAGGTGGTATCATCCCCTTATGCATTTTTGGAAGGCCTTTCAGATAGGGTAAAGTGGGATGCTCAATCAATAGAAACAAATAGAAATCATAACTAATATGTCTGCATAGTAATAATTCATTCAACTCTTGATGTACTTGAAAAATTAGTCTTTGGACAATTTTTTCATCTACTAACTTATATGTATTATTGTCCTTTAGAAGAAGTTCCATTTATGCAAGGTAGTCTTTATTATTTAACAATGCCAAGCCCCCACCCTTATCTACTGGTCTGATGACCACATTTGAATTATCAGTTAGAGCATTTAATGACATCCATTCATCTCTTGATAAATTATGAAACAAAGATAGTAGACCCTTGTTATATAATATATAATGCTTATACAAATCATTTTCACATAATTTAATAAATGCATCTATACAAGGATGAAATGCAGGCGTGTATGTACTTTTCCTTTTAAAACATTCAAAATTAGATTGAGCATTGGAATTTATAATATTACTTGAACCATTTTTAAAAGACAATTTTGACGCTATTTTGCGAGCAAAGGCTCTTAAGTCAATTAATAAATCAGAAATATTACTAACTTGTGCCGGTATATAGCTTAAACCCTTATTCAATAAGGAATAGTCCATATCACTCAAAGTTAAATCAGACAAATTATAAACCAAACTCTTCAGTCCTTCTGTCGTCCCCTTTTGTGCTGCGGTTCCCCTGAGAACTTCCTTTTCCCTCTTGTTCGACTCTCCGATCTTCCTCTTGAACCCCTTCTTGTATGCATCGGTAGGGGTAAAAAATATTCAATATTGGTCTGTTGTAGTTTTGGTCTTGCTCCCAGATCTATCTGATGCTGCATGGCCATTTGATTAGGTGGTGGAGTATCATTTAGTTCATGCAGGGCCTGTCTAAGACTTCCGGTCGATGTCGCCGTGATGTCATCACGTGTAGTAGCAGTAGTTAAACGGGAAATGTTATCATTGCTGGCAGAAGTATTTCCTTGTGTATCCGAAGTTACCAATTCGATTCTCTGTTGTAAGTTATCACGATCTTGTCTCGCCCATACAAAGACCTGACCATTCATAAAGTCTCTGTGATCTCTCTGTAATTTACGTAATTTTATGGCTTGTAGTCTTTCCCCATAAGCATCTACTTGATTTAACAGGTTATCGAGTCTGTTAATGAATGTTTCCCCTTTAAATCTTTTCATCATTTCTTTGTATAGGCTGTCATTTTTCTCCGTTAGAGCATTTTCGATGGGGAGAAAATAGTCTATGAGTAGCTTTATATAATTAAAGCTAAGCTCTAGATTAAGCTTTTGCCAGTTTTTTAAAAGTTCCGGATGAGAGTTACCGTAAGATGGCATACACAGCACTCTCATTCCTCTCGGAACTATTTTGAAATGCAAACACGCCTCTAAGTGGCGTCTTTGCCATAGAAGTCGGAATTGTCTGTATAAATTATTTTCAAGTTCTTTAAACATGGGATTAAACTCCGAAAACAAATTAACAGTACCTGTTTCATTGAGAGCCGTATCAGTTGCTAGCTCATAAGTAAGTAGAGGATTAGCTTTCTTGTCACATAAATTGTTCCATTTAGAGAAACTCTTTTCTGGGTTGTAATCCAGTTCTAACGCTGAGGTATCCATCGCGTAGGGACAGGATAAAGCAAAAGATATATCCAAATTCGCAAAAGGCAGCAAACCTGACCCTTAAAGGTGTCTCCAGAGCAGGAACGAACAATGTAGTATAAACTGGAAGGCACCACCACATAAGAAGACAATTCTTTATTAAAACAGGAGAATAAGCGCTTTCGCGTGCATCCACAAAGGCACGCTTCTTCAGATTCAATAAATATTAGGTAAAAACACATTCATTATATCTAAAATGCAGTAATTGTATAAAGTCCTAATTGACCAATACCATTCAATTTTCACTTATTCAATTAATTATAGCAGGGTGTAACTTAAAAGCACTTCGTGTTACATTTCTTTAGAGACCATCAAGTTCAAGTAATATAATATATATCAAGAAGTCTATGAACTGTTGATCACAGATATATAGCTGATAATTTAATACATTACTACCTATATATTGGCAGATGTAGTATAGCATATCTATATTTAATATCATAAAGATAATAATAAAACCAACAAATATATGCTTCAAAACCAATGCCAATATTTTCTTTAAAAACCTATATTAAAAGCAAATCATATTATTCATACTATTTTCATGTATAGGCTCTATCCTTAATCATGCATATAAATTCAAGGAGATTCTGTATAGAGCCACCATCAATGAATAGATTATTTTCATGTATATGCTCTATCCTTAATTATACTGAAGAATTCATAAGAGTTCTATATAAAGCCATCATAGATCTACTTACAGTATGCAAGAGAGTACTTTTGATTTTAATCAAACATAAATATATACAATATTGGTCATATTTCATATCTATATACACATATAAATTTATATCTTATCAGAAATACTGATAAAAAATTTTTTAGATGTTCTATATAAAGGGTATCTTATTATTGTAGATGTTATAGCCATTCAGATTTCATATACCTAGTGTCAGAAGTTCATTACAGATAAAATACAGAACTAAACAGTTTTTAACTAATGAATCATCATAGCCTAGGGCTTACTTTTCATGTATATATATCATAACATGTTGATACAATTCTTATCTAATGAACAACCATAGCAAAATAATTAATTAATTAAATAATTAAATAATTGTATATGTAGTCATGAATAATGCTTATAATCTAATCAAATGCATACTGCGTACCAAAAGAAAAAAGGGAAAAAGGGGAAGAAAGGGAGGAAAGAAAGGGGGGGGAGGGTTGAGGTTAGCGGAGATCTCAATCTATCTTAGCATATTGTTGTTATCATGGATATCATTCCTAAAGATAAGTGGGTATTTTTCTATAGATATTAATATCTTCGTTTCTTTAAATGTGATCTGATGCTCACATATGTGTTTAACCCTGGATGACTTTGTGCTCTAAATTTGAATATCCAGTCTAATTCTAGATTCTCAAGGTCATTAAAGTTATCACCTTTCCTGACACTCAATTCTTTTTTCTGTATAACCCTAAATAAGAACTTATGTTCAGGAAAATCTATAATGTGTTTGGATAGAGCATTCTTGTGATCAGCTTTTTTAATGGCATATATGTGTTCTTGTATTCTGTCCCTAAATCTTCTTGTGGTCATGCCTATATAAAATGCTGGGCATGACTCACAAGTGGCCAAATAGATAACATTGCTGTCCTCACAGTTTGCAGTACATTTAAATTCAAAGTTGAACAGTAACTCAGGATGAAAGAAACTCTTCTCTTTAGATATCCATGCACAAGAGCTACATTTCCCACATGAATAAGTGCCTATAATGTTGTTATTAGTTAGACTTTTTATTTTGTAAGATTTATTGGGTCTTTTTTTGTTACAAAGTATTTGTTTCAGGTTCTTTGAGTTTTTATATACAAAATTTGGTCTCTCACCAATCAACTGCTTAATTTCACCATTTGTTGTAAGAATAGGCCAGTTCTTTGTTATAATGTCAATTATCTGTTTATTATCACTGGTATAGGTGATAATACATCTGACATAGCCTGGGTCTCTTTGTACAGAATTCTTATTATATTTCTGTGAAAAATTCCAGTTCATATTGGTGCTATATGTATTATAACCACATATAATCCATTCCACGTGAAATTGGTATGTGCAATCATAATTAACACCCCTGGACATTTGTCCTGTTGGTTCATACATATTTGCATGTACGTTGATGCATCTGCCCTGTTCATACATCCAAACCTGATGGCCTGTTGCCATCAGTCAACCCTGCATGTTGTTGGACTGTGTATTGCTGTTCAAAATATGCATGTGTTATGCTTGCGGTTCAATGGTTTGAATATCTGGGTGTTTGGTTAATGGGAATACTAATGCATGCTGTTACAACTAATTGTGAATGGTATTGTACGTTACTAACCCAAACTGTCATGACATAATGCAAAATATAGGACGACAGGGAAGGCGGGTTCCAGCAGACCCACCTCTCCCTCCTCAGCTGGCGAGTGCACCTGGCAGTGTTGCCCAGGCCGTACCCTCCTCCAGTGGCCCTGTGCCACCTGCGGGTGGAAGCGCTGCAGGGGATGGGGCTCGTCCCCCCTCTGCAAGTGTGGCCGGAGGAGAACATTCACTCACCCTCCGTAATGCCTGGACTGTGGTGCGTAGGGAGATCCGGGAAGCTGTTCTTGGGCCCATACACCAGCTTAAGGCATGGATGGCACAACTAACAGGCGTGCCTGCTGCCCGGCCTACACAGCCCCCAGCACAGCCCTGTCCTGGGCAGTGAAGGCACAGTGGCAACTGCCCATGGGTGGGGATATCAGTTCCACTGTTGCCATATGTGGGCTCATGGGCTCTAGATATCCAAACATCAATCCCCGTCAATTGTGTAACCCCCCCCACATGTGTCATAAACCGCCCTTGTATGCGTCTTGTTTGTCTTGTCTGTTAACCTACCCAACCTACCTCCCCAGCTATACCGACTTCCTGTACCTGACATACCACTCTCACCTGAAAAAAAAAAAAAGGGCACTCTGTATCCACAAAAAAATTACGCCCCATACATAGCTGCCCATTTCGCACACATGTCTGCTGGACATGGAAACTGTCAATTACAATTGGCTGTACAACAAGTATTATTGTTGTCCTTACACCTCTCTCAGGGGTGGAAGGTTTCAAATGTCACACCAAATTACAAACATATGCACAGCTGTTGCTGATGAAGAAATGGGCAGCTATGGGCCTTACCTACATCCCTCCTGCAAAACCAAGCTTGTTTCCCTACTGTCTTACCCTCTTTGTGACCCATTTTTCACTACTTTCCTGTCTCACAATTTTCATTTCTTTCAAAGAAATTAGCGCGGGTGTGCACAAGAGTAAGCACTTTTAAGCAGTTGTAAGTGGGTGTGCACGGAGTTAAGCACCAGTACACATGCGTGAGCTCCAGGCAAACCAGTGCTAACCCAGTTACAACTGCTTAAAAGTGCCTTAGTCTCTCTGAATGACAAGGCCTGTAGTCTGCTCAAAAGCAAAATAAGATCCCACTGTCGGTCCCGAACCCAGGACCTTGGAAACAGTAGTCTGCATGACTTACCACTAAGCCATGACTGTTATATAAGAGCATTGTGCTACAATAAATATATCATGTAATAGTAGGAATGAATGTAAAGGGAATATAGGATGTGTAGTACACAAAGCATGCCATGTATATTTACTGTCAAATGTAGTGGATTTCTATAATAGTAGTGTGTGAACAGAAACAGCCATGCTAGTTGGTAGCTAGTAGGTAATAATGTCACTGTAGCACCTTGCAAGCCACATACATACTCACAGCAGGATAATCACTACCCATACCCCACAACCTCTTACAGCAACACATCCTGACTAAGTAATAAAAAATGTGGAGCAAAGGCCCAAAAACAGAGACACATTCCAAATATTGCTCCAACAAACTTAGACAGTTGAGAGAGTAACAGGTTTTGCATTATGTTGGATGTTTGGAAGGGTATGAATTCTGAGACTGAAATGTTTGTCACTATAGTGTAACTTGAGCCCAGAGTGATTTGCCAGAAAAAGCTGTTTATGAGATATGGACCAAAATATGAGGCAAAAATGTGGACATCCTGCAAATATCTGTACCCTTGAGAGGTCTGACACTGCCATATTTGAATAGTTAAGAGCCTAGACATGGCAACAGTGACTGTGTTACAGGGATGGCCCACAGACCCCCTGTGAAATGTACAAACAGTAGGCAGAAAGGTGTTACAACACATGCAATGGTAACTATGAAGTACTGAAAGTATGCACCACTTGCACGTCGGAAATAGTGCAGTAATACATATGCTCATGATAACCCACAGTCACAACTGCAGAATACCAGGCAATTTAATGGGTGTAACCCACTGATATGTACCACTCCATGAGGCAGATAAAAGATGCACCTGAGAGTCTCTGGGGCCTGCTCAGCAGCATACTCAAATACCCTAATAGATGTCAAGGCCCACACCATGGCCAGACCACACTGCATGCAGTAACACCCTAGCAGATATAGCAAGCATTACAAGGTGTGAATGTACATGGAAAATAGGAAAGCCACAGCAACATACTACAGTCAAGACACCTAGCAGCCATACAAGTCGTGAATGTAAAGGGCAAATATTGAAGCCATAGCAACAAAGTGCAAGAGCCACTGCTACATACCAATTACACCACATGTCCCACAGGAAAGCACACACACCCACATTAACAGTAGTAGTAGTCTTAGGTGTCAGTGTACATGCACACGTAGTACAGGAAACTGGAGAAATGAATGGAGAAATGTTAATCTACAACACAGCCAGAAATATGCAAGAGATACTAACCTTTACACTCACAGAACAGAGTCCACAGCATACCAGCATGGTCCCTGCCTTTAAACTCTGAAAGGGCTACGCCTATCTCACATACCTTTTTATAGCACTGTCCTGGAATCACAGTAAGAACTGCAATCAGTACACAACTGGCTGCATGCAATTAGCAAATGCTGGTTAACAATTGGTGCAGGGGCCATCACATGGACATATGCAGATACCTACAAAAACATGCTGTACTCCCAGTCCACACATGCAATACTTTCATTGCACCCTCTGGAGGTAGGGAGAGAGAGAGAGAGAGAGAGAGAGAGAGAGAGAGAGAGAGAGAGAGAGAGAGAAACATACACAAACAAAAGCACTCATCAAAACACACTCAAAAGCTGACATCTGCCAACTGGAGCAGCAGCAGGACACCAAACCAAACAGCAACGCAAGCAGCTGTGACAAACACAGGTAATGTATAGTAATACTTTAAAAGTCTACATACTGCAAACCCTCCATATGTGTCATTGGTCTGTATCCATATGTATACGAAGATGTGCATAGGGCAGGGGACATACAGCAACTATCAGTGAAGGCTGTACATACATATGTATGTGAGGGCATCTATGTGTACATATCAATGTAGGTTGAATGTAGGTTGTAGTGCAATGTACAAAGTAGGTTTCACAGTTATGTACGTTTAGCCGTATATTAGTGTGTGTATACAATTTTGTAAACAAACATGTTGATATACCTATCTATCATATGGATACGTATGTATGTCAATATATGTATGTATGTATATATATATATATATATATATATATATATATATATATATATATATAATATGCATATATGTATACATACATAGAGAGGGATATAGGAATACATAGACAGATGCAGATAGATAGAATATGTAGAAACATATATATGTAATACACATATACAGATATAGATATATGTAGATACATATACATAGACAGACAGATCTGACTATCTACAGATAAGACTATATATGACGATCTCACACTCCCCCTGTCCCACCCCCTCTGTCACTCTCACCCCCCTCTCTGTCACACTCCCTTCCCTCTCTCCATATCTATAGCTATATATGTACATCGATATATATATATGTGTATATGTATACAGACATATATATATATATATATATATATATATATATATATATATATATATATATATATATATATATACACATATATATATATATATATATATATATATATATATATATATATATATATATATATATATATATATATATAGGGAGAGAGAGAGAGATGAATATATATTCTGAGTGAGGCACATGTGTATAGATGTATTGCAACAGGTGCCTGGTGACAAAGGCATGGAGTGAACACCAGTGTCAAAACTGGAGTACCATACCCCATTTCAAATCACCTACACCAGTAACCACCAGATATGTGATTGGCTGCCCACCACTGCATGTGTCAGGGGTGAACAGGGTCATAAATGTGTACAATAGTCCCCCCAATGATAGTCACAGTGGCACAATATTCCTGGAATACCTGCACATGGTTTGTGTCAGCAGACATGGTGTGTCAGCTATGGACATGTAGGTCAGTGTACCCCTCCACACCACACAATGGCTGCCACGGTATGTACCTCACATGACAGCTACAGATATGGAGAAGGTCACAGTGACATGTACAACACTGTGACAATGCACTCAAACACATTACCAATGCACAGTGACTGACAACACCACAGAGTACACACATACTACCCACATAGAGGTTACCACTCCTGGATTTACATACTTAAGTCACACCCATGACAGATGTCCAACAACCATAGTAACACCTCACACCATCCACAACCTAAATGACTGCTGTGTGTCCTCCTTGACACCGCAGTAGAGAGCACATGGCGGAGGTACAGGTTCCTACCCACAGATAAGACATACCCTGCAATAAACCACACAGCATTAAGAAGCAAGACTCCCCATGAGTATATGTGACACATACCCCTGCTGAATGTTAGTCAGATAGGTAGTATGCCATATGAGTCACCCTGTGTAACTGTTTGACAGGAGCAGGTACCATCACATCACATGTGTCACAATGGTCAGGGTCACAGAACAGTATGCTGCTGTAGTCCCAGGGGCAATAGCATATTGTATTGTAATGTATTGTATTGTGTTGTATTGTATTGGTGTGTAGAGGTGCCTCCTTCGTGGAGTGGAACTACTGCTGCTGTATGCCAGTGTACAGGTACATATCCTGTAGTCAGGCTAGTGTTACATAGCACATCTATATGTGTGTTTAGCTCCTCTTGGAGTTCATGTAGCATGCAACCGGGGATACCATCAGGTCCCATTGATGCTGTGTTTTCTGCTTTTCTGAGGGCGGCTCTCACCTGGACATCTGTGATGACAGGGAGGTTACATTCAGCTGGGATAAGTATGTCTCAGTTTGGGGGAGAGGGAGGGGGGGAACTTGCACTGAACCTGTCTGCCACAATGTTGCCAATATCTGTGGGTTCAGTGAATTATTTTTGTTGTGTACTAACTATGGGCATATTGGAGGGTTTCTGACCAGGTTTCTAACATAACTGAAGAAGACCTTGTGGTTATCTGTAGTGTCCCTGGTGATTTCCCTCTCAAAGTTGCCCATGGATGTTTGTATGAGAGAAAATAGCTCTTTACTAGTGCTGATCAGACATGCCTTCCCTTTATGGAATTATGCTCTGTCTTGCAGTAGCTTCCATCTTTTGTTATACAATCTGTCTATGGCTGGGGTCCACCAGACAGGATGCTTTCCCTTTGTGGAGAGTGTCTTGGTCTTATATGGGATTGTTATTCACTGTAGTCGTTTGTGCTGGTGGTGGAGGTGGGATATGTATATCCAGGGCAATTAGTTTGTGGTCAGATCACAGTAGTTGATGATGTACCCCATACAGTACCTTGATACAAACCCCCAGAGTGAGGATGTGCTTTGGACCTGAATCAGTGTTCTGACTGCTGGGATTTGGTAGTATGTCGTGTTGAGTGTGCCAGGTACTGTTGAACAGTTGTTGGCTGAGCACTGATACCTGGCCATTTACATGTGTATCCACCAATAGACAGACAGATGCTATATATGTGAGATATGTTGTATCACAACAGTCGAGTAGCATGTGTAGTATGTGTGCCAAATTCTGCTGACATATCTTGCTGATAACATGTTATTTCCTTTTTCAGGACCATGGCTCACCAGCGCAATCCAGTGTACTCTGCAGCTGAGGATGAGGAAATACACCAGAGCCTGGTGCGGGATTATGCAATACTCTTTTCCCGCACCAGCCAGAATCAGCAGGAGAGGGCTGCACTGTGGCAAGACCTGGTTGGTCGGGTAAATGACATAGGCAAGCATAATAGGACATATGAGCAGGTACAACATCACTGCAGTTATTTAATCAGAAATGTCCGTCAGCATGCGTCAGATATCCACAGGCAGCAGGTTGCCACAGGTGGTGGGGTGGCTACACATCCCCCACTCACCAGACTGGAGGGACTACTCATGAGTGTTGTGGCTCCAGCCCGCCAACAACAGCAGCAGACCTACATTATGATGGAGGCTGAAGCCATACAGCACCAAGACTACGAGCGTGCAGGTAATATGCCATATGTATAGTTGACTGTTGTGTACACTGGTAGTTAATGCATGTGTGAGGTGTGTCCTTGGTTTGTAGCTGTCATCATAATATTTAATGTGCAAGTGTGATATTCTCAATATCAGCAGCTGACCTGTGAAAGGCAACTGTTGTACTACTGACCTGTATCATACTCAGTAACAATGGCACAGTTGTGCCCACTGACATTAATTTCCTCACTTCTGCAGGTCCCTCCGGTGTAACAGCAATGCAGCCTATCCATGCTGGTGAGTGTGTATTAACAATACCTTTCATAGTCTTGATAGCAATAGTAATATTAGGCTCACTTAGTAGTGCTCTGTGTATGCATGCAGGTGTGTCTGTGTCTGTGTGTTGATATCTCGCATACTGAGTAGTGTGCAAGTGTGCAACTGTGTGCATGTGTGCACGTGTGCAAGTGTGCATGTGGGCATGTGTGCACCTTTGCACGTGTGCATGTGTGCATGTGTGCATGTGTGCACCTGCGCATGTGTGCATGTGTGCATGTGTGCACCTGTGCATGTGTGCACGCATGCATGTGTGCATGTGTGCATGTGTGCACCTGTCCATGTGTGTATGTGTGCATGTGTGCATCACTGGTAACATTGTGTAGACATTGTAAACTGTGTTTCCTGTTTCCCTCCCACAGGTTCTGGTGCTGCTCTGGTGACATGCAGCAGGGAACCTGAATCAGGTGCCACGGGTACTGATAATGATGACATCTGTGTAATGGCACAGGAAGGTGTGCCATGGTCCATCATTGGTCAGCCAATTGACAGTACACAGCTGTTATCCCCATCAATGCGCACAGTCATCCTGCCAATACACCCTTTGTCACCAATGTCCCTAGGTGATGGACAGGATACAGTGGGCATTGACCAGGGTAATGTGGTATCAGTTGCACATGCTTCCCCACACAGCAGCCATGGGCATGGCCCTGAGATGGTACCACACAGACAGATGTCCAGGGGTTCTCATGGGAGCATCCATGGGCGTACTGCCCCTGTCAGACATGCCCACAGAGGTCTTACAACCTCAGCTATGTTTCGGGCTGTCGTGCAGGCACAGTCACGTATGGAACTGTACATCAGACAGGGTCTGAGGGAGCTGACAGCATATCGCACAGTCATGACTGACAGTATGTGTGACATTGTGGCTGCCATCCGTAATTTCACCGATGTCATAGACAGACATTGTGGGGACATATTAGATCAGTTCCACAACTACATGTCCATGAGCCAGGGCAATGGTGGATGGTTGAGGCATCAACGTGGGCATATGCCAGCAACAGCAGCAGCTGGCAGTCGTCGTGGACGACAACAGGGCCGCGGCCACCCCCATAGTGCCAGCAGCAGCACCAGCAATGCTGGGTCTGTGCTGTCATCAGACCGCCCCAGGGGACCACGTGCACATGGCTCTGGACAGGCCCAACAGGGATCTGTGTCCAGTCAATGAACACCTGCTTCTAATGACAGTAGCCAGTCTGGATTGGTACCGGATACGGTCCGTAGCACCCCTGGAAGGCACAGGTACCGTGTCCGTGGCCAGAGACACTGATCTGTATGATCTGGCAGGTACAGTCTGTGGCTGTCCACAAACACCGGTATATGGCAGCCATGAGGTGAAACTGTGTGCATCCATACACACATGCGAATTGACAGCACCTAGGGCTACCACATACACGCACACACTGCATCAACATTGCCCCACCTTGTACTGCTGTCCCTCACCAACACACATACACATACATGTCAATTGGTGGTATCAGTGGCAGATTCAGGCATACCAAGTTTACACCCTGTGCATATGATGAAACTGTGCCACCTCCTGCAATCTGTAACATCAGTGCAGGTACAGGTTAACATTTTGCTGATGCACAGGGTGACTACATAGGCATGTAGTAATAGTATCATGTTGTTAACAGTACTGTGTGCTGATATAATTGTGGGTATATCCCAGCATGCCTGATGCAGTAAGGGTATGATTGTCTTGTACTGTTTTCTATACCCATGGTAAGTGCCATAGTGTATCATCTGCACATGTTTGCATACTGGTGGTAAGGATGTAAACAGAAGGCCACATACATAGGTAGCACAGGGGATAAGGTAATGAAAGTATTGATACGCAATGATGGACATGTAAACTGCAATTGGCATGTTGCCCACACTGGACTCTGCAATGCGGATGTTTGAGGATGTTGATATGTGTGCAGTACTACACGACTGGTACAGGACACACAGGAGCACCCTAGCACTGCAAGCTCACATCTCATACCATGCTAGACAGCCCCAATACACAAAACTAACTTTCACAGAAGGGAGAGTCCCCATAAATGTCAGGGATACTGTGGTGACAGGACAGGTAGCATACATCCTACTAAGTATGGAACCACTGAGTGAAGGCTGAGTGTCTGTTATTTGACATGTGTATTACTGCAGGTATGAGCACCTGGGTTTCCATCCGGTTATTGTACATCCTGATGGTACATGGTCTGTACACTTGTGTGCGCTGAGACTGGACCCTGGCCATCTGACCTGTGTATTTCCATGTACATGTGTATAGTGCCTGCATATTTGCACTGTGACATACTGGAAGTGGTACAGCTTGTTTGTTGTACAATGGACTACATGCAGCCCTGCTTACTGTAGCTTTGTTTGCATGCATGTTTGCTTGCTGTTACCCTGGAACACTGATCCCACCTGCAATGCAGATTTACAGAGCTTCTGTAGACTCCTAGTGACATCTGCATAGCTTACTATATGTATGTCCATGTCTCACTTGACAGAACGTCACTGTGTCTCCTGTTTGCATGTACGTTGCCTGTGACACATTACATATGACTTTCCTGGCATTTGACCACGTGAGCAGTCATATATGCCAGTGCTAACTAATCACAGGCACTACACCCTCACATACTCACCTTCTGTACCTTGTTCCCCATTGGCCCTATGTGTTGTTAATCACCATGGCAATCACAATACTATGGTAGCATGTGCAAAGGTCACTTGTCAGTCACCTCTATGGTACAGTTGTGGAATATGTGAGTCATGTGGCAATGTCACAGCTGCCACATATACACAGTCAACCCTCTCCCCTACACATGGACGTACAACACATGTATGAGATGCAACCACATAGCCAAACTGGGGACTAAGCACTCTGAACCCAGTACTGGCATAACCTGTCAGATGGCATGAAATACTACAGTGACTACAATACCAGTCTGATGTAGACCTACACTGACAGCAATCCAAACACATGAACACACTGGGGCATTCGTGGAGCCTCAGAATAGCATCCTGCCTGAGCAGCAGACACCTCTGCAGCTGGCACACAGGCATACATTAAGCCGGAACACAGCATGTGCAACACATAGCACACAAATCCTGTGTGCCAAACAGTCACAGCCTGTACGGCTAGACAACACACCTGCTACAGTTGTGTTAGGTACCTTTATTGTCCAGTACAGTGAGGTCCCGCTCACCAGGCTGGGCGAGGTGAAGGTCACAGTGATATGCCCGTGGGGCACTATGGTCCACCACATAACACAAGCATACAGGACAGTCAGAGGCATGGACACATATGACTCAGTCATTGTCCATGCCACTATGGCTGACCTGTGATGTACCTCCCTGGACTACATGATAGGGAACATTGAAGGGCTCTCTGAGCATGTGGCACAGGCTGGTATGACCCTGACCTTGGTTGGCATCATACCCTTACCAAGAATGCTGAAGTATTACTGAATGCTGATGAATTACTGTAGCTACAACACCCTAGCTGAAAGGTTCCTAGCATGTAGTCCCTGCATTGCTATGGAACAACTTGTTACCATTCCCACAACAGGTTAAAACATGCAGCACATGTTCATCAACAACATGTAGACTATATGCCCCAGACCAGATGTGTATCCCTCGCTGCTAGGATGATACCATATACAACTCACATTGTGTATACACATACCACATGCAGCACCCACACAGAAGACCACAGTCATAATGTTATCCAGTGCAAATACCATGTATTCACATGTGGCAGGCGTCAGACATGGGAACTATTGAAGGTCACAGGTACATATGTGTATTTGGCACACACATACATCATCTGTGTCCATTGCCATTACTGGTTTAATCGATGTCATGCATTATTGTGAACAACAACCCACACACATGGGCATTCTGTGTGACAAAAACACACGTGGCATGTCTGGAATTCAAAGCCATAACTATCTGTGCTATGACAGTAGTGAGAGACGCAGTAGCAGAGCGTGCTATTTGCATTACTGGGAGATTTTTCCCTCTTCTGCTGTACTTGTAGGGTGCTGACATCATCTCTGTGTAGAGATTGGAATATACAGCAGCTGGTGTGTTGTACTGGTTGCCAAAAGGGTCAGTTCTCTCACACATGTAATTGCACACACCCTACTTCCTCCTGCTGTACTTATAGGGTGCTGACATCATCAGCGTTTAGAAAGGGGAATGTGCATCCTGTAGTGTGTTTTCCTAGTTGCCGAAAGGGACATTTCTCTCACACAGAATTGCACACACATCAACCCCGCTCACCCCCCCCCACACACACACACACTGAGCATTTGCAGGATTCAAACCCCTACCTAACTATATTATGACACTTGAGGGAGACGCATTAGCAGAGCGCACTATCCGAATTATTGGGCATTTGTTCTGCACCTGCAGTATTTATAGGGTGCTGACATCATTATTTATACAGAGGTATGTACATCTATTACTACTTATCAGGTGGGGGATAGCATATATATGCATTTGCAGCCACCTACTTCAGGGTCAGATATGCACATCAGCACTTGCAGGTTATGTTTTATACCATGCTTCGTGACCACAGGACCTGTAACACACAACACAACCAGTTCAGACCACCCCTCCCACATCCAGGACACGCATTTTGCTTCCATGGGAACAGTGCAAAGATACGAAGGTGTTCACATACACCATTGCAGTTGTTAACTTCAGGTACCGGTATATTGTGTGTGGGAACTACTCAGGCCTCTACAACATTACCCTACAGCCACTACAATTTGTGAGTCCATGTGCAATGGCAGGACCACTCACCACAGCCACAAGGGGGAATACATATTGCACCTGACCATCTGCAACATGGGCACTCACTGTTCCACACCAGAGGTAGACCACCATTGTTGATATCTGACCATACCCACCTTTCCCTGGACATCCATATCCCATCCCCACCCCCAGGCAAGGCTGTCACTGCAAACAAAGTGTATTTATCAAAAGCAGACTTTGCACTTGTGAAGACTGGGGTGGAAGACTTCAAAGGACCCATGCTGGGGGAGTATACAGGCCACTCTGCATAATCCTTGACAATTGCATTCTATGAGCATGTGGAAGGTTTGCATTGATCATGCGATCCCAAATATACCCATGATTCCTCCACAACAGGACACCCTGTCAGGTGTACACCAGCCATATATGAGCTGTCCAACAGATGGAGTGAGCTAATACATTGCAGAGCAGTAGCCCACAGAGGGTGGACATCTCTGAACAGTACTGGCATGACACTTCAGTCCCTCATAATCATCTCGACAACGTGTTGACAGTGAAATTGTCCAGACACTGCAGATAAGGCTCCCCTCAGTCTGTTATTGATGCCCACTTACTGTTAGAAGTCCTCACCAACCCTCTTCCAACACACACCAACAACATGGATGTGGCATAGCAAATTCAACCCCTGGGATCTCCACTGTGTCCCTGCTTGACGGAGGCACAGCACACTAGCCTCAAACAGTGCCTTATGTGACCTACTTTACAGTGGCACAGTAGACTACTGTACTGGGGATGCAGACGCCAAGCACACTCTGGCTAAGCTTTCATTCCCTAGGGCAAACAGCCTAGGCATTGACCTCTACACCCATATGTTTAATTGTCAGATGCACAATATTTGTTGCTGATAGACTGTTTGCAGGTCTTTATTGCCATAGCATTCCCTGTTTCTATGAACAACTTGTGTATCTGTGGAAGATGTTTTAATATGAGGGGGAGCCACTATATCACTTATGTCTCTGTAGTCATTTAACTGTGTGCACTGGACAGATTGCTGTAATGTGGTTGGTTCCTGGAATGACACGTACAAATACCAGATATGTGCGGCCAACTGCTAAACTGAGATATGGCCTAAGTGTGTGAGCATGCCCAGTTCAGCCTTTCCATGGCATGTTGTCTGACATATGTCTCATTTATCAAAGTGTGCGAGCATGCCCAGTGTGAGCTTTCCATATGATAAGTTGTGTGTTGGGTGTCATGTTGTGTATTTACTGGCCAACTGCTTTGTGTCTGAACACAACAGGGATTATACTGTGCCTGCAGGGTTTGCATGGGATACTTTGCATACAGTTGTCAACATCCTTTCATACTGACCTAACACTGTAGTACCATATAGTGTACTGGTTCAGTACTTTCACTGTGGTGGACAGTATCCTGGGCTTTAGTCCTATAACTGCTTTAAATTTTCACAGTGAGCACAACAGACTGTTTAGGGGCCAGTTGTGCACATATGACCATGTTGCATTATGTTCAGATATGGACTACTTAAACCAGGCTTGTCCAACATTGGTAGTGTATTCCACAACATAAGTGGACATTGGCAAACACTAGCGATGTGCCCTAGGCCATTTCTAATGCTAGTCAGAGAGTGTGTTTGTCCTTCAACACACATTGTAACTGGAGTTTGCCATGACATATGTCATTGTTAGTATACTGTGCCTCCGTCTACCTGTGACATAACAGTGATACCCAGGGTAAACCTAACATCTCCCATCCACTCATCAAGATTCCTCTTGAGGAAAGTCGATGGGTGACTCTCTGGCTAACCTGCACTGGGAGTTTACTCAAGAATGGGGGTGGCTTCTGTGTTATGGATCATTCAGTACAGCTTGTCCTATGTATGTCAGTGCTGGGGTTCAGGTCTCTCATGTGCATAGCTCACTGCCATTCAGATTGTACAAGGTGCAGCATGTTCATTGATTCCAGATTGGACATGGCTTTATACATCAGGCACAGCTTGCCTCTGGGTGGGCAGTGTATGGAGCTGCAGTTTGTTTAATCAGGCAACACATGGCATCTGTTCAAGCTCTTTGATACTCCTGGTGAGGTACTTTTGGGGTCTTTCCAGTTGATGGAGGTGTCTGCTGAGGTACATCCCACAGGAGCCATTGTAGTCAATTGTGATGCTGATGAAGGATGAATGCAGAGCCACAATGACCTCCTCTGATCTAGATCTCACTACCTTCATGATTAGGTGGGTATATGGTATGTTTCTGTAAACACTACAGCCACATGCTTGTCCAATGCAAGATATCTATCAACTTGTGTCCCCATGTCTCTTATTACATCTTAAGTACTTAATGGGTTAACACCTATGTGGTAATTGTAGGGCACTTACTGTATATCCACAGGGGTCGACTATACACTTTTCTGCAATTAGCTTGCTGACATGGCTATGGCACCAGTTGTCTGTTTCTATTTGGCCCTTTTGTGGGATGCTTGTGTCAGCTGGAGGGTCAGATATGGTGGCCAGTTTGTAGTCCTCTGCAAACTTGTTCAGACACAGTCCTTCCACGTTGGCCTGTACCTATGGGACATATATACCAAACAAGTGAGGTCCCAGGACCGAGCCTTGTGGGATGCCAGTTGTATCTGGTTTGTAGTCTGACATGGCTGCAGCATTTCTGACCATGTCAGTTCTGTCCTTGGTCTGGTTTGCAACCCCTCTACTGACATAGGGGTTTATATTTAAGCTGGTGAGCTTATCTATAATGAACACGTGGGGTATTGTATGGAAGCTTTTTGCAATGTCCAGCTAGGCTGTGGGGACCACATTCCCCTCATTGATGACCTTAATGACTGTTTCAATTGAGTCAAACATGTTTAAGGGGCAGGATCTGCACTTAAGAAAGCCACACTGGGTAGGGTCCAGTGTCAGTAGGTCCCCAATATCTTTATGTCTGAGGTACATGCTGATCCTTTCCATAGCTTTGCAGACCAAACTTGTCAGCATTCTGGGGTGGTAGTTTGCAGTATCCATTCAGGCAACACCTTTGTGGAGAAGGACCACTGTTGTTGTACACTTCTCTTTGTGTACATATCCTGTGGTAAGGCTGACATTGAGCAGTAGTGTTATTTGGCATTCCATTCTTCTTGGAGTCCATGTTGGACTCAGCCCAGGACACCATCTCATACCATTGATGCTGTGTGTTTTGCTTTGTAGATGCTGGCTGTTACCTCAGCATCTGCAATGTCAGGGGGCCAGCACTCTGCTGGGATAGATATTTTGCATTTTTGGGGAGGGGGGGTTGCACTGCACCTGCCAGGTTGGATGTTGGCAATATGTGTGTGTGTTTGGTATGTTGTTTGTAATATTTGAGTGATTCAGAGCATATATGTGAATTCCCAACAAGGTACCTACCATCAGTTAAGAAAGCCTTGTGATTATCCTTAGTGTCCTGTACAATTTGTATCTTCATAGGTTCATAGGTTCATACTAGGCTATCCGCCCTAGGGCATTTCTAAGCCTAGCCAGAGTGTGTGTGGCTTTTGCCACCCCTTGCTATGTGAATATTATGGCCATTTATGATTTACTTTACTGTGACTCTGTCTGGATGTGACACAGTGAAGACCCCCAGTGTACATCTACAATCATCCATCCACTTGGCAAGATTCCTGTTGAAGAGAGTCAGTGAGGGGCTCTGCCTAACATGGAGTGGGATTCCATTCCAGGGTGTAGGGAGCCTCTGGGTTATGTATCTATCCCTCCAGCACATCCTATTTCATTATGTGTTGAGGTTGACATCTCTCACTCTCACAGCTCCGATGGATTTGGGTTTTCTGGGGTGGAGCATGTCCATTACTCCTGTGTTGGACATGACCTTGTACAACAGGCATGCAACACCTCTGCATAGGCAGTATGTGACTGCATACAGCTGGGGAGTCTACAGCCAGGCAGCATATGACAAATATTTGAGACCCTTTATCCTCTTGGTGAGGTATCTTTGAGGTCTTTCTAACTGCTGCAGGTGTCGGGTAAGGTACATCCCAAATGAGGCATTGTACTAGATTATGGGTCTAATAAGAGAACAGTATAAGGGCACAATGACCTCTGTTGACGTAGATGTGAATCCTTTCATGATACGGTGTTCAATATAGACAGTCTTCCTAGCCACATTGGCAATGTGAGTGTGACATGACAGGTTACTGTCCACTTGTGTACCTAGGTCCCTGATTACTCCTTCCATACATAATGGATTACCACCTATATCGTAATTTGTGAGTACCTTGTTTGGTATTTGGTGAGACATTCATACTGTCCAGTGTCTTCAGGACGGCTGAGTGGGGTTCCTGTGTGTGAGAGTGTAGTCTGTAGCATGCTACAGACTGTGCAGCAGTTTTGCCTATGGTTAGTTGCACATGGGTGGTCTCCGATGCTTCGTGCATTGTCAGTTACCTGGACATGTGGGTGTCTGTGCTGAATATGGATACTCCCCCTCCTTTTATGTTTTGGTCCAGGTTTTGGGGCCAAAACACATGATAAGAGGTATAACCTGGTAGTGCTGGTGTGCTGTCAGGAGCCTTGCTGCAGGTTTCTGTCACTGCACGGACATCGATGTTCTCCATACTGGAGAGGGCCTTGGGAGCATGCATGTTGAGGTTTACACATCTGGCATTGGGCAGCATTACCCTTATGTTTCTTTCTGCTTATATTTTCTAGGGAGGTGGGTTAGTCTTTTCAGCCTTGCCTACGAAAGGCTCTATGGAGGTGGCAAGAGCCTTATCCAATATCCAGACGCCCAGGGGTAACAGGTGCAAGCCATCCCTGGCACAGCAGTGTGGCTTATCAAACATGACATCCCAAGCAGACAGACATTGGATCCCCTTGGAATGACACCAGTAATTCTGCCACTTGTTAAAGCTGATCATTTTGTGTTTATACTGTGGCATCATTTTGGTGAGGATAGGATGCTGCACACGGTCAGTGTCATACCGGCCTGGACTACATAATCGGAGAGCTCATCTATGTCTCTTTTCATGTAGTCTGGGGAGGTACATCTCAGGTCATTCACGCCAGCATGGACAATGACTGCATCATATTTCTACTTGCTTTGGGGTGACCTGCATAGTTGTGTTATGTGGCATATTGTAGCAGCCTACAGGCAGCTTACTGTACCCTTTCTCTTGTTCAGTCTGGTGAGCGGGACAGCAGTGTGTCTGACTATGGAGTCACCTATTACAACTGTATCAGGCATGTTGTTTCTCCTTCTGGCCTGTGACTGTTTGGCACACCAGCTTTGTGTACTATGTGTTGCATGTGCTATGTTTGGAGGTAGTGGTTGCTTGGGTGTCTGCTTTGGAGGCCTCTGTTGATGTGGTGTGTTTGTAATTAGGGCCTCCGGGAATGTTTTTCTGTGTTTATGTCTTTGGTTTGCAGTTGTGATAGGTCTATGTGAGACTGGATTTGTGGTGTGTGTGGTTACCTTCTCCTCCTGACTAGTTTTGACAGTACTGAGTTGAGAGAGCTCAGCCTCCGGTTTGGATAAATGGTTGCATCTCTCACATAAATTTGTATTTCTTGGGGGGAGGTGAGGGTTGTCTGTGTACATGGGGCAGGTGTAACATTGCCTCAAGATTCACAGATTCAACTTGTTGTAGCTGGCCTTAGTGGATTGTATGAGTGGACATATTTTATTGTCATACTACTGATCAGTGATTACTTCCCTTTATATGTTTGCTCTATCATGTAGTAGCTTCCTCATTCTCTTGCATGGTTTGGTAATGGCTGGAGTCCACCATGCCAGATGCCTGCGTGTATGGCATTGTGTCTTGGTTTTATTTGGGATTGCATAATCCATGCATTCCTGGCAGCGTTCATGGAATGCCTGTATAACAGGTTCTGAGGTGTGGCCCATATTTTGCACCTGCACAGGGCCTTTAATGGATTCCACATCAGTTTGGAGGAGTGCAACTTTTGCTTTACACATGTTTTTCACTGTGGTTTTCTGGTCAGGGACTGTGGTCAGGATGTGTATATCCGGTTTGATTATTCTATGGTCTGGTCTTACCAGTGAGGGATACACTTCTCATCTTGCCATCCAGTACCCATGTTGCTGATTATCACATCCAGTATGCTTACCCCTCTTGTGGGAGTGGTACGTTGTTCCTGGGCATTTTGGTTTATGGATTCTAGGCACTTTTGTCCTACAGTGTTGGAGCTAGAATAATGCTCCCAGTCTATGTTTGGGTATTTTCAGTCACCCAATATAATGTGGTTTGGAGGGCTTGATATATGCTCATGTATTCCAACATAGGCCAAGTGCAGTTCCTGGTGTTAGGACAGTAGTCTGTAGCAGGCTATAAACTGGGAGGCAGTTTTAGCCACTGTTACTTGACCATGGCTAGTCCATGCTGCTTCTTGTTGTTGTACCAACATGGGGGTGTGGTTATCCTTGACAATTATTGCCAGCCACCCTCCTTTTGTAGCTTGTTCCATGTTTTGAGGCTGTACAGCACAGTATGAGGTGTAACCTGGTAGTGTTAGGGGGCTGTTGTGAGCCTTGACCCAGTTTTCTGTTACAGGACATATATCAACATTCTCCATACTGGGGGAGTTTAGACTGCATGCATCTTGCTGTTTAGACTTCTGGCATTGGGTAGCATTACATCTAGGTTGTTATCCCTTGTGATACCTATGGAGGTGGGTTTGTGTTTTGAGCCTTACCTATTAAAGGCATGCTGTGGGTAACAACAGCCTTTGCCAGTATCCATATGGCCAGGACTGATAGGTGCACGCCACCCCTAGCAGGTGGAGCATCATGTCATGCTCAGCATGTCATCCCAGGCTGGCACACATTGGATCCCCTTTGACTAACAGCAATACTTCAGCCAATTATTGCAATTGATCATCTCATCGTCATAGTGTGGCATCATGCTTGGTGAGGGTAGGATGTTAGTCAGGGTCATCAAGTTTGCATATACTACATGGTGTTACATTGCTTAACACAGGGCTGCCTCTGTCGGATGCACATACTACACTCCCTGTACATGTTTGAGAGCAGGTTATGTCATTTTAGGCATCCCTATTATTATATGAGTGAGTCAGAGAGGGATATCATTCCCAGGGTTCCTATTGAGCCAGTGTATGTGCTATGCGTTGCCTCTTTGACAAGGCCAGGGCATACTGGGCATGCCTCCTTCTGCCTACCGGGGCAGGCTCAGGTTGTTCCTCCTCCAAGTCACACTCTGCCTGTGATGGCCTTGGCAATGGTGGGGGGCTGTTTGGCCCAGCGCTATGCTGGTCCTGCTGCAGCTGTTTTTGCAAGATCATATTATGTAGCATAGCACATACCATGACAATTTGGGTACATGTAGTTGGTGAGTACTGCAAGGCTCCACCAGATGTGTCCAGACACCGGAACCGTGACTTGAGCAGCCCAAACACATGCTCTATTACATTACGTGTTTGTGCGTGTGCCTCATTGTGGCGTTCCTTTTCAGGTGTGTGTGCGTTTCTGATGGGTGTCATCAGCCACGGCTCCAGTGCATAACTAGGTGTCCATGTGGGATGGTCCTCATTGGCAAATGTCTGGTACAGCTGTGTCAAATGTCAGATATGGGAATCATGGTAGCTACCAGAGCAGCCAGCACACACATTCATTATTATGCCCTGGGCATCACACACGACCTGGCAGTTGATGGAGGGGAAGCCCTTGCGGTTTATGTAGGCTCTACCCCACTCACCAGTTAGTGCTTTGATGAGTAGGTGCGTGCAGTCTATTGCACCCACTACCTCAGGGTATTCCGCTATTTGCTGGAAGAGACACATATTGCTGGCCAATACCTCATGGGCATTGGGGAAATATACATGATCACTGACATGTGCTGACATGGCATCCAGGAACTGGTGCAGAACCCCGGAGGCTGATGCCTGTGATATCCCCATCATATCACTAGTTCATCTCTGGAAGGTACCTGTTGCTAGTATTCTTAGGCCAACACATACCTTGGTTTCCACTGGGATGGGTTCCCCTCTGTTGGTTCTGTGTGTGAGGCATGACCTGCACAGCTCAACAATTTGCTGCAGGAGGTCTCTGTCCACTCTATAGCGCTCCACTATCTCCAGCTCATGTAACCTGTGGTAGGTGACCCTGGGCCTGTACACTCTTCTCCGTCTCCTCACTGTGGGTTGTCTGGCACCATTTGCATTGTCACCACCCTCAGCAAGTAGCCTATGTCTCCTTTTGACAGCTATGGCAGCCCCTAGCATTTCTGCTCTGAGTTCAGCTTTTTCAGTTTTCACTTTTAATAGTTTACTCCTGTCTTGCAGTGTCTCTTGAGAGAAACATCCTGCACTGCTGTTTGCAGAGTTTTAAGTGCTTGGCTGGGCTACTATTCTGCCTGTGTAATTGCCTGCTTCTAATTGTTTTCAGCTGCTAGCTCCAGCAGTATTCCCTGCTAGCTTCCTACTAATTCTGCTGCTTCTTTTTTCATCTCTGTTTCCTCAGGGGGGAGCAATGCGCATACCAGCAGAAACATGCTCACAGTGGCTTACACGCGCACACACAGGCTTACACGGTTTAGAATCTTCTTATATGGGTTAAAACATGTGCACACCAGTGCAAACAGTCTTATAAGTCTGCCAACAGGCTCCCATATGCTCAGTCTGCCTTACACGCGCGCATACTGCCCTACTCGTGCCTCATGGTGTGCACACGTACGCATGCACGCCCAGCAAGAAACTTTGGTGTAAGCAACAGTGTACACCTTCCATTTCTTGACTTTCCCATGCTTATCTTGTGGCACTCCTCTTTCCATGATATGTGTCTGACATCTGTCATGTAACACTGACCTCCAATGAACTGCATTTCTTTCTGACATTCCCCCCTGTGATGTCACCTATCTTCTACTCTGTTCCTCCCCATTATGTAACTCTTACACTACTCAGAATGTGCTCATTTGCTATGTGACAGTGGGATTCAGTATCCTAACACTCATTTACATCAGATTGCCTACTAATGCTTAGTTACATGTCTTAGACTCAGCCTCCCCCATAGCAACCACTAAACGGTGGCCATGTTGTTTTTGGTCTGCTGGTCCCTGCATTGCAAATCCATGTATTGCATAAAACCCACATTTGTGGGTTTATAACCTTCATTTTATGTTTTATATAGCGCAGCCCATTTGCGCGGGGCTGCGCTGCATTTAAACATCGCCAAAAAAAAAATTATTTCTCATATATGCATTGAGGTACCTTGCCAATGGCCACATATTTGGCCATTGGCATGCTGCCTGACACATATGCACCCTTTATTTGGAGCTTGACATGGCTCCATTGTGTTTTTTGCAGAAACTTACTCAGTTGTCAACTGAGTACATTTCTGCAGCTAAAACGGCTCTTACACGGGCTGCTTTGGGCTTCGTGGATCACTAATCTACCTCATTTGCATGTCTTTCAGCTGCAAGTGAGGTGATTAGCATATCCACACCCACTCTGTCTAAGAGACGTTTTAGCTGGTCTCTTACACGGAATTTCGGGCTGTTCCTGGACCGCGAGGGCTGCATGGAGTCTTACACTACTCTTAGACTCTGTGCAAGCCTTTGTGAATCCTGCCCTTAGTGTTAAGTTGCCAGTCAATAAATACAATATAACTGGTGAAAAATTAGTGTCCAGTTCCAAGGAAAGAGACAGAAAATACCAAAACTATCGTTAATTGGTACATCAGGTTAAGCGCTTTCATCTATCCTCCATAGACTTCTTCAGAACACCATTTCTCAAACTAACAGCCATTAAATAGTACTAATTAATTCAAACTATCCAATCCTGTGATTCAATTTGATCTCATGAATATTAATTTCATTGATACTGAATGACTCATCCTAACATGGATTCTCATAACACAACAACCAATTAAAATCATGAAAATACATAGTAAAATACCAAAACAGTTGTATTACTGTTTACACATGATATAAAATTCATATTTTGCAGTAATAAAATTACATTATCAAATAAAAATAAAAACTTAAAAAGGTTAACTATACAACTTTTAGTTGTGTCTCACAATAGACACAGAAAACTGTGGGAAACCTGTAGCTCGATGAGTATAATCAACTTGGAACAACACCTACCCTACTATTAATATCACTTTTTTCTTACCCTTTCTAGGCCCTTAACAGGGGCTTGGTGGGAATACAGTCATTTAATCTGGGGTAAATGGCTGCATTTAATAATATTTGCCACTTCACTTTTCTTTCCCCAATATACCTTTCATGTCACCTCCTCTGGGATTAATCTAAACACACTCTACAATTGCAAACTTGAAGGTGTTACAAGTCTCACTATCCCTAATATGCCTATACAGGGCATTATTAGTATCTTGCTTTCTTATACAATAAAGGTGGTCATATATTCGGTTTCTTAACCTCCTCTCAGTTTTTACTATGTAGAAACATGGACATTTTGTAGAGATGGCTAGGTAAACCACAAACTGGGTCTGACAGTTTCCCTTTTTGGACCTTACTGTTGTTTTGTTAATATTATTTATAGTGCAGGTGTGCTCCTCATAAATGACACAACACTGATTACAGTGTCCACATTTGCTTGTACCTACAGAGTTTGTGTCATTATTTCTTACACTATTTTGAATTTTTCTTTTTAAATTCTTTCCAGTTTTGTATGCAAAAAGGGGTTCAGTCCCCAATTCATTATGCACCCCTCATCAGACCACAAAATATTCCAATTTTTATGTATAATACTTTTGACCTCATTTACATAAGGGTTGAACCCCAAAATACAGGCCCTGTTATATTTCTTATTATTTTGATTAGTATTAGTAGTCTCTTCATTCGACTTTATAGCCACGCCCAATAAAGGTTTGTACTTTTCCCCCCCATTCTCTTTTAACATACCCTGTAACATCACTAACAAGGTCATTGGGGTACCCCCTTTCTCTAAACATGTTTCCTATATGGTCAATTTCTTTAACCATCTCCGAATAGTCCGATGTCATCCGAGCTGATCTAATACATTGCCCCTTGATTTTACTTTTCTTTTGCTTCCATGGATGATTACTGGAAAATTCCAAGTATGTGTTACTAAAGGTATCTTTTCTATATATCTTTGACCTGAAACCTTTACTCGTAGTATAGATATATGTATCAAGATATGGTATACCTCTTTTGTCACATTAATGGGTAAATTTTAAGTATGGGCTGGAAGTGTTAAGATAGTCTAAAAATAATACTATTTCGTCCATGGTACCAGTCCACAATATAAATATATCATCCAAAAATCTGATGTAACAACTAAGGAACTAGTACCATTGATTGGTGAACATATATTCATCCTCCCAATCTAACAAAACAAGGTTTGCAAACATAGGGGCACACGCGGCCCCCATAGCAACACCTCGGGTCTTTTTATAATGTTCACCATCATGATATATATAATTATTATCCAGCACAACACCCATGAATTCTTTCAATAAAACAACTTTCTCCCATTCCAATTGTGTATACCTCTGTATACTGTTGGTAAACCTAGTTGTTCCATCTTCTCTAGGTATACAAGAAAATAGGTCGACCACATCAATTGTCAAAAAGATAACACTTTCTTTCCATAGGTGGGGTTTTATCCTGCTCAAAAATTTCCAATAATCTTTGACAATGTGTGGGACCTTGCTATAAATGTTTTCTAGCCATCTATCTATTACTTTTCCATAAGGAAAGGTCTTACTTTTACTACCTGAAATAATAGATCGAAATGGGGGATCCTCCATATTTTTATGACACTTGGGTATCCCCATTATTGTAGCCAATACCGGATGTTCTACATTTAAAAATTGATACATTTCTTTATCTATTCTATTATCTATTAAATATTCCTTGAAATATAAGTCTATTCTTCGATGAGCAATATTTATTTGGTTTAGAGAAGAGATTTCATAATTCCCGGAATTATTTAGTATTTGATACATTTTCTGTGCATACTCAATTGCATCATATAACACAATACTCCCTCCTTTGTCGGGGGTCATTATCCTTATATTGTGATTAGCATATATTTCATTAAAAACTGTTTGTTCTTTTCTACTTAGATTGTATTTGTATTTTTTCTTTTTAGTTATTTCACAATATCTGTACAATTCATCTGTTACCACCTTCTCATATGCCACTAAAGTATTATGCATGGGGGGAGTGAACTGACTTTTCTTCCTTAAGTCACTTTTAATTTCATATTTATTTTCACTATGAAAAAATAATTCAAGATTTAATTTCCTCAAAAATTTATTTAATTCAACAATATTGTCCACTATGTCAAATCTACAATTTTGTACATATTTCATACCTTTGGCAAACAACAAGAAGTGTTCCTTCTCTAATTTATATGTTGTATAATTTAGTATACTGAAGTCCCCAAGGGTGAACTGAAACCTATGGGACTGCACTATCTCTTGTTCCACGTTTGTTTTTGCTGTTGGTTTCCCATCCAGTCCCTTGGTATGGTACACCTCTCCTTCTCTGATTGTCATGTTCCCATTGATATTCATGTTTCCAATAATCCCCCTTGTGATCCTTCTTCCATCCCTGTTGGTTCCCAAAAAATTTTATTTTTGATTGTTCCCACCTTCACTCTGCCTTTGGTAGCTAACATTCTTACTTTCAAAACCTTGATCTTTCCCTTTGTACTTCTCACTTATGTTCCATTTATAGGCTACCCCCAATCTGTATTGTTCCATATCCCTCTGCAGTTTCTTACATTTTCTGTCAAAAATCCTAATACTACTTTTCTCTGCATCCTCGAATTGCTTGGAATACAAAGTTTCCCATTGTGAAAACAACAAATCATTAATAATGTTTTCATTCAATTCATCTACTTCTTTCATTAATCTACACATTTTACTGTCATTACAAGTAATAATAAATTCCATAAAACGTGTCCCAAAACCATCAAACAATTTGTTACATTCATTAATTCCATTTTCAGTCATATCCACACCTAAGGGTTGCTTGAAAAACCGCAAACCCATCGGTACTAATTTTGATTCTATACATTTTTGTAGGAACATATTATAAAGCTGAAGCCTTGATAGTCCCCAGTTTGTGGCCAAATTCATGAATAAGGTCTCTTAATGTTTTAAAATTGGTATTGTTCCCTTCTTTATTGTAACCAAGCCGCACTTCATTAGGAGAAGAAAAACTATATTTTACTTTCAAAAATGCATCCAAATCTCGAAGTTCTACACCTGAGATGCCAGGCTCAGAGTTAATAATAAGCGGTTGGTTAACAGCACTTGAATGAGACTGACCTGCCACCACAGAATAAGTCTTTTTGGGTACTGTTCATTTTGGTTTCGCTCCTAACACCAGAAAGACGTCCTCTGAATTATGGCCCTGAAGGACCGAGGTTCTCACTTGGTCCTCTATTTCAGCAATAGATTCAGCAAAAATCCTATGAGAGGGTCCGCTTCCATCAGTAACCTTTACATCTCCAAAGCCTTGACCATTGGAAATGTGTCCGATGCTACCAACGCTCCGTGATGACATCAGAAGCACGTTGGAACCTTCATTCCGCTTATCAGCCTGGCTCATCATTTCAATAAGTCACGTTAATTCTCCTTTAATGATAGCGACCTCCGATTGCAATTTGTGCACCTCATCTCTTCTGACTGGGGAAAACATAGAAGGCAGTTCATCCAAGAATCCATGACACTCCAACAATGCCAAAAAAATACTACACCAGTCAAACCCAACAGTTGCCAGTCAATAAATACAATATAACTGGAGAAAAATGAGTGTACGGTTCCAAGGAAAGAGACAAAAAATACCAAAACTATCTTTATTGGTACATCAGGTTAAGTGCTTTCATCTATCCTCCATAGACTTCTTCAGAACACCATTTCTCAAACTAACAGCCTTTAAATAGTACTAATTAATTCAAACTATCCAATCCTGTGATACATCAATTTAATCTGATGAATATTAATTTCATGGATACTGAATGACTCATCCTAACATGGATTCTCATAACACAACAACCATTTAAAATCATGAAAATACATAGTAAAATACCTAAACAATTGTATTACTGTTTACACATGATATAAAATTCATAACTTTCAATAATAAAATTACATTATGAAATAAAAATAAAAACTTAAAAATGTTAAATATACAACTTTTAGTTGTGTCTCACAATAGACACACAAAACTGTGGGAAACTTGTAGCTCGATGAGTATAATCAACTTGGAACAACACCTACGCTACTATTAATATTACTTTTTTCTTACCCTTTCTAGGCCCTTAACAGGGGCTTGGTGGGAATACAGCCATTTAACCCGGGGTAAGTGGCTGCATTTAATAACATTTGCCACTTCACTTCTCTTTCCCCCTATATACCTTTCATGTCACCTCCTCTGAAATTAATCTTTACACACTCTACAATTGCAAACTTGAAGGTTTTACAAGTCTCACTATCCCTAATATGCCTATATAGGGCATTATTAGTATCTTGCCTTCTTATGCAATAAAGATGGTCATATATTCGGTTTCTTAACCTCCTCTCAGTTTTTCCAACCTAGAAACACGGACGTTTTGTACAGATGGCTAGATAAACCACAAACTGGGTCAGACAGTTGCCCTTTTTGAACCTTACTGTTGTTTTGTTGATATTATCTATAGTGCGGGTTTGCTCCTCATAAATGGCACAACACTGATGACAGTGTCCACATTTGCTTGTACCTACAGACTTTGTGTCATTATATCTATCACTATTTTGAATTTTTCTTTTTAAATTCTTTCCAGTTTTGTAAAGAAAAAGGGGTTCAGTTCCCAATTCATTATGCACCCCCTCATCACACCGCAAAATATTCCAGTGTTTATGTATAATACTTTTGACATTGTTTACATAAGGGTTGAACCCAAATATACAGGCCCTGTTATATTTCTTATTATTTTGATTATTATTAGTAGTCTCTTCGTTCGTCTCCATATCCACACCCAATAAGGGTTTGTACTTTTTCCCCCATTCTCTTTTAACATACCCTGTAACATCACTAACAAGTTCATTGGGGTACCCCCTTTCTCTAAACATGTTTCCTATATGGTCAATTTCTTTAACCATCTCCGAATAGTCCAATGTCATCCGGGCTGCTCTTATACATTGCCCCTTGATTACACTTTTCTTTTGCTTCCATGGATGATTTCTGGAAAATTCCAAGTATATGTTACTAAAGGTATCTTTTCTATATATCTTTGACCTGAAACCTTTACTCGTAGTATAGATATATGTATCAAGATATGATACACATCTTTTGTCAGATTTATGGGTAAATTTTAAGTATGGGCTAGAAGTGTTAAGATATTCTAAAAATAATACTATTTTCTCCATGGTACCAGTCCACAATATAAATATATCATCCAAATATCTGATTTAACAACTAGTGAACTGGTACCATTGATTGGTGAACATATATTTATCCTCTCAATCTAACAAAACAAGGTTTGCAAATATAGGGGCACACGTGGCCCCCATAGCAACACCTCGGGTTTGTTTGTAATGTTCACCTACATGATATATATAATTATTATCCAGCACAATACCCACAATTTCTTCCAATGAAACAACTTTCTCCCATTCCATTTGTGTATACCTCTGTATACTGTTGATAAACCTAGTTGTTCCATCTTCTCTAGGTATACAAGAAAATAGGTCAACCACATCAATTGTAAAAAGATAACACTTTCTTTCCATAGGTGGGGTTTTATCCTGCTCAAAAATTCCCAAGAATCTTTGACAATGTGTGGGACCTTACTATAAATGTTTATACTATACACATACTTAAAATTTACCAATAAATGTGACAAAAGAGGTATATCATATCTTGATACATATATCTATACTACGAGTAAAGGTTTCAGGTCAAAGATATATAGAAAAGATACCTTTAGTAACACATACTTGGAATTTTCCAGTAATCATCCATGGAAGCAAAAGAAAAGTATAATCAACGGGCAATGTATAAGAGCAGCCCGGATGACATCGGACTATTTGGAGATGGTTAAAGAAATTGACTATAAAGGAAACATGTTTAGAGAAAGGGGGTACCCCAATGAACTTATTAGTGATGTTACAGGGTATGTTAAAAGAGAATGGGGGAAAAAGTACAAACCTTTATTGGGTGTGGATATGGAGACGAACAAAGAGACTACTAATAGTAATCAAAATAATAAGAAATATAACAGGGCCTGTATATTGGGGTTCAACCCTTATGTAAACGAGGTCAAAGTATTATACATAAAAATTGGAATATTTTGCAGTGTGATGAGGGGGTGCATAATAAATTGGGAACTGAACCCCTTTTTGTATACAAAACAGGAAAGAATTTAAAAAAAAATTCAAAATAATGATAGAAATAATGACACAAACTCTATAGGTACAAGCAAATGTGGACACTGTAATCAGTGTTGTGCCATTTATGAGGAGCACACCTGCACTATAGATAATATCAACAAAACAACAGTAAGGTTCAAATAGGGCAACTGTCAGAACCAGTTTTTGGTTTATCTAGCCATCTCTACAAAATGTCCATGTTTCTACACAGGAAAAACTGAGAGGAGGTTAAGAAACTGAAAATATGACCATCTTTATTGTATAAGAAAGCAAGATACTAATAACGCCCTATATAGGCATATTAGGGATAGTGAGACTTGTAACACCTTCAAGTTTGCAATTGTAGAGTGTGTAAAGATTAATCCCAGAGGAGGTGACATGAAAGGTATATTGGGGGAAAGAGAACTGAAGTGGCAAATATTATTAAATGCAGCCACTTACCCTGGATTAAATGACTGTATTCCCACAAAGCCTCTGTTAAGGGCCTAGAAAGGGTAAGAAAAAAGTAATATTAATAGTAGGGTAGGTGTTGTTCCAAATTGATTATACTCATCGAGCTACACGTTTCCCACAGTTTTGTGTGTCTGTTGTGAGACACAACTAAAAGTTATATATTTAACATTTTTACGTTTTTATTTTTATTTCATAATGTAATTTTATTATTGAAAATTATGAATTTTATATCATGTGTAAACAGTAATACAACTGTTTCGGTATTTTACTATGTATTTTCATGATTTTAAATGGTTGTTGTGTTATGAGAATCCATGTTAGGATGAGTCATTCAGTATCCATGAAATTAATATTCATGAGATTAAATGGATGTATCACAGGATTGGATAGTTTGAATTAATTAGTACTATTTAAAAACTGTTAGTTTGAGAAATGGTGTTCTGAATAAGTCTATGGAGGATAGATGAAAGTGTTTAACCTGATGTACCAATAAACGATAGTTTTGGTATTTTCTGTCTCTTTCCTTGGAACCGGACACTCATTTTTCACCAGTTATATTGTATTTACTGACTGGCAACTGTTGGGTTTGACTGGTGTAGTATTTTTTTTGGCATTGTTGGAGTGTCATGGATTCCTTGGATGAGCTGCCTTTTATGTTTTTCCCAGTCAGAAGAGATGAGCTGCACAAATTGCAATCGGAGGGCGCTATCAATAAAGGAGAATTAACGCAACTTATTGAAGTGATGAGCCAAGCTGATAAGCAGAATGATGGTTCCAATGTGCTCCTGATGTCATCAGGGAGTGTTGGTAGTGTCGGACACATTTCCAACGGTCAAGCCTTTGGAGATGTAAAAGTTACTGATGGAAGCGGACCCTCTCATAGGATTTTTGCTGAATCAAACGCTGAAAGAGAGGACCAAGTGAGAACCTCGGTCCTTCATGGCAATAATTCGGGGGACGGCTTTCTAGTGTCAGGAGCGAAACCAAACTGAACAGTTCCCAAAAAGACTTATTCTGTGGTGGCAGGTCAGTCTCATTCAAGTGCTGTTAACCAACCGCTTATTATTAACTCTGAGCCTAGTATCTCGGGTGTAGAACTTCGAGATTTGGATGCACTTTTGAAAATAAAATATAGTTTTTCTTCTCCTAATGAAGTGCGGCTTGGTTAAAATAAAGGAGGGAACAAAACCAATTTTAAAACATTAAGAGACCTTATTCATGAATTTGGGCACAAACTGGGGAAATCAAGGCTTCAGCTTGATAATATGTACCTACAAAAATGTATAGAATCAAAATTAGTACCGATGGGTTTGCGGTTTTTTAAGCAACCCTTACGTGTGGATATGATTGAAAATGAAATTAATGAAAGTAACAAATTGTTTGATGGTTTTGGGACACATTTTATGGCATTTATTATTACTTGTAATGAGAGTAAAATGTGTAGATTAATGAAAGAAGTAGATGAATCGAATGGAAACATTATTAATGATTTGTTGTTTTCACAATGGGAAACTTTGTATTCCAAGCAATTCGATGATACAGAGAAAAGTAGTACTAGGATTTGACAGAAAATGTAAGAAACTGCAGAGGGATATGGAACAATACAGATTGGGGGTAACCTATAAATGGAACATAAGTGAGAAGTGCAAAGGGAAGGATCAAGGTTTTGAAAGTAAGTATGTTACCTACCAAAGGCAGAATGAAGGTGGGAACAATCAAAAACAACATCTTTTAGGGAAGCAACAGGGATGGAAGAGGGACCACAAGGGGGATAATTGGAAACATGAATATCAATGGGAACATGACAATCAGAGAAGGAGAGGTGTACCATACCAAGGGGGTGGATGGGAAACCAACAGCAAAAACAAACTTGGAACAAGACATAGTGCAGTCCCATAGGTTTCAGTTCACCCTTGGGGACTTCAGTATATTAAATTATACAACATATAAATTAGAGAAGGAACACTTCTTGTTGTTTGCCAAAGGTATGAAATATGTACCCAATTGTAGATTTGACATAGTGGACAATATTGTTGAATTCAATAAATTTTTGAGGAAATTAAATCTTGAATTATTTTTTCATAGTGAAAATAAATATGAAATTAAAAGTGACTTAAGGAAGAAAAGTCAGTTCACTCCCCCCCGTGCATAATACTTTAGTGGCATATGAGAAGGTGGTAACAGACAAATTGTACAGATATTGTGAAATAACTAAAAAGAAAAAATACAAATACAATCTAAGTAGAAAAGAACAAAAAGTTTTTAATGAAATATATGCTAATCACAATATAAGGATAATGACCCCCAACAAAGGAGGGAGAATTATGTTATATGATGCAAATGAGTATGCACAGAAAATGTATCAGATATTAAATAATTCCGGGATTTATGAAATCTCTTCTAAAAACTAAATGAATATTGCTCATAGAAGAATAGACTTATATCTCGTGGAATATTTAATGGATAATAGAATAGATAAAGAAATATATCAATTTTTAAAAGTAGAACATCCAGTATTGGCTACAATAGTGGGGATAGCCAAGATTCATAAAAATATGGAGGATCCCCCATTTCGACCTATTATTTCAGGTAGTAAAAGTAAGACATTTTCTTATGGAAAAGTAGTAGATAGATGGCTAAAAAACATTTATAGTAAGGTCCCACACATTGTCAAAGATTCTTGGGATTTTTTGTGCAGGATAAAACCCCACCTATGGAAAGAAAGTGTTATCTTTTGGAAATTGAAGTGGTCGACCTATTTTCTTGTATACCTAGAGAAGATGGAACAACTAGGTTTATCAACAGTATACAGAGGTATACACAAATGGAATGAGAGAAAGTTGTTTTATTGGAAGAATTTATGGGTGTTGTGCTGGAAAATAATTATATATATTATGATGGTAAACATTATAAACAGACCCGAGGTGTTGCTATGGGGGCCGCGTGTGCCCCTATGTTTGCAAACCTTGTTTTGTTAGATTGGGAGGATGAATATATGTTCACCAATCAATGGTACCAGTTCATTAGTTGGTACATCAGATTTTTGGATGATATATTTATATTGTGGACTGGTACCATGGACGAAATAGTATTATTTTTAGAATATCTTAACACTTCCAGCCCATACTTAAAATTTACTCATAAATGTGACAAAGAGGTATATCATATCTTGATACATGTATCTATACTACGAGTAAAGGTTTCAGGTCAAAGATATATAGAAAAGATACCTTTAGTAACACATACTTGGAATTTTTCAGTAATCATCCATAGAAGCAAAAGAAAAGTATAATCAAGGGGCAATGTATAAGAGCAGCACGGATGACATCGGACTATTCCGAGATGGTTAAAGAAATTGACCATATAGGAAACATGTTTAGAGAAAGGGGGTACCCCAATGAACTTGTTAGTGATGTTACAGGGTATGTTAAAAGAGAATGGGGGAAAAAGTACAAACCTTTATTGGGTGTGGCTATGGAGACGAACGAAGAGACTACTAATCGTAATCAAAATAATAAGAAATATAACAAGGCCTGTATATTGGGGTTCAACCCTTACGTAAACGAGGTCAAAAGTATTATAGAAAAAAATTGGAATATTTTGCAGTGTGATGAGGGGTTGCATAATAAATTGGGAACTGAACCCCTTTTTGTATACAAAACTGGAAAGAATTTAAAAAGAAAAATTCAAAATAGAGATAGAAATAATGACACAAAGTCTGTAGGTGCAAGCAAATGTGGACACTGTAATCAGTATTGTGCCATTTATGAGGAGCACACCCGCACTATAGATAATATCAACAAAACAACAGTAAGGTTCAAAAAGGGCAACTGTCAGACCCAGTTTGTGGTTTATCTAGCCATCTCTACAAAATTTCCATGTTTCTATGCAGGAAAAACTGAGAGGAGGTTAAGAAACTGAATATATGACCATCTATATTGTATAAGAAAGCAAGATACTAATAATGCCCTACATAGGCATATTAGGGATAGTGAGACTTGTAACACCTTCAAGTTTGCAATTGTAGAATGTGTAAAGATTAATCCCAGAGGAGGTGACATGAAAGGTATATTGGGGGAAAGAGAAGTGAAGTGGCAAATATTATTAAATGCAGTCACTTACCCTGGATTAAATGACAGTATTCCCACCAAGCCTCTGTTATGGGCCTAGAAAGGGTAAGAAAAAAGTAATATTAATAGTAGGGTAGGTGCTGTTCCAAATTGATTATACTCATCGAGCTACAAGTTTCCCACAGTTTGTGTGTCTATTGTGAGACACAACTAAAAGTTGTATATTTAACATTTTTAAGTTTTTATTTTTATTTCATAATGTAATTCTATTATTGAAAATTATGAATTTTATATCATGTGTAAACAGTAATACAACTGTTTAGGTATTTTACTACGTATTTTCATGATTTTAAACGGTTGTTGTGTTATGAGAATCCATGTTAGGATGGGTCATTCAGTATCCATGAAATTAATATTCATCAGATCAAATTGATGTATCACAGGATTGAATAGTTTGAATTAATTAGTACTATTTATAAAGTGTTAGTTTGAGAAATGGTGTTCTGAAAAAGTCTATGGAGGATAGATGAAAGTGCTTAACCTGATGTACCAAGAAACGATAGTTTTGGTATTTTCTGTCTCTTTCCTTGGAACCGGACACTCATTTTTCACCAGTTATATTGTATTTACTGACTGGCAACTGTTGGGTTTGACTGGTGTAGTATTTTTTTGGCATTGTTGGAGTGTCATGGATTCCTTGGATGAGCTGCCTTCTATGTTTTCCACAGTCAAAAGGGATGAGGTGCACAAATTGCAATAGGAGGGCGCTATCCTTAAAGGAGAATTAATGCAACTTATTGAAGTGATGAGCCAGGCTGATAAGCAGAATGAAGATTCCAATGTGTTCCTGATGTCATCAAGGAGTGTTGGTAGCGTCGGATGTGTTTCCAATGGTCAAGCCTTTGGAGATGTAAAGGTTACTGATGGAAGTGGACCCTCTCATAGGATTGTTGCCGAATCAAATGCAGAAAGAGATGACCAAGTGAGAACCTCGGTCTTTCAGGGCAATAATTCAGAGGACGGCTTTCTGGTTTCAGGAACAAAACCAAAACGAACAGTACCCAAAAAGACTAATTCTGTGGTGGCAGGTCAGTCTCATTCAAGTGCTGTTAACCAACCGCTTATTATTAACTCTGAGCCTCGTATCTCGGGTGTAGAACTTCGAGATTTGGATGCACTTTTGAAAGTAAAATATAGTTTTTCTTCTCCTGATGAAGTGCGGCTTGGTTAAAATAAAGGAGGGAACAATGTCAATTTTAAAACATTAAGAGACCTTATTCATGAATTTGGCCACAAACTGGGGACTATCAAGGCTTCAGCTTGATAATATGTACCTACAAAAATGTATATAATCAAAATTAGTACCGATGGGTTTGCGGTTTTTCAAGCAACCCTTAGGTGTGGATATGACTGAAAATGAAATTAATGAATGTAACAAATTGTTTGATGGTTTTGGGACACATTTTATGGAATTTATTATTACTTGCAATGACAGTAAAATGTGTAGATTAATGCACGAAGTAGACGAATTGAATGAAAACATTAATGATTTGTTGTTTTCCCAATGGGAAACTTTGTATTCCAAGCAATTCGATGATGCAGAGAAAAGTAGTACTAGGATTTTTGACAGAAAATGTAAGAAACTGCAGAGGGATATGGAACAATACAGATTGAGGGTAGCCTATAAATGGAACATAAGTGAGAAGTACAAAGGGAAGGATCAAGGTTTTGAAAGTAAGAATGTTAGCTACCAAAGGCAGAGTGAAGGTGGGAACAATCAAAAATAACATTTTTTAGGGAAGCAACAGGGATGGAAGAAGGACCACAAGGGGGATTATTGGAAACACGAATATCAATGGGAACACGACAGTCAGAGAAGGAGAGGTGTACCATACCATGGGCTGGATGGGAAACCAACAGCAAAAACAAACGTGGAACAAGAGATAGTGCAGTCCCATAGGTTTCAGTTCACCCTTGGGGACTTCAGTATACTAAATTATACAACATATAAATTAGAGAAGGAACACTTCTTGTTGTTTGCCAAAAGTATGAAATATGTACCCAATTGTAGATTTGACATAGTGGACAATATTGTTGAATTCAATAAATTTTTGAGGAAATTAAATCTTGAATTATTTTTTCATAGTGAAAATAAATATGAAATTAAAAGTGACTTAAGGAAGAAAAGTCAGTTCACTCCCCCCATGCATAATACTTTAGTGGCATATGAGAAGGTGGTTCCAGACGAATTGTACAGATATTGTGAAATAACTAAAAAGAAAAAAATACAAATACAATCTAAGTAGAAAAGAACAAACAGTTTTTAATGAAATATATGCTAATCACAATATAAGGATAATGACCCCCGACAAAGGAGGGAGAATTGTGTTATATGATGCAAATGAGTACGCACAGAAAATGTATCAGATATTAAATAATTCCGGGATTTATGAAATCTCTTCTAAAAACTAAATAAATATTGTTCATAGAAGAATAGACTTATATCTCGTGGAATATTTAATGGATAATAGAATAGATAAAGAAATATATCATTTTTTAAAAGTAGAACGTCCAGTATTGGCTACAATAGTGGGGATAGCCAAGATTCATAAAAATATGGAGGATACCCCATTTCGACCTATTATTTCAGGTAGTAAAAGTAAGACCTTTCCTTATGGAAAAGTAATAGATAGATGGCTAAAAAACATTTATAGTAAGGTCCCACACATTGTCAAAGATTCTTGGGATTTTTTGAGCAGGATAAAACCCCACCTATGGAAAGAAAGTGTTATCTTTTGGAAATTGAAGTGGTCAACCTATTTTCTTGTATATCTAGAGAAGATGGAACAACTAGGTTTATCAACAGTATACAGAGGTATATACAAATGGAATGAGAGAAAGTTGTTTTATTGGAAGAATTTATGGGTGTTGTGCTGGATAATAATTATATATATTATGATGGTGAACATTATAAACAGACCCGAGATGTTGCTATGGGGGCCGCTTGTGCCCCTATGTTTGCAAACCTTGTTTTGTTAGATTGGGAGGATGAATATATGTTCACCAATCAATGGTACAAGTTCATTAGTTGTTACATCAGATTTTTGGTTGATATATTTATATTGTGGACTGGTACCATGGACGAAATAGTATTATTTTTAGAATATCTTAACACTTCCAGCCCATACTTAAAATTTACGCATAAATGTGACAAAGAGGTATATCATATCTTGATACATGTATCTATACTACGAGTAAAGGTTTCAGGTCAAAGATATATAGAAAAGATACCTTTAGTAACACATACTTGGAATTTTCCAGTAATCATCCATAGAAGCAAAAGAAAAGTATAATCAACGGGCAATGTATAAGAACAGCCCGGATGACATCAGACTATTCGGAGATGGTTAATGAAATTGACCATATAGGAAACATGTTTAGAGAAAGGGGGTACCCCAATGAACTTGTTAGTGATGTTAAAGGGTGTGTTAAAAGAGAATGGGGGAAAAAGTAAAAACCTTTATTGGGTGTGGCTATGGAGACGAATGAAGAGACTACTAATCGTAATCAAAATAATAAGAAATATAACAGGGCCTGTATATTGGGGTTCAACCCTTACGTAAACGAGGTCAAAAGTATTATAGATAAAAATTGGAATATTTTGCAGTGTGATGAGGGGTTGCATAATAAATTGGGAACTGAACCCCTTTTTGTATACAAAACTGGAAAGAATTTAAAAAGAAAAATTCAAAATAGTGATAGAAATAATGACACAAAGTCTGTAGGTGCAAGCAAATGTGGACACTGTAATCAGTATTGTGCCATTTATGAGGAGCACACCCGCACTATATATAATATCAACAAAACAACAGTAAGGTTCAAAAAAGGCAACTGTCAGACCCAGTTTGTGATTTATCTAGCCATCTCTACAAAATTTCCATGTTTCTACACAGGAAAAACTGAGAGGAGGTTAAGAAACTGAATATATGACCATCTTTATTGTATAAGAAAGCAAGATACTAATAATGCCCTATATAGGCATATTAGGGATAGTGAGACTTGTAACACCTTCAAGTTTGCAATTGTAGAGTGTGTAAAGATTAATCCCAGATGAGGTGACATGAAAGGTATATTGGGGAAAGAGAAGTGAAGTGGCAAATATTATTAAATGCAGTCACTTACCCCGGATTAAATGACTGTATTCCCACCAAGCCTCTGTTAAGGGCCTAGAAAGGATAAGAAAAAAGTAATATTAATAGTAGGGTAGGTGCTGTTCCAAATTGATTATACTCATCGAGCTACAAGTTTCCCACAGTTTTGTGTGTCTATTGTGAGACACAACTAAAAGTTGTATATTTAACATTTTTAAGTTTTTATTTTTATTTCATAATGTAATTTTATTATTGAAAATTATGAATTTTATATCATGTGTAAACAGTAATACAACTGTTTAGGTATTTTACTTTGTATTTTCATGATTTTAAACGGTTGTTGTGTTATGAGAATCCATGTTAGGATGAGTCATTCAGTATCCATGAAATTAATATCCATGAGATCAAATTGATGTATCACAGGATTGGATAGTTTGAATGAATTAGTACTATTTAAAAACTGTTAGTTTGAGAAATGGTGTTCTGAAGAAGTCTATGGAGGACAGATGAAAGTGCTTAACCTGATGTACCAATAAACGATAGTTTTGGTATTTTCTGTCTCTTTCCTTGGAACTGGACACTCATTTTTCACCATTTATATTGTATTTACTGACTGGCAACTGATGGGTTTGACTGGTGTAGTATTTTTTTGGTGTTGTTGGAGTGGCATGGATTCCTTGGATGAGCTGCCTTCTATGTTTTCCCCAGTCAAAAGAGATGAGGTGCACAAATTGCAATAGGAGGGCGCTATCATTAAAGGAGAATTAACGCAACTTATTGAAGTGATGAGCCAGGCTGATAAGCGGAATGAAGGTTCCAATGTGCTCCTGATGTCATCACGGAGTGTTGGTAGCATCGGACGTGTTTCCAATGGTCAAACCTTTGGAGATGTAAAGGTTACTGATGGAAGCGGACCCTCTCATAGGATTGTTGTTGAATCAAATGCTGAAAGAGTTGACCAAGTGAGAACCTCGGTCTTTCAGGGCAATAATTCGGAAGACGGCTTTCTGGTGTCAGGAACGAAACCAAAATGAACAGTACACAAAAAGACTTATTCTGTGGTGGCAGGTCAGTCTCATTCAAGTGCTGTTAACCAACCGCTTATTATTAACTCTGAGCCTGGTATCTCGGGTGTAGAACTTCGAGATTTGGATGCACTTTTGAAAGTAAAATATAGTTTTTCTTCTCCTAATGAAGTGCGGCTTGGTTAAAATAAAGGAGGGAACAATACCAATTTTAAAACATTAAGAGACCTTATTCATGAATTTGGCCACAAACTGGGAACTATCAAGGCTTCAGCTTGATAATATGTACCTACAAAAATGTATATAATCAAAATTAGTACCGATGGGTTTGCGGTTTTTCAAGCAGCCCTTAGGTGTGGATATGACTGAAAATGAAATTAATGAATGTAACAAATTGTTTGATGGTTTTGGGACACATTTTATGGAATTTATTATTACTTGCAATGACAGTAAAATGTGTGGATTAATGAAAGAAGTAGATGAATTGAATGAAAACATTAATGATTTGTTGTTTTCACAATGGGAAACTTTGTATTCCAAGCAATTCGATAATGCGGAGAAAAGTAGTACTAGGATTTTTGACAGAAAATGTAAGAAACTGCAGAGGGATATGGAACAATACAGATTGAGGGTAGCCTATAAATGGAACATAAGTGAGAAGTACAAAGGGAAGGATCAAGGTTTTGAAAGTAAGAATGTTAGCTACCAAAGGCAGAGTGAAGGTGGGAACAATCAAAAATAACATTTTTTAGGGAAGCAACAGGGATGGAAGAAGGACCACAAGGGGGATTATTGGAAACACGAATATCAATGGGAACAGGACAGTCAGAGAAGGAGAGGTGTACCATACCAAGGGGCTGGATGGGAAACCAACAGCAAAAACAAACGTGGAACAAGAGATAGTGCAGTCCCATAGGTTTCAGTTCACCCTTGGGGACTTCAGTATACTAAATTATACAACATATAAATTAGAGAAGGAACACTTCTTGTTGTTTGCCAAAGGTATGAAATATGTACACAATTGTAGATTTGACATAGTGGACAATATTGTTGAATTCAATAAATTTTTGAGGAAATTAAATCTTGAATTATTTTTTCATAGTGAAAATAAATATGAAATTAAAAGTGACTTAAGGAAGAAAAGTCAGTTCACTCCCCCCATGCATAATACTTTAGTGGCATATGAGAAGGTGGTTCCAGACGAATTGTACAGATATTGTGAAATAACTAAAAAGAAAAAATACAAATACAATCTAAGTAGAAAAGAACAAACAGTTTTTAATGAAATATATGCTAATCACAATATAAGGATAATGACCCCCGGCAAAGGAGGGAGAATTGTGTTATATGATGCAAATGAGTACGCACAGAAAATGTATCAGATATTAAATAATTCCGGGATTTATGAAATCTCTTCTAAAAACTAAATAAATATTGTTCATAGAAGAATAGACTTATATCTCGTGGAATATTTAATGGATAATAGAATAGATAAAGAAATATATCAATTTTTAAAAGTAGAACATCCAGTATTGGCTACAATATTGGGGATAGCCAAGATTCATAAAAATATGGAGGATACCCCATTTCGACCTATTATTTCAGGTAGTAAAAGTAAGACCTTTCCTTATGGAAAAGTAATAGATAGATGGCTAAAAAACATTTATAGTAAGGTCCCACACATTGTCAAAGGTTCTTGGGATTTTTTGAGCAGGATAAAACCCCACCTATGGAAAGAAAGTGCTATCTTTTGGAAATTGAAGTGGTCGATTAATTTTCTTGTATACCTAGAGAAGATGGAACAACTAGGTTTATCAACAGTATACAGAGGTATATACAAATGGAATGAGAGAAAGTTGTTTTATTGGAAGAATTTATGGGTGTTGTGCTGGATAATAATTATATATATTATGATGGTGAACATTATAAACAGACCCGAGATGTTGCTATGGGGGGCGCTTGTGCCCCTATGTTTGCAAACCTTGTTTTGTTAGAATGGGAGGATGAATATATGTTCACCAATCAATGGTACTAGTTCATTAGTTGTTGCATCAGATTTTTGGATGATATATTTATATTGTGGACTGGTACCATGGACGAAATAGTATTATTTTTAGAATATCTTAACACTTCCAGCCCATACTTAAAATTTACGCATAAATGTGACAAAGAGGTATATCATATCTTGATACATGTATCTATACTACGAGTAAAGGTTTCAGGTCAAAGATATATAGAAAAGATACCTTTAGTAACACATACTTGGAATTTTCCAGTAATCATCCATAGAAGCAAAAGAAAAGTATAATCAAGGGGCAATGTATAAGAGCAGCCCGGATGACATCGGACTATTCGGAGATGGTTAAAGAAATTGACCATATAGGAAACATGTTTAGAGAAAGGGGGTACCCCAATGAACTTGTTAGTGATGTTAAAGGGTGTGTTAAAAGAGAATGGGGAAAAAAGTAAAAACCTTTATTGGGTGTGGCTATGGAGACGAACGAAGAGACCACTAATCGTAATCAAAATAATAAGAAATATAACAGGGCCTGTATATTGGGGTTCAACCCTTACGTAAACAAGGTCAAAAGTATTATAGATAAAAATTTGAATATTTTGCAGTGTGATGAGGGGTTGCATAATAAATTGGGAACTGAACCCCTTTTTGTATACAAAACTGGAAAGAATTTTAAAAGAAAAATTCAAAATAGTGATAGAAATAATGACACAAATTCTGTAGGTGCAAGCAAATGTGGACACTGTAATCAGTATTGTGCCATTTATGAGGAGCACACCCGCACTATAGATAATATCAACAAAAGAACAGTAAGGTTCAAAAAGGGCAACTGTCAGACCCAGTTTGTGGTTTATCTAGGCATCTCTACAAAATTTCCATGTTTCTACACAGGAAAAACTGAGAGGAGGTTAAGAAACTGAATATATGACCATCTTTATTGTATAAGAAAGCAAGATACTAATAATGCCCTATATAGGCATATTAGGGATAGTGAGACTTGTAACACCTTCAAGTTTGCAATTGTAGAGTGTGTAAAGATTAATCCCAGATGAGGTGACATGAAAGGTATATTGGGGAAAGAGAAGTGAAGTGGCAAATATTATTAAATGCAGTCACTTACCCCGGATTAAATGACTGTATTCCGACCAAGCCTCTGTTAAGGGCCTAGAAACGGTAAGAAAAAAGTAATATTAATAGTAGGGTAGGTGCTGTTCCAAATTGATTATACTCATCAAGCTACAAGTTTCCCACAGTTTTGTGTGTCTATTGTGAGACACAACTAAAAGTTGTATATTTAACATTTTTAAGTTTTTATTTTTATTTCATAATGTAATTTTATTATTGAAAATTATGAATTTTATATCATGTGTAAACAGTAATACAACTGTTTAGGTATTTTACTACGTATTTTCATGATTTTAAATGGTTGTTGTGTTATGAGAATCCATGTTAGGATGAGTCATTCAGTATCCATGAAATTAATATTCATGAGATCAAATTGATGTATCACAGGATTGGATAGTTTGAATGAATTAGTACTATTTAAAAACTGTTAGTTTGAGAAATGGTGTTCTGAAGAAGTCTATGGAGGACAGATGAAAGTGCTTAACCTGATGTACCAATAAACGATAGTTTTGGTATTTTCTGTCTCTTTCCTTGGAACTGGACACTCATTTTTCACCAGTTATATTGTATTTACTGACTGGCAACTGATGGGTTTGACTGGTGTAGTATGTTTTTGGTGTTGTTGGAGTGTCATGGATTATTTGGATGAGCTGCCTTCTATGTTTTCCCCAGTCAAAAGAGATGAGGTGCACAAATTGCAATAGGAGGGCGCTATCCTTAAAGGAGAATTAACGCAACTTATCGAACTGATGAGCCAGGCTGATAAGCGGAATGAAGGTTCCAAAGTGCTCCTGATGTCATCACGGAGTGTTGGTAGCGTCGGACGTGTTTCCAATGGTCAAACCTTTGGAGATGTAAAGGTTACTGATGGAAGCGGACCCTCTCATAGGATTGTTGTCGAATCAAATGCTGAAAGAGATGACCAAGTGAGAACCTCGGTCTTTCAGGGCAATAATTCGGAAGATGGCTTTCTGGTGTCAGGAACGAAACCAAAATGAACAGTACCCAAAAAGACTTATTCTGTATTGGCAGGTCAGTCTCATTCAAGTGCTGTTAACCAACCGCTTATTATTAACTCTGAGCCTGGTATCTCGGGTGTAGAACTTCGAGATGTGGATGCACTTTTGAAAATAAAATATAGTTTTTCTTCTCCTAATGAAGTACGGCTTGGTTAAAATAAAGGAGGGAACAATACCAATTTTAAAACATTAAGAGACCTTATTCATGAATTTGGCCACAAACTGGGGACTATCAAGGCTTCAGCTTGATAATATGTACCTACAAAAACGTATATAATCAAAATTAGTACCGATGGGTTTGCAGTTTTTCAAGCAGCCCTTAGGTGTGGATATGACTGAAAATGAAATTAATGAATGTAACAAATTGTTTGATGGTTTTGGGACACATTTTATGGAATTTATTATTACTTGCAATGACAGTAAAATGTGTAGATTAATGAAAGAAGTAGATGAATTGAATGAAAACATTAATGATTTGTTGTTTTCACAATGGGAAACTTTGTATTCCAAGCAATTCGATGATGCAGAGAAAAGTAGTACTAGGATTTTTGACAGAAAATGTAAGAAACTGCAGAGGGATATGGAACAATAAAGATTGGGGGTAGCCTATAAATGGAACATAAGTGAGAAGTACAAAGGGAAGGATCAAGGTTTTGAAAGTAAGTATGTTAGCTACCAAAGGCAGAATGAAGGTGGGAACAATCAAAAATAACATTTTTTAGGGAAGCAACAGGGATGGAAGAAGGACCACAAGGGGGATTATTGGAAACACGAATATCAATGGGAACACGACAATCAGAGAAGGAGAGGTGTACCATACCAAGGGGCTGGATGGGAAATCAACAGCAAAAACAAACATGGAACAAGAGATAGTGCAGTCCCATAGGTTTCAGTTCACCCTTGGGGACTTCAGTATATTAAATTATACAACATATAAATTAGAGAAGGAACACTTCTTGTTGTTTGCCAAGGGTATGAAATATGTACCCAATTGTAGATTTGACATAGTGGACAATACTGTTGAATTCAATAAATTTTTGAGGAAATTAAATCTTGAATTATTTTTTCATAGTGAAAATAAATATGAAATTAAAAGTGACTTAAGGAAGACAAGTCAGTTCACTACCCCCATGCATAATACTTTAGTGGCATATGAGAAGGTGGTAACAGACGCATTGTACAGATATTGTGAAATAACTAAAAACAAACTATACAAATACAATCTAACTAGAAAAGAACAAGCAGTTTTTAATGAAATATATGCTAATCACAATATAAGGATAATGACCCCCGACAAAGGAGGGAGAATTGTGTTATATGATGCAAATGAGTATGCACAGAAAATGTATCAAATATTAAATAATTCCGGGATTTAGGAAATCTCTTCTATAATCCAAATAAATATTGCTCATAGAAGAATAGACTTATATCTTGTGGAATATTTAATGGATAATAGAATAGATAAAGAAATGTATCAATTTTTTTAAGTACAACATCCAGTATTGGCTACAATAGTGGGGATACCCAAGATTCATAAAAATATGGAGGATCCCCCATTTCGACCTGTTATTTCAGGTAGTAAAAGTAAGACCTTTCCTTATGGAAAAGTAATAGATAGATGGCTGAAAAACATTTATAGTAAGGTCCCACACATTGTCAAAGATTCTTGGGAATTTTTGAGCAGGATAAAACCCCACCTATGGAAAGAAAGTGTTATCTTTTTGACAATTGATGTGGTCGACCTATTTCCTTGTATACCTAGAGAAGATGAAACAACTAGGTTTATCAACAGTATACAGAGGTATACACAAATGGAATGGGAGAAAGTTGTTTTATTGGAAGAATTTATGGGTATTGTGCTGGATAATAATTATATATATTATGATGGTGAACTTTATAAACAGACCCGAAGTGTTGCTATGGGGGCCGCGTGTGCCCCTATTTTTGCAAACCTTGTTTTGTTAGATTGGGAGGATGAATATATGCTCACCAATCAATGGTACCAGTTCATTAGTTGTTACATCCGATTTTTGGATGATATATTTATATTGTGGACTGGTACCATGGAAGAAATAGTATTATTTTTAGAATATCTTAACACTTCCAGCCCATACTTAAAATTTACCCATAAATGTGACAAAGAGGTATATCATATCTTGATATATGTATCTATACTACGAGTAAAGGTTTCAGGTCAAAGATATATAAAAAAGATACCTTTAGTAACACATACTTGGAATTGTCCAGTATTCATCCATGGAAGCAATAGAAAAGTATAATCAAGGGGCAATGTATAAGAGCAGCCCAGATGACATTGGAGTATTCGGAGATGGATAAAGAAATTGACCATATAGGAAACATATTTAGAGAAAGGGGGTACCCCAATGAACTTATTAGTGATGTTACAGGGTATGTTAAAAGAGAATGGGGGAAAAAGTACAAACCCTTATTGGGTGTGGATATGGAGACGAATGAAGAGACTACTAATAGTAATCAAAATAATAAGAAATATAACAGGGCCTGTATATTGGGGTTCAACCGTTATGTAAATGAGGTCAAAAATATTATACATAAAAATTGAAAAATTTTGCAGTGTGATGAGGGGTTGCATAATAAATTGGGAACTCAACCCCTTTTTGTATACAAAATTGGAAAGAATTTAAAAAGAAAAAATCAAAATAGTGATAGAAATAATGACACAAAGTCTGTTGGTAAAAGCAAATGTGGACACTGTAATCAGTATTGTGCCATTTATGATGAGCACACCTGCACTATAGATAATATCAACAAAACAACAGTAAGGTTCAAAAAGGGCAACTGTCAGACCCAGTTTGTGGTTTATCTAGCCATCTCTACAAAATGTCCATGTTTCTACGCAGGAAAAACTGAGAGGAGGTTAAGAAACTGAATATATGACCATCTTTATTGTATAAGAAAGCAAGATACTAATAACGCCCAATAAAGGCATATTAGGGATAGTGAGACTTGTAACCCCTTCAAGTTTGCAATTGTAGAGTGTGTAAAGATTAATCCCAGAGGAGGTGACATGAAAGGTATATTGGGGGAAGGAGAAGTGAAGTGGCAAATATTATTAAATGCAGCCAATTACCCCGGATTAAATGACTGTATTCCCACCAAGCCTCTGTTAAGGGCCTAGAAAGGGTAAGAAAAAAGTAATATTAATAGTGGGGTAGGTGTTGTTCCAAATTGATTATACTCATCGAGCTACAAGTTTCCCACAGTTTTGTGTGTCTATTGTGAGACACAACTAAAAGTTGTATGTAATCAGTAATACAACTGTTTAGGTATTTTACTATGTATTTTCATGATTTTAAATGGTTGTTGTGTTATGAGAATCCATGTTAGGATGAGTCATTCAGTATCCATGAAATTAATATTCATGAGATCAAATTGATGTATCACAGGATTGGATAGTTTGAATTAATTAGTACTATTTAAAGGCTGTTAGTTTGAGAAATGGTGTTCTGAAGAAGTCTATTGAGGATAGATGAAAGTGCTTAACCTGATGTACCAATAAACAATAGTTTTGGTATTTTCTGTCTCTTTCCTTGGAACCGGACACTCATTTTTCACCTGTTATATTGTATTTATTGACTGGCAACTGTTGGGTTTGACTGGTGTAGTATTTTTTTGGCGTTGTTGGAGTTTCATGGATTCCTTGGATGAGCTGCCTTCTATGTTTTCCCCAGTCAGAAAAGATGAGGTGCACAAATTGCAATCGGAGGGCGCTATCATTAAAGGAGAATTAATGCGACTTATTGAAGTGATGAGCCAGGCTCATAAGTGGAATGAAGGTTCCCATGTGCTTCTGATGTCATCACGGAGTGTTGATAGCGTCGGACGCGTTTCCAACGGTTAAGCCTTTGGAGATTTAAAGGTTATTGATGGAAGCGGACCCTCTCATAGGATTTTTGCCGAATCAAACGCTGAAAGAGAGGACCAAGTGAGAACCTCGGTCCTTCAGGGCAATAATTTGGAGGAAGGCTTTCTGGTGTCAGGAGCAAAACCAAAATGAGCAGCACCCAAAGACTTATTCTGTGGTGGCAGGTCAGTCTCATTCAAGTGCTGTTAACCAACCGCATATTATTAACTCTGAGCCTGGTATCTCGGGTGTAGAACTTCGAGATTTGGATGCATTTTTGAAAGTAAAATATAGTTTTTCTTCACCTAATGAAGTGCAGCTTGGTTAAAATAAAGGAGGGAACAATACCAATTTTAAAACATTAAGAAACCTTATTCATGAATTTGGCCACAAACTGGGGACTATCAAGGCTTCAGCTTGATAATATGTACCTACAAAAATGTATAGAATCAAAATTAGTACCGATGGGTTTGCGGTTTTTCAAGCAACCCTTAGGTGTGGATATGATTGAAAATGAAATTAATGAAAGTAACAAATTGTTTGATGGTTTTGTGACACATTTTATTGAATTGATTATTACTTGTAATGACAGTAAAATGTGTAGATTAATGAAAGAAGTAGATGAATTGAATGAAAACATTATAAATGATTTGTTGTTTTCACAATGGGAAACATTGTATTCCAAGCAATTCGATGATGCAGAGAAAAGTAGTATTAGGATTTTTGACAGAAAATGTAAGAAACTGCAGAGGGATATGGAACAATACAGATTGGGGGTAGCCTATAAATGGAACATAAGTGAGAAGTACAAAGGGAAGGATCAAGGTTTGGAAAGTAAGTATGTTAGCTACCAAAGGCAGAATGAATGTGGGAACAATCAAAAACAACATTTTTTAGAGAAGCAACAGGGATGGAAGAGGGACCACAAGGGGGATTATTGGAAACACGAATATCAATGGGAACACGACAATCAGAGAAAAAGAGGTGTACCATACCAAGGGACTGGATGGGAAACCAACAGCAAAAACAAACGTGGAACAAGAGATAGTGCAGTCCCATAGGTTTCAATTCACCCTTGGGGACTTCAGTATATTAAATTATACAACATATAAATTTGAGAAGGAACACTTCTTGTTGTTTGCCAAAGGTATGAAATATGTACCCAATTGTAGATTTGACATAGTGGACAATATTGTTGAATTCAATAAATTTTTGAGGAAATTAAATCTTGAATTGTTTTTTCATAGTGAAAATAAATATGAAATTAAAAGTGACTTAAGGAAGAAAAGTCAGTTCACTCCCCCCATGCATAATACTTTAGTGGCATATGAGAAGGTGGTAACAGACGAATTGTACAGATATTGTGAAATAACTAAAAAGAAAAAATACAAATACAATTTAACTAGAAAAGAACAAACAGTTTTTAATGAAATATATGCTAATCACAATATAAGGATAATGACCCCCGACAAAGGAGGGAGAATTGTGTTATATGATGCAAATGAGTACGCACAAAAAATGTATCAAATATTAAATAATTCCGGAATTTAGGAAATCTCTTCTATAAACCAAATAAATATTGTTCATAGAAGAATATGCTTATATCTCGTGGAATATTTAATGGATAATAGAATAGATAAAGAAATGTATCAATTTTTTTAAAGTAGAACATCCAGTATTGGCTACAATAGTGGGGATACCCAAGATTCATAAAAATATGGAGGATCCCCCATTTCGACCTATTATTTCAGGTAGTAAAAGTAAGACCTTTCCTTATGGAAAAGTAATAGATAGATGGCTGAAAAACATTTATAGTAAGGTCCCACACATTGTCAAAGATTCTTGGGAATTTTTGAGCAGGATAAAACCCTACCTATGGAAAGAAAGTGTTATCTTTTTGACAATTGATGTGGTCGACCTATTTTCTTGTATACCTAGAGAAGATGGAACAACTAGGTTTATCAACAGTATACAGAGGTATACACAAATGGAATGGGAGAAAGTTGTTTTATTGGAAGAATTTATGGGTATTGTGCTGGATAATAATTATATATAGAGGAGTGGTTAGAGACAGTTACTGGTAATTCATTGGCCATTTTGGGTCATTTCCTGTTTTTTCCAGCCCCCCTGCTATAAAGCATGCTTTGGTGGGCTTTTCTGGCATTAGAGAACTTGGCATAGCTCCTCGTGGTCCCCTGCAGAGTTCCTAAGGCAGCAGAGAGCAGAAAAAGTGACTTTCCTGATTATAAGTATTTTTTAAGCATTTTTATTGCTTTTTTCGACCTTTTGTGCATTTCGACCACTGTTTCTGCATATATTATTGTAATATTACCTGTTTTCTCTGTTTTTCTGGGCTTAATTTGTTGACTGCACTTCTTAGCTTAAGTTTTGCTTATAAGTTAACCTACAGGCTAATACACTCAAGTGTACTAGCCTTTGATAGCATTTAGTCGAAAAACCAAGCATTTACTGTATTTTCTGTCTGTGTGTTTAAAAAACTTGAAAAAAAACCAAAAAAATACTTCTGCTTTCCTAACTTTCCTAGCTAGTTGTTCCAGTGATCAGGTTTTGCTGATCCCTGGGCTTTGTATTTGGTTCCTGTGTTCCTCCATTTTCTTGTGTGGCCAGAGGGAAGTTTCTTTACTCACCAGTGAGAGTGGGGAGTACTGAGCTGCCTGTTTGTCCTCAGAGGAGTGGTTAGAGACAGTAACTGGTAATTCATTGGCCATTTTGGGTCATTTCCTGTTTTTTCCAGCCCCCTGCTATAAAGCATGCTTTGGTGGGCTTTTCTGGCATTAGAGAACTTGGCATAGCTCCTCGTGGTCCCCTGCAGAGTTCCTAAGGCAGCAGAGAGCAGAAAAAGCGACTTTCCTGATTCTAAGTATTTTTAAGCATTTTTATTGCTTTTTTTGACCTTTTGTGCATTTCGACCACTGTTTCTGCATATATTATTGTGATATTACCTGTTTTCTCCTCGTGGTCCCCTGCAGAGTTCCTAAGGCAGCAGAGAGCAAAAAAACCGACTTTCCTGATTCTAAGTATTTTTTAAGCATTTGTATTGCTTTTTTCGACCTTTTGTGCATTTTGACCACTGTTTCTGCATATATTATTGTGATATTGCCTGTTTTCTCTGTTTTTCTGAGCTTAATTTGTTGACTGCACTTCTTAGCTTAAGTTTTGCTTATAAGTTATCCTACAGGCTAATACACTCAAGTGTACTAGCCTTTGATATCATTTAGTCGAAAAACCAAGCATTTACTGTATTTTCTGTCTGTGTGTGTAAAAAACTTGAAAAAAAACAAAAAAATACTTCTGCTTTCCTAACTTTCCTAGCTAGTTGTTCCAGTGATCAGATTTTGCTGATCCCTGGGCTTTGTATTTGGTTCCTGTGTTCCTCCATTTTCTTGTGTGGCCAGAGGGATGTTTTTTTACTCACCAGTGAGAGTGGGGAGTACTGAGCTGCCTGTTTGTCCTCAGAGGAGTGGTTAGAGAAAGTAACTGGTAATTCATTGGCCATTTTGGGTAATTTCCTGTTTTTTCCAGCCCCCTGCTATAAAGCACGCTTTGGAGGGCTTTTCTGGCCTTAGAGAACTTGGCATAGCTCCTCGTGGTCCCCTGCAGAGTTCCTAAGGCAGCAGAGAGCAAAAAAAGCGACTTTCCTGATTCTATGTATTTTTTAAGCATTTGTCTTGCTTTTTTTCGACCTTTTGTGCATTTTGACCACTGTTTCTGCATATATTATTGTAATATTACCTGTTTTCTCTGTTTTTCTGAGCTTAATTTGTTGACTGCACTTCTTAGCTTAAGTTTTGCTTATAAGTTAACCTACAGGCTAATACACTCAAGTGTACTAGCCTTTGATAGCATTTAGTTGAAAAACCAAGCATTTACTGTATTTTCTGTCTGTGTGTGTAAAAAACTTGAAAAAAAAACAAAAAAATACTTCTGCTTTCCTAACTCTCCTAGCTAGTTGTTCCAGTGATCAGATTTTGCTGATCCCTGGGCTTTGTATTTGGTTCCTGTGTTCCTCCATTTTCTTGTGTGGCCAGAGGGAAGTTTATTTACTCACCAGTGAGAGTGGGGAGTACTGAGCTGCCTGTTTGTCCTCAGAGGAGTGGTTAGAGAAAGTAACTGGTAATTCATTGGCCATTTTGGGTAATTTCCTGTTTTTTCCAGCCCCCTGCTATAAAGCACGCTTTGGTGGGCTTTTCTGGCCTTAAAGAACTTGGCATAGCTCCTCGTGGTCCCCTGCAGAGTTCCTAAGGCAGCAGAGAGCAAAAAAAGCGACTTTCCTGATTCTAAGTATTTTTTAAGCATTTTTATTGCTTTTTTTGACCTTTTGTGCATTTTGACCACTGTTTCTGCATATATTATTGTGATATTACCTGTTTTCTATGTTTTTTGAGCTTAATTTGTTGACTGCACTTCTTAGCTTAAGTGTTGCTTATAAGTTAACCTACAGGCTAATACTCTCAAGTGTACTAGCCTTTGATAGCATTTAGTCGAAAAACCAAGCATTTACTGTATTTTCTGTCTGTGTGTGTAAAAAACTTGAAAAAAAACAAAAAAATACTTCTGCTTCCCTAACTTTCCTAGCTAGTTGTTCCAGTGATCAGATTTTGCTGATCCCTAGGCTTTGTATTTGGTTCCTGTGTTCCTCCATTTTCTTGTGTGGCCAGAGGGATGTTTTTTTACTCACCAGTGAGAGTTGGGAGTACTGAGCTGCCTGTTTGTCCTCAGAGGAGTGGTTAGAGAAAGTAACTGGTAATTCATTGGCCATTTTGGGTCATTTCCTGTTTTTTCCAGCCCCCTGCTATAAAGCATGCTTTGGCGGGCTTTTCCGGCCTTAGAGAACTTGGCATAACTCCTCGTGGTCCCCTGCAGAGTTCCTAAGGCAGCAGAGAGCAAAAAAAGCGACTTTCCTGATTCTAAGTATATTTTAAGCATTTTTATTGCTTTTTTCGACCTTTTGTGCATTTTGACCACTGTTTCTGCATATATTATTGTGATATTACCTGTTTTCTCTGTTTTTCTGAGCTTAATTTGTTGACTGAACTTCTTAGCTTAAGTTTTGCTTATAAGTTAACCTACAGGCAAATACACTCAAGTGTACTTGCCTTTGGTAGCATTTAGTCGAAAAACCAAGCATTTACTGTATTTTCTGTCTGTGTGTGCAAAAAACTTGAAAAAAACAAAAAAAATACTTCTGCTTTCCTAACTTTCCTAGCTAGTTGTTCCAGTGATCAGATTTTGCTGATCCCTGGGCTTTGTATTTGGTTCCTGTGTTCCTCCATTTTCTTGTATGGCCAGAGGGAAGTTTCTTTACTCACCAGTGAGAGTGGGGAGTACTGAGCTGCCTGTTTATCCTCAGAGGAGTGGTTAGAGAAAGTAACTGGTAATTCATTGGCCATTTTGGGTCATTTCCTGTTTTTTCCAGCCCCCTGCTATAAAGCACGCTTTGGCGGGCTTTTCCGGCCTTAGAGAACTTGGCATAGCTCCTCGTGGTCCCCTGCACAGTTCCTAAGGCAGCAGAGAGCAAAAAAAGCGACTTTCCTGATTCTAAGTATTTTTTAAGCATTTGTATTGCTTTTTTCGACCTTTTGTGCATTTTGACCACTGTTTCTGCATATATTATTGTGATATTACCTGTTTTCTATGTTTTTCTGAGCTTAATTTGTTGACTGCACTTCTTAGCTTAAGTGTTGCTTATAAGTTAACCTACAGGCTAATACACTCAAGTGTACTAGCCTTTGATAGCATTTAGTCGAAAAACCAAGCATTTACTGTATTTTCTGTCTGTCTGTGTAAAAAACTTGAAAAAAAACAAAAAAATACTTCTGCTTTCCTAACTTTCCTAGCTAGTTGTTCCAGTGATCAGATTTTGCTGATCCCTGGGCTTTGTATTTGGTTCCTGTGTTCCTCCATTTTCTTGTGTGGCCAGATGGATGTTTTTTTACTCACCAGTGAGAGTGGGGAGTACTGAGCTGCCTGTTTGTCCTCAGAGGAGTGGTTAGAGAAAGTAACTGGTAATTCATTGGCCATTTTGGGTCATTTCCTGTTTTTTCCAGCCCCCTGCTATAAAGCATGCTTTGGCGGGCTTTTCCGGCCTTAGAGAATTTGGCATAGCTCCTTGTGGTCCCCTGCAGAGTTCCTAAGGCAGCAGAGAGCAGAAAAAGCGACTTTTCATGATTCTTAGTATTTTTAAGCATTTTTATTGCTTTTTTCGACCTTTTGTGCATTTTGACCACTGTTTCTGCATATATTATTGTGATATTACCTGTTTTCTCTGTTTTTCTGAGCTTAATTTGTTGACTGAACTTCTTAGCTTAAGTTTTGCTTATAAGTTAACCTACAGGCTAATACACTCAAGTGTACTAGCCTTTGATAGCATTTAGTCGAAAAACCAAGCATTTACTGTATTTTCTGTCTGTGTGTGTAAAAAACTTGAAAAAAAACAAAAAAAATACTTCTGCTTTCCTAACTTTCCTAGCTAGTTGTTCCAGTGATCAGATTTTGCTGATCCCTGGGCTTTGTATTTGTTTCCTGTGTTCCTCCATTTTCTTGTGTGGCCAGAGGGAAGTTTCTTTACTCACCAGTGAGAGTGGGGAGTACTGAGCTGCCTGTTTGTCCTCAGATGAGTGATTAGAGAAAGTAACTGGTAATTCATTGGCCATTTTGGGTCATTTCCTGTTTTTTCCAGCCCCCTGCTATAAAGCACGCTTTGGCGGGCTTTTCCGGCCTTAGAGAACTTGGCATAGCTCCTCGTAGTCCCCTGCACACTTCCTAAGGCAGCAAAGAGCAAAAAAAGCGACTTTCCTGATTCTAAGTATTTTTTAAGCATTTTTATTGCTTTTTTCGACCTTTTGTGCATTTTGACCACTGTTTCTGCATATATTATTGTGATATTACCTGTTTTCTCTGTTTTTCTGAGCTTAATTTGTTGACTGCACTTCTTAGCTTAAGTTTTGCTTATAAGTTAACCTACAGGCTAATACACTCAAGTGTACTAGCCTTTGATAGCATTTAGTCGAAAAACCAAGCATTTACTGTATTTTCTGTCTGTGTGTGTAAAAACTTGAAAAAAACCAAAAAAATACTTCTGCTTTCCTAACTTTCCTAGCTAGTTGTTCCAGTGATCAGATTTTGCTGATCCCTGGGCTTTGTATTTGGTTCCTGTGTGTCTCCATTTTCTTGTGTGGCCAGAGGGAAGTTTCTTTACTCACCAGTGAGAGTGGGGAGTACTGATCTGCCTGTTTGTCCTCAGAGGAGTGGTTAGAGACAGTAACTGGTAATTCATTGGCCATTTTGGGTCATTTCCTGTTTTTTCCAGCCCCCTGCTATAAAGCACGCTTTGGCGGGCTTTTCCGGCCTTAGAGAACTTGGCATAGCTCCTCGTGGTCCCCTGCACAGTTCCTAAGGCAGCAGAGAGCAAAAAAAGCGACTTTCCTGATTCTAAGTATTTTTTAAGCATTTTTATTGCTTTTTTCGACCTTTTGTGCATTTTGACCACTGTTTCTGCATATATTATTGTGATATTACCTGTTTTCTCTGTTTTTCTGAGCTTAATTTGTTGACTGCACTTCTTAGCTTAAGTTTTGCTTATAAGTTAACCTACAGGCTAATACACTCAAGTGTACTAGCCTTTGATAGCATTTAGTCGAAAAACCAAGCATTTACTGTATTTTCTGTCTGTGTGTGTAAAAAACTTGAAAAAAAACAAAAAAAATACTTCTGCTTTCCTAACTTTCCTAGCTAGTTGTTCCAGTGATCAGATTTTGCTGATCCCTGGGCTTTGTATTTGGTTCCTGTGTGTCTCCATTTTCTTGTGTGGCCAGAGGGAAGTTTCTTTACTCACCAGTGAGAGTGGGGAGTACTGATCTGCCTGTTTGTCCTCAGAGGAGTGGTTAGAGACAGTAACTGGTAATTCATTGGCCATTTTGGGTCATTTCCTGTTTTTTCCAGCCCCCTGCTATAAAGCACGCTTTGGCGGGCTTTTCCAGCCTTAGAGAACTTGGCATAGCTCCTCGTGGTCCCCTGCACAGTTCCTAAGGCAGCAGAGAGCAAAAAAAGCGACTTTCCTGATTCTAAGTATTTTTTAAGCATTTTTATTGCTTTTTTCGACCTTTTGTGCATTTTGACCACTGTTTCTGCATATATTATTGTGATATTACCTGTTTTCTCTGTTTTTCTGAGCTTAATTTGTTGACTGCACTTCTTAGCTTAAGTTTTGCTTATAAGTTAACCTACAGGCTAATACACTCAAGTGTACTAGCCTTTGATAGCATTTAGTCGAAAAACCAAGCATTTACTGTATTTTCTGTCTGTGTGTGTAAAAAACTTGAAAAAAAAAAAAAAATACTTCTGCTTTCCTAACTTTCCTAGCTAGTTGTTCCAGTGATCAGATTTTGCTGATCCCTGGGCTTTGTATTTGGTTCCTGTGTGTCTCCATTTTCTTGTGTGGCCAGAGGGAAGTTTCTTTACTCACCAGTGAGAGTGGGGAGTACCGATCTGCCTGTTTGTCCTCAGAGGAGTGGTTAGAGACAGTAACTGGTAATTCATTGGCCATTTTGGGTCATTTCCTGTTTTTTCCAGCCCCCTGCTATAAAGCACGCTTTAGCGCGCTTTAGCACGATTTAGCGCGGAGTTGCCACAGGAGCACACAAGAGCAGCGGCGGTTAATCAAGGTTAAACTATTCGGGCTACCTAAAGTCCACTCTTCAAATTTTCCCTTAAAACAGCCTTCCTTGAACTGTACTGCTGATCTAACCAGCGTATTCTATATCTAAAAAGCTCAGGTCTACTTGATTCCTAAGTAGACTATTCTTTATCTGTAAAGCCTAGCACTTGCTCCTAAAGTATTTTTTTACTTGATATAGCACTTTTATTATACATAGTACCCCACCAGCCAAAAACCCCTTTCGGTCACCCACATCCCCCGGAGTCTTTTAAAGTCCTTGTCTATTCCTTCTAGCATGTCGAGGGATCAGTTGCTAGTGTCCTCTCCTGCTCAGCTGGTGAATCTGGGAATATTGAGGCAATGTTACATTTGTCTCATGTACACGGACAACCATCTCCTTCTCCCACAAAACACAAATAAATGCGATAGTTGCAACTATATAGACAAACTGGAGGCTGAGCTCTCTCAACATAGGACTGGTAAGACCAGACAGGAGGAGAAGGTAACCACACACACTACAAACCCAGTCTCACATAGTACTATCACAACTTCAAATCATACACATAAATACACAAAGACATATTCGGAGGCTCTGATCAAAAATCTACCAAAACAGCAGAGGCCACCAAAGCAGACACCCAAACAACTGCCACCTCAGGACACAACACATGCAACACATAGACCACATAATCAGTGTGCCAAACAGTCACAGCCCTTAAGGCCAAACACAATGCCAGACACACTCGTCATTGGTGACTCCATAGTCAGACACATTGACGTCCTGCTCACCAGATTGAACAAGGAAAAGGTCACAGTAAGCTACCTGTCGGGCACTAGAATCCGCCACATAACGCAAGCACTCAGGTCTCTCAACAGCAGGTACAAGTACGACTCTGTCATTGTCCACGCTGGTGTGAACGACCTGAGATGTACCTCCTTGGACTACATGAAAAGAGACATAGAGGAGCTCTCTGATTATGTAGCCCAGGTAGGTATGACCCTGACCTTGAGCAGTATCCTACCTTCACCAAGAATGATGCCACAATACAGAGACAAGATGATCAGCTTTAATAATTGGCTTAAACTCTGGTGTCATTCAAAGGGGATCCAATGTCTGTCTGCCTGGGATGACATGCTGGACAAGCCACGCTGCTTTGCAAGGGACGGCTTGCACCTGTCACCCCTGGGCTTCCGGATATTGGCAAAGGCTCTTGCCACCCCATAGTGCCTTTTTTAGGCAAGGCTCAAATTCTAAACCTACCACCCTAGAACACAAAAAAGGAAAAAACTAAGGGTAATGCTGCTCAATGCCAGAAGTCTCAACCTCAAGATGCACGCACTCGAGGCCCTTCTCAGTATGGAGAACATCGATGTCTGTGCTGTGACTGAAACCTGGTTCAAGGCTCCCGAGAGCACCCCGGCACTATCAGGCTTTACCTCATATCATGCATTCTGGCCCCAAAATCCGGACAACACCAAGAAAGGAGGGGGGGGTGTCTATATTCATCAAGAACACCCACACCTCAAGTTGGTGGCAACGCACAATGCATCGGAGACCATCCAGGTGCAATTAACCATAGGCAAGACTGCTCTGCAATTTGTAGCATGTTACAGGCCACCCTCTCAATCTCAGGAACCTCACATAGCTTTCCTGAAAACACTGGAGGGGATAAATGTATCTCCAAACACCATCATACTAGGTGATTTCAACTACCTGAATATAGACTGGGATCACTACTCAAGCCCCAACACTCTAGCTCAAAGGTTCCTAGAGTTCATAAACTCAAATGCGATGGAACAACTAGTCACCATCCCCACAAGAGGAGATAACATACTAGATCTCATCATCATGAATATGGGGTCACAATGTTCAACACTGGAAGTATACCCCTCACTGGTGAGATCAGACCATAAACTAATCTCACTGGAAGTCCACATCCCGCCCCCACCTGAGATAAAAAAGACCACAGTGAAGAACTTCTCAATAGCCGACTTCACACTTCTAAAGGCTAGTGTGGTCTCTTTTAAGGCCCCCGAGACTGCGGAAATCATTACTCAAACTGTGAATCACTTACAAATGCCTTCTACCAGCACCTACAGGACTGCATGGATCAGGCAATCCCAAACAAAACAAAGACTCTTTGTACCAAAGGCAAGCATCCAGTCTGGTGGACCCCAGCCATAAACAAGCTCTACAACAAAAGGAGGAAGCTATTACAAGATAGAGCAAAATCCTTAAAAGGGAAAACACGCTTGATCATTATAAGTAAAAAACTAAGATCTCTCATAAAATCATCCAAGGCAAATTTTGAGAGAAAAGTCGCTAAGGACTCAAAGGACAATCATAAGGCCTTCTTTAGCTATGTTAGAAACCTGGGAGGAAACTCCCAGATATGCTCAGAATTAGTTCAAAATGATGTAAAAATTACTGAACCTACAGGCATTGCCAACATACTGGCTGACAGGTTCAGTGCAAACTCCCCCCCATCCCCCCCAAAAGGTGAGATATCTATACCAGAGAATTATAGTCCCCCAAACATCTCTAACGCTCAGGTGAGAACTGCTCTCTCCAAGGCAAAAAACACAGCATCCATGGGACCAGATGGTGTCCCCGGATGTGTGCTCCACAAACTCAATGAGGAATTAAACCCGCAGTTAGGGCAGCTGTTTAATCTTAGCCTCACCTCAGGATACGTGCCTAAGGAGTGGCGTATGGCAACTGTGGTCCCACTTCACAAAAGCGGTGCCTCCACCGACCCGGGAAATTACCGTCCCATCAGCTTGACAAGCTTGATCTGCAAAGCTATGGAGAGGATCATAATGGAACTCATAAATAAAGACATAGGAGACTTGCAGACTTTGGATCCGACCCAGTTTGGCTATGTCAAGGGCAGATCATGCCTTTTAAACCTGGTTGACTTTTTCGAAACAGTCACCAAGGCCATTGATGAGGGAAAGACAGTCCACACAGCCTACCTCGACCTGGCAAAGGCTTTCGACGCAATACCCCACTCAGGTATCATTGAAAAACTCATCAGCTTAAATGTAAACCCATACATCACAAGATGGGTTGCAAACTGGCTAAGTGACAGAACCCACAGGGTCAGAGTTGCTGGCGCCATGTCAGACTCAAAGCCTGTCACAAGTGGTGTCCCACAGGGCTCAGTCCTGGGCCCTCTCCTGTTCGGCATCTACTTTTCTGAAGTACAAGCAAACACAGGAGGATTATGGCTGACAAAATTTGCAGATGACTGCAAACTGGGCGCCATAGTTGAGAACACATCTGACACAGATATCCTTCAAAAGGGTCTTATAGAAATGGATAACTGGTGCCAGAGCCATGGCCTAAAGTTAAACACCAAAAAATGCATAGTCATACCCTTCGGGAAAAACAAGGTTACCCCTATCTACCATATAGGCAGCAACCCACTAAGCACAGAAGAGGTTATCAGGGATCTGGGTACCCAGGTTGACAGTAACCTTTCATTTGACACTCACGTTGCCAAAGTAGTTAGGAAGACCTTCTACATTGCCCACCTGATCATGAAGGGATTCACATCTAGATCAAGGGAAGTCATCGTCCCCCTGTACTCATCACTCATCAGACCAATGATTGAGTACAATGCCCCATTCAGAATCTATCTGACACGTCACCTGCAGCAACTGGAAAGGCCCCAAAAGTTCCTCACCAAAAGGATAAAGGGTCTCAAAAATATGTCCTATGCTGCCCGACTGAAGGAACTTCAGCTCTATTCAGTCACTTACTGTCTGCTCAGAGGTGACCTGTGCCTGACATACAAGGCCATGTCCAACCCAGAATTGATGAACATGCTTCACCTCAAAAAATCTAGATCCCTCAGAACTACAAGGGCAGGAGACTTAAACCTTGACACGGTTATTAATAGGACATGCTGGAGGGACAGATTCATCACCCAGAGACTCCCTATGCTGTGGAACAAAATCCCGGTACATGTGAGGCAGAGCACCTCGCTGGCTTTGTTCAAGAGAAATCTTGACCAATGGATGGGAGATTGCAGATATACCCCAGGGATTATCTCAGTGTCACTGCTTGACAGAGGCACAGCAAAATAATGGGCATAGTATCCTCCAAACTAAATGGGTGGCGAAAGCCACAAAACTCTGGGCTAGGCTTATAAATGCCCTTGGGCAGATAGCCTACTATGAACCTATGAACCTATATATTATGATGGTGAACATTATAAACAGACCCGAGGTGTTGCTATGGGGGCCGCGTGTGCCCCTATGTTTGCAAACCTTGTTTTGTTAGATTAGGAGGATGAATATATGCTCTCCAATCAATGGTACCAGTTCATTAGTTGTTACATCAGACTTTTGGATGATATATTTATATTGTGGACTGGTACCATGGACGAAATATTATTATATTTAGAATATCTTAACACTTCCAGCCCATACTTAAAATTTACCCATAAATGTGACAAAGAGGTATATCATATCTTGATACATGTATCTATCCTACGAGTAAAGGTTTCAGGTCAGAGATATTTAGAAAAGATACCTTTTGTAACACATACTTGGAATTTTCCAGTAATCATCCATGGAAGCAAATGAAAAGTATAATCAAGGGGCAATGTATAAAAGCAGCCTGGATGAGATCGGACTATTCGGAGATGGTTAAAGAAATTGACCATATAGGAAACGTGTTTAGAGAAAGAGGGTACCCCAATGAACTTGTTAGTGATGTTACAGGGTATGTTAAAAGAGAATGGGGGGAAAAGTACAAACCTTTATTGGGTGCGGATATGGAATCGAACAAAGAGACTACTAATAGTAATAAAAATAATAAGAAATATAACAGGGCCTGTATATTGGGTTCAACCCTTATGTAAATGAGGTCAAAAGTATTATAGATAAAAATTGAAATATTTTGCAGTGTGATGAAGGGGTGTATAATAAATTGGGAACCGAACCCCTTTTTGTATACAAAACTGGAAAGAATTTAATAAGAAAAATTCAAAATAGTGACAGAAATAATGACACAAACTCTGCAGGTACAAGCAAATGTGGACACTTTAATCAGTGTTGTGCCATTTATGACTTGCACACCCGCACTATAGATAATATCAACAAAACAACAGTAAGGTTCAAAAAGGGCAACTGTCAGACCCAGTTTGTGGTTTATCTAGCCATCTGTACAAAATGTCCGTGTTTCTACGTAGGAAAAACTGAGAGGAGGTTAAGAAACCGAATATATGACCACCTTTACTGTATAAGAAAGCAAGATACTAATAACGCCCTATATAGGCATATTAGGGATAGTGAGACTTGTAACACCTTCAAGTTTGCAATTGTATAGTGTGTAAAGATTAATCCCAGAGGAGGTGACATGAAAGGTATATTGGGGGAAAGAGAAGTGAAGTGGCAAATATTATTAAATGCAGCCACTTACCCTGGATTAAATGACTGTATTCCCACCAAGCCCCTGTTAAGGGCCTAGAAAGGGTAAGAAAAAAGTAATATTAATAGTAGGGTAGGTGTTGTTCCAAGTTGATTATACTCATTGAGCTACAAGTTTCCCACAGTTTTGTGTGTCTATTGTGAGACACAACTAAAAGTTGTATATTTAACATTTTTAAGGTTTTATTTTTATTTCATAATGTAATTTTATTATTGAAAATTATGAATTTTCTATCATGTGTAAACAGTAATACAACTGTTTACATATTTTACTATGTATTTTCATGATTTTAAATGGTTGTTGTGTTATGAGAATCCATGTTAGGATGAGTCATCCAGTATCCATGAAATTAATATTCATGAGATCAAATTGATGTATCACAGGATTGGATAGTTTGAATTAATTAGTACTATTTAAAGGCTGTTAGTTTGAGAAATGGTGTTCTGAAGAAGTCTATGGAGGACAGATGAAAGTGCTTAACCTGATATACCAATAAACGATAGTTTTGGTATTTTCTGTCTCTTTCCTTGTAACTGGATACTCATTTTTCACCAGTTATATTGTATTTATTGACTGGCAATTGTTGGGTTTGACTGGTGTAGTATTTTTTTAGTGTTAAGTTGCAGAGCTTACAGTGCCAGCATCAATGACAGCTTTCTGTGATAACATTAAGGGTATATGGGATGTGATGCAATAAATTGCATGCCAGATGATAATAGAAAATATCATTGCTTCCTAGGTAAGTACTAGGCTAGCTGCCCTTCTAGATCATTTAAGCCTAGTCAATTTCCATTTTTGTGCTCAAAATAACCTATCCCATTTGGTTATGGAATGGCCTTACCCATCCCATGTTCATATATTGTTCCTAATGACAATAACTAGCATCATACCATAGATAATTTGATGGGACCCATGCATGGGATAAAGCATTTAGGAGATGCATCTGTCCAGAGATGCAGAGGGTGGTCCTGGGTAAATTTTATAGTTTACATCCTTAGATCTAATGTTGTATTTGAAAATAGACAGGAATTAACTTTATTTTAAGAGGATGGGGAAGCTGTTCTATAACAGCACTATCCTCTGTGAAATATACCTGTCCCTCCAAATTGTTCTGCTGATATTTCAAAAGAGATTTAGATCCCTAGACAGAGTAAATCTGATGCCATTTGACTTGCTTATGTACCGGAAGTCCATCAGTAATAGTTGGAGGATGCCTTGTATGCCAGACACGGGTCACTTCTTAGCAGTCTGTAGAATATCTACTTTTGTGACAGGGTTATGCATTAGTTCATGTAGAACATGTTGTTTAGACCATGTATCATTTTAGCAAGGTATCTCTGTGGCATTCCAGTTGTTGAATGCGTCTGGACAGATAGATGCCAAAGGGAGCATTATATTCAATGACTGGCCTAATGAGGGCTGAGTAATAGGGGACAATGACATCCCTAGATCAGTTTTAAGTTGTGAAATATAGAATTAATTTCTTACAACAATAGATACATGTTGGTCAAATGTTAGGTCTCTGTTCACATAAGTTCCCTAATTCAAAACAACCAGGTCAACTGTTAGGGGTGTATTGTCAATGTGGTAGTTCCCTGGGTTAGATAACTTCTCTAAGGATACAGTAATACATTGTTTATCATTTAGTTTCAGACCATGATTTTGACACCAGTTATTTATTTAAGCAAACCTTCCTGCAGGACAGCTAAGTCATTTTGGGATTCAATGACTGCTTCTAGCCTTCAGTTATTTGTAAACATATTCAGCCAGAGTCCTTCAGTGCTGGATTTTAGTTCAGAACTGTAGATGTCAAGCAAGAGAATATTAATGTACAAATGGTGATATCATCCACTTTCATAATTACTAACAAACAACTAATAATATCACCAGCCAGCATAGTGCATTATATCTTACCCTCTCACATACTGCCTATTATTAACTGTTAGGCCATTTAGTAAAGGAAATGGCCCCCAAAATATAATAATACCAATAGTAACTATTAGTGTTAAATGAGAATTAATAAAAAAGGACACTGTTACTATAGTTGAGTTATCCCACCCTAAAATAACATGTCATCTTCTCTAAAACAGCAGTAGGGTGTTATGATATATGAAATTAATGAACCTCTTAAGGAAAATGACGAATGACTTTAAAAAAATAGCAAGCATAAAAAGCTCTGTTTTATGTTGGAAGTATGTATAAATATATATGATTTTGTGTGTGTGTGTGTGTGTGTGTGTGTGTGTGTGTGTGTGTGTGTGTGTGTGTGTGTGTGTGTGTGTGTCTGTGTAAAGGAGGAAGAAATGTTTCCATTTGTCATTGATTCTGCATCTGTCAAAAGCAGAGAAGTAGGTAATTTCATTGTCAACAATATAATGTTTGACATAATAAAACTTCTTACATGAATTTATTTGGAAAGGCAAAATCAGTTTGGCAAAATTGCACTATAAGCACATATTATTAACTGAATTATACATACCCTTTTTGCTGAAGTAAGAGAGTTTCAGAGTTTCTCGTGACATTAAAAGCTGCCTATACTCTGGTAGGTTATTTAATGATTCCAGAATAAAAATAAAAATGAACTGTATGTCTGTGAGCTGGTATATTTTCCTCCCAGTTCATTTCTGCAGCATGCTGAGCAATGAAAGATGGATATGACACTTCAGGTTGAAAGAGTGGCACATATTCAGGAAATTAGTTTATACAGCAAGAAGGCAATGAACACCAAAACTATTTTGTAAATAATTTTGTTGTTGTTCCGGTCTGGTGTCCAGGTGTTCAGTTCACTGGGATGCATATCTACACAAGGTGAACAGCGTGGCAGCCTGCATGGCGCGTGCACACACACACACACACACACACACACACACACACACACACACACACACACACACACACACGCACCTATGTAGAAAACTGCATAGAGCTAGCATCCCCTATCAGAAACATGTATCATGGGACATTCAAAAATAAAAATACAAATACACACACACAGAGTATAGGGAGCTTTTAGGAGTCATTAATCACTCAAACCCATATTTAACTACACCTACATAAATGAACCCAGAATCAATGGAAATTACTAAAATGCCACAAAAAGTTAAAGGAAAGTAAGAAAGATTAAAAAAAATACAGTCACAAAACAACATAAACAAATTTAAAATGCATTTACCTAAAAAAAAATAACAGTTTTTTAGGGACCAGGATTTATAGTATTACATGGGCCCTAAGGACCCCATCTCCTGAAAAGTATGCCTGCAGTATGGTAGTGATACACACAGAAGAGAACACCTTGAAACATAAAATCCCGAGGGGCATGCCAAGAGACATGTCAGAACTTCCCATGCATGTTACATATGCAAGAATCTTTCCTTTACATGAAATGGTGCCAATGTACAAAAACACAAAACAAACAAAACAAAAAAACAAAACTAAACAAAAGAGATAATTGGTATGAATAATTGCTTAAATAATTGGTGTCATACTAGAGAGATCCATTATGTATCAACATGGGACAAAAATGCTCAACAGCCCTGCTTGCTTTGCTCAGAATGGCCTGCAACTGTCATTACAAAGTTTCTATATACAGATTAAAGCCTTGCCTGCCCCTATAGGGCATCTTTTAGGCAGACTCTACCTAATGGCCATTCCAACATAAGTAACATATCAGTTATGACATCATATCTTATTAAGAAGGCTCTCTTCCTTAGTAAGAAGTCAAAACAATAAATTACTTGATGTTCAGGCATTCCTGTATTTGAAAAATATCCATGTCTGTGCAATTACTTTGGCTTGGTTTAACTGTAAAGACAAAATATTCTCTATACCTGTATTTTGGGATTTTGGTATCTCCGGCCCTAATGGCAACCATGGTAGAATCACCACATTGGGCAAGGAGCACATTACCAGAGGGAACTTCCCTAGGTAGCAACAAATGGAACTCACTGATCTGCAGATCACTCAAGATTGGATTAATTATCAAATAACAGCTTGCTACAGAACAAATTCTTTGTCCTCTGATAATGTACAGTTCTTCAGTATTTTAAAAACTACACTGTTTTTGTGACTTTAGCTAGACTTCAATAAATTGAAATAGTTATATCTCCAATGTAAGCAATGTTGAAAAACTCTTAGATATAAACAAAAACTCCACTGAGTAGTTGGAAAACAAACCTTCTTCAGGACATACCATATTTGCCCTGATTCTTACAAATATGTCCACATGTGGTACTACTGTTGTGCTATCTCCTTCCTCATTGAAGTCTGACCACTGACTTCTCCTTTAAACTCCCCCGAAGTCCTACTGCAAAACCTGATGCATGTATGGATTACAACTCTGCCCACCTTAACCAACTCTTTGATGAAATATCACCATTCACTTTGACTACACCACCCCTTATCTTGATATACCAGCAAGATTCACTAAGAAATTCTTCGTCTACTTCAAAAACAGTATAGTGCTAGCATCTCCTACCATTAGCATGTATCATGGGACATTCAAAATTGAACCACTCCCATGATCCACTACCATAAAAGAATTATTGAACAACAGAAATAAACTCCTTAAATTATATGTCAGATAACTGAATCATCATGAAAATTTCAACATCATTACAAACAAACAAATAAAACACTAAAAACACTACTGTGTTTGTTAGAGGAGCCCATGAACTTAGGTTGCTCTTTGAAGCCAACAACAATTATAAATCCTACCTTTGCCATGATAGAAAACTAAGAAACAACACCCTAATAAGCTCTAAATGTGTACCAAATGATGATTCATACTCTTTATTACCCAACAGATATTGCCAATATCCTTGTCATAAATGTAGTGCCAACCTCACTGTTGAGACTTCTATCCACAGTCCTGAGATAACTGCATTTCTTACTCCTCCAATTATCTATTTTTTAAAATATTTTTTTTAATTTAAACAGATAGACATGAATAAATGTCTATAAAACTTGTAAAAGCAGTAATTAGCAATAATAAACATGTATGAGTTAAAATGACGTGAACAATTTTCAAACAATTTAAGATAAACAATAAAGCAAAACATGCTAAAAATCCTTATAATAAATTAACTATGCATGGAAATAAGGTCTATCAAGGAATAAAACAACTAACAATTAGTCTTTTCCTTGATATAAAAATATGACATCAGTCCAAGTGTAGTTTATCAATAAAACAGTAGAATAGACATTAAGTGCAGTTGTAAAATATATCAAATATGCATATATGTACCAATTTATGAATATGTATTAAAATATAAAACAAATCCTAAATAAAGGCAAATAAAAATCAAGTAATAACCTTTAGAATATTTTCCTAACACTTAACTATACAGGGCTTATTATTTTTTATCTTGAGTCAAAGCTGCACAGGCTTGGATGTGTTTTATAGCCATATATTTGAAGGCCTTCGAAGTCATTAGTTTCATATCACATACATGTGTAACACTCCAGGTTAATTCAAAAAATGATGCAGTAGGTGAAACAATGAAGCCACAGAGAAGGAACGGATGAGATGAAAAGTTTAATAGTTTTAAAACAGCTTTCGCTTCCAGCAACACTCAGCACATATAAACGTTCCACATTAGGTTTTTGTTTACATATTACTTCATTTTGGTGGTCAAGAGAAAGGAGTGCAGATAATTTGTCATAAACAAAACAAAAGGCAGTTTTTTGTTTTCTGTATTTGTGTGATTTAAAACAACTGTGTGTCCCATGGACAAAGTATAACTGCCAGCCAATGAACATTCACTTTAAGAGCAAGGCCACGGAGGTTTATTGTGATGGAGTTCAAGAACCTCTTCACTAACCAGCATCGGTAAGCAATCTATGATCCATTACAGTTCAGAGAGTAGCTTTATAGGTCTGTTGATTTCCCATTGAGCCCACATCTGTTGAAGTAATATGTAAACAGAAACGTAATGTGGAACTTTTCATCTCATCCGTTCCTTCTCTGTGCCTTCATTGTTATACCTACTTCATCATTTTTTGGATTACTGGCTATTTGGGTGCTGTTTGGTGATTTTATTTCTACTCCAGGTTAATTATTAACTTAGCACTACTTATATAATTTGGCTGTACATACTAACTGTGTTAACATATCCCTTTAACAACACTACTTTAATATATGTAGTTACATTCCTAGCTGCAGCTCTCATCATGGAAATATTACTAACTATGCACTACAATGCCTAATTGTTTCTCCCTACTTAATCTCCTAACTGCTATGTTCATCCACATATATAAGTTCAACCATATATTTGTCTATATTCAAGTGTTTAAAGTCTTGTTCTATTTGATACTATGTATACAGTTTTGTTTTTACATTTTGCTCGTATAAATGTGTTAACACTCATTTTTTTGTCTATAATTTCTGTTACTTGATATGATGACTTTATATGTAAGCTTAGGCTGGAGCTTTTCTCCCTGGGCCTCTGCTGAAAATGGGCACTGTCCCATTCGGACCATCCCATAAACAAATGTAAAATAAAAATAAATAAGTAAATATCCATTACATTTATAGAGATACATAATTTAAGTTAATAAATAGGATTATTAATAATGTTAAATGTAAAGGAATTGTTATTGTGGGGAAATTTGAAGAACTATAAATTGCCAGAACCAGTCAAAAGCCTAAAATCGCAACTGCTGAACTTTCTGTTGTAGTGCTACCCATAGTGTTTGAAAATATCTACAATATCCAACCCAATATCCAAAAAAAAAAAAAAAAAGTAAATTATCTGCCTTGCCTAATACACAAGATTTACATGATGAAAACTACCTAGGACTAATAGAATCTAATTGGTTCATAGTAAAATATGCAGTGTTTATGAAATGACTTTAAAAGAGATTTTTAAAATGAATGCATTTATTATTTAGACATATTGATTACTTTATAGCATCTCACAAGGAAATAAAAGACCATAATCTATATAAATGTTGGAAAACTGAAACAAGTTTTGATAGCTAAAATTATGTACGAGTTGATATGATTTAGGGATGTATTTTCCCCTTATGATATACAAATTATATTAGATTATTGACAAAGGTCATTTTTGTAAAGGTATCTGAGCTGAATTTAACTTTTATTTAAAAATGAAGATTTGATTTGGTTTAATACTGGCATGTAACCTTTAGGCAATGAAGTTAATGATAATTTTGCTCCTCATTGTTCTAGAGAATTGAATATCATGACATTATTTCCCAGGTCCTTATTTTTTAAGAAGAGATAACTTTAATAAATCATGTATTTAGTTGTATAGTCTAAAATATAGGTTTTAATTAAGATATTGTACAAAACTGAAAAAGTGATCTAGTTTCAAAAAAATCACTAATTTTTGAAAATATAGAATTGAGTTGGCTATTATTTTATTTATATTTAATTTTCCTGAAATATAGTTTCTTCAAAAATAAAAATGACAAAATAATTATATTTGCAATTATATTTAGGTGAGTAAACAAGATTTTTCCCTTGTTGGTTGCCACTTATACTTTAACAAGTTGAAATTTATTATTTAAACTGTTGGTTTGGATTAAAAGCAGATGATATTAAAAAGTCTAGTAATTCCAGGCCTCCAAGTAATTTAAAGACAGTAAAATTAGTATAACTAATCATTACTGTTTTTAGTGTTCCACGTAAATTTACAAGTGGGTGGTAATAGTTTTAAAACATTTAAAAGAATCTGTTTGTGGTATTTAAGACATTTAGAAAATTAATTTGGGGTGGCATTGATATTTGTAACATTAGTTGAAAGTGAAAATTTCAAATTATTCCACCCTGTTATGTCACTATGGATGGTAACTCAGTTTTCCATTAAATTTATTTAAAGTTATATCTAAATATTTTAGAGATGTATTTATTTTAATTCCATTTAAAACATAAATATCAACATGGGTATAAATGAATTTGGTAGAAACACATATGTTTAATTTAAATTTGATTTATGATTTCAAAATGTGGAAAACTGGTTAATGTAATTTAAAATTTTAATTATGTCTGAGTTAGGTGTTTTCCATTGCACTGTTCTTAGATTTAAAGTTATGTCTAAATATTTTAGTGATGTATTTATTTTAATTCCATTTAAAACATAAATCTCAACATTGGTATAAGTGAATTTAGCAGAAACACAAATGTTTAATTTAAATTTAATTTATGATTTCAAAATGTAGAAACTGGTTAATGTAATTTAATATTTTAATTATGTCTGAGATAGGCATTGGCAAACATCTAAATTATCTGTAAATGCAGTCAAAGGTATATTTTTTACATACAGATGTTATTTTATAACATAACGTTAATATTAGTAATGCAAACAATGCTATACATATGCATATGTAAGTTTACCTTCAAATGGTTGAAATGCATCTGTGCGAGTGTTAGGAATCCCAAACTTAAACATCAAAAGTTGAAATAATTTTATTCCTTAATGTCGAACATGGTAAAATTGGAGTTTGACATTTGATATTTCCAGGAGTTTTGTGCAAAAACCCATTTGCTGTCAGTAGCTAGAACAGGAACAGTGTTTCAGCATTGTAGATTCAGCAAAAAAATTGTGACACTGCGAAACCTTGAAATCAGCCTTTTGAACAAGTGTCATTTAAACGGATGCAGTTCAACCATTTGATGATCAACTTTATATGTATTTATGCTAAATAAGTGCACTGAAAGTGGGGAACCTTATCTAACACTTTAAGTTATTATAACCAGTTTCATTAAGCATCTATCTGCTAATAGCTGGATTGACATTAACAAAGAAGAAAGGGACACCATTTTTTAATTACTCTATTGAATGCTACTGAAATATTAAGATATAGAAAAAAAAAATGTATCATATAGCCATTACACGGTTGCTAGCACTGGTGCCTGATTATTTGTCCCAAACTTTAAAAAAAAAAGATTGAAAACTAGATAAACTGATATAATTACTGTTTAAGTCTGTTTGCTATGACCAATGCTAATATTGTTATTTCATAATTAATTAAAGAAATTAGCCTATAACTGGCTGGATATAGAGGATCATGTTTTGTTTCAATCTTTTTTATCTGGTTAGATAATATGTATATCCATTCTGTATAATAACATTAAACACTTTCAATAATATTTTTGATAAATCTTTCTAAAACATTTATAAAATTCAGCTATAAAGCCATGTGGTTCCAACGTTTTCTACAGTTTAATTTAATTAATAGCATGTAATACTTCAAAGGAGGATAAACACTTGTCTAAAACTGAGATATGTGTGGGATTTAATACTGTTAGAGTCAGCTGAGTTTAAAAGACTTCTATCGCTTAGTCATCTGAGTCAAGACACATTTTTATTATACAACTTTGGATATTTTTTAGAAAGAATGTGATCATTCTCTAAATAGACTTTGTTTTATTTAATTACATCATTTTTGTTAGGTGGTTTACGCAATCAGTTTTGAGGGGGGGTCTGTGTCTTGGTTTCTCACTATGTGAATTGAGACATGTATAAAGCATCTAATTCTACTTTTTATACGTTTATTTGTTCTTCTGCATTTTATTGTTGCGGGTAGTTAGTGAAACTTCTACTTCCTGAATTTCTACTATAATGGTGTTTATTTGCTTATATATATATATATATATATATATATATATATACATATATATATATATATATATATATATATATATATATATATATATATATACACACACACACACACACACACACACACATATATATATATATATATATATATATATATATATATATATTTCAAAGACATGTATATACATATATATATATATATATATATATATATATATATCAAAGACACGCATCTGGAGCATTTATCCCCAGGCCTCTGGTGAAAATTGGTTTTCTTCCTAGTTGGACCTTTCCAGTAAACAAATGTTAAATAAATAAATAAATAAAATATAACTTTTATAATAACATACTAAATTCATTAATTCCTATATGGTGCTGAATGTCACACCTGTAGCTGCCTACATATATCCTTGCTTGCATTCCAGAGCATTTTCTCAAAAATCAACTTAAAAGTATAACTGATAAATGTTTTATGAACAAAAAAAGATATTTAAGCTGTATAAATAACAATGTTATCACTAATCAGTAAAACATATTTTTTTCTGTGATAATAGTCAGTGCATTCATTCATTGTTGTTCTATAAATATAATGCACACAAATTCAGAAGTATATATTTTTCTAAATGCTTATAAAGAAAATTGTTATATTTTAGAAACTGGGCAACCTAGACATATACTTTTGGAACACTTTTGTTAACCAGACACAAGCTTTTACATCACAGCAAAAAAATTCTCTCTGAGTGCATGTTTATTGAGATGCCTACAGAAGTATGAAACCATATGCTTAATTACATAACTAGCAATATAAATGCCACTGAATATCTCTCAGGTTGTACAACTTACAGTGCAAATATCAAAGACAGTTTTCTTCTACAGCATCTAAGGTTACACCTGATGCCATATAATAGTTTTTTTTTAATTCAAGAGTTTTCTTTTTGAAGATTTAAGTACATATGGCTACATTTGTATTTTCATAATTACTAATAGATAATTATCAGTATCTTCAGTATAGCATGATATTATATTCCTGTCTCCCACCAAGACATTTTCAACTATACCCCTGAACAGCATATAGCTCTCTCAGTTATGAAAATATCAACATTAATTTTAAACACAGATAGTAAGTGCAAAACAATGACTAAGCTGTCTACTGCAGAATATCCTAGATTAATAATCTCAGTGACATTTTGTTAATTATTCCTTGCCCTTTGTAATAATGTTTATTATTATCTGATAAGTTACACAGTTAAAGAAGATAGAACCAAAAAAGTCTGGGCACAAAGAGGAGCTATGGATGTTATGTGGAAGTATACAAAAAGTGTTATAGGACTAAATCAGTTAAGAAGTCACTTAATTGCATTTTGATGGCAGCCCATTCCATATCTAATTTAATTTCACTGTTGTTTAAATTATTGTTAATACAAGTAAGTAGGAAAACAATGTATTTGTTTATTTAACAGGTTTAAATTTAGGGCCCGTTTATTATAAGAATTTTCCTAGTAACCAAAAACCCAAAACCAAACACAAGCAGGTTTCCAAAACTGGCAGAAATAAAATCAAATAATAGAAAAACAACCAACTAGTCAGCTAGTCAGCCAGTCACAGGAATTCTAAAAACACTTTTATTTAACCAAAATACAAAGTCAAAGTTACGGGGTTTCATCTACTCACAAAGACATCATCAGAACTTTGACTTTTATCTAAAACTCATCCCCTTTGAACAGCATGAACTATGCCACACCCCCGCAGCACTCAATCAAAAAGGGTGACATCACCAACTAGTTTTCTAAAGGGCACATGCAGCATTTAGTTAGAATCATATCCGCAATAACAGTATATACATCCAGGGGACTATTATCACACCATACAAGCTCATTTTTTAGTTCACTTGAAATTGAAGTGTTGTCATTGAGACTCAGTGAATTGTCTGCATTGAGTCTAATTTGCCAATACATTTCTGGGTGCAAGAGTTTGATTTGCTGGTCCACCCCATATAGTTTTACCTTTATTTGTTCCAAAATTAAGAAAATAAACTAGTTAAACTCAGAACATATACTAGAGTGTCTGGCTAAAGCACTCTTTATGCCTTGATGTTTTATACTCTATAAGTGGTAGTTGTTGTTGTGTCTTTTGGCTGTTCCCAGTTAGGGGTCGCCACAGCGGAACTCCGGTCCGCTAATGATTGGCAGTAGATTTTTATGTGCTGAGTTGCCAGCCCTGACACACAACCTTCAACGAAGGTATAACCATTCATGCATGTCTCCACACAGAAGATGCTCTAGCTGAGAATCGAACAGGACAACATCTTATTGTGAGGCAACAACGCTACCGCAGCACCACCACCGCAGCACACTCTGTAAGTGGTAGTAAATATGCATATTCAAGAAATTTTTAGATTTGACTACATAAAATTCCATACATGAAGTACATGTACCCAAGTAAACAATTATCTGTGTAGCACAGTTGTAAGTGCCACCATGCATGTTACCAACAATTTTGTTCATCAAGAGACCTTGATAATTCCTGTTAATATAGGGGCATTGTGGAGAATGACAACATTTCTGTGAGTTTGAAACCCCATTGGTTACTACTTTCTACCTCTCAAGGAGAGTGTTGATGTTTCTTTTATTTTTGTATGCAAAGGAAGGAGAAATATATTATAATGTGATGGTTTTCTGTAAATTTGTGTTGCTAGTTCTCCTGCCGGGTGCTTGCTGATCATAACTAGTAAATCCATTCCAGGTTGCAACTGTGGGTAAATTTCTCCACTTCACCAGTTGCCATCCCTTTTACCAAAAGAAGGGGGTGTTAAAAAGTCAGTTCATTAAAGCATCCTGACTTATTTTGGATGATGAGATATGTCTGAAATAGTTTAATACCTTAAAATTGATGCTTTTGGATAGAGGCTACCCTTCAACACTACTAGATCATTTTTTAAAAGAGGATTGGATGGAAAGGGAGTGTAGATATGCACTGATTATCAAGAAAGGGATGCATCAATTGGCCAATATTTATAAAGGCCATGAAAGTGCAGGATGTAGTGGTCTCAGCAGTATGGTTCTGCACTACACCTTGGTCACCAAGGAGATTGAATCTATTATGCAGAATAATTGATATGTGCTGCAGTGTGATTAATCCATTAAGAATTACTTTTTGGAAAACACTTCCTTTAGCCAGACACTCAAGTATATGTTCTGAGTTTAACAAGTTTGTTTTCTTAATTTTGGAACAAATACAGGTCAAACCATACAGGGAGTGGACTGGCAAAACAAACTCTTGTGCAGGAAAATGTATTGGCAAATTAGACTCAATGCAGTCAATTCACCCAGTCTCAATGACAATATTTCAGTTTCAAGTGAACTAAAAAATATGAGCTTGTACATTGTGATAATAGTCCCCTGGTCATATGTATTTTTACTGGGGATATGATTCTCACTAAATGTGTGTGCCCTTTAAGAAACTAGTGGTGATGTCATCCTTTTTGATTGAGCGCTAAGGGGTGTGTCTTAGCTCATGTTGTTCAAAAAGGATACATTTGTACTTTTAGATTGTAAAATAGGTGAAAAAATAGCTTGACTTTTCTTACCCAAATGCTTTTAACATTCCACAAATTTATGTGCCAATGCACAACCCAAACAATGCAAGTTATAGACACCTCATCAGAAAGTATGAAAGTGACGACTGGTATCCCTCAGGGTTTGGTGCTGGAACCTCTACATTTTGGCCTTTATTTCTCAGATTTCTAAACAGAAAAACAAGACCTTTGATTAACAATGATTTCAAATGACAGCAAATTATGGCTGCTGTTAAGCCATCATCTTACACATAAACACTATAAAATAAACTCTGCATAATAAAATCTTCATGTATAAAAAAAATGACTCAAGCAAATGGTAAAGGTATAAGATTGTCAATTTTGGTAGACAAACCCTTCCCTCATCATATTGTATAACAACATACCACTAAGAAATTAAATTTAAATCAGGGACCTAAGAAATTGTGTTGATAATTCCCTCTATTCCGGCCATCATGTGACTGTGAATGTTAAGAAATTCCTTTGTTTAGCACACCAAATTGCCAACAGAATAGCTTCAGGGTGTAATTAGAAAATCACTCCATGATACTCAGCATTGATGAGATCAATGCTTGAGTACATTATCAGCTTTGGAGTGTATTACATTAAACATATCAAACGATTGAAAAGGCCCCAAAGGTTGCTAACCAAAAGTAGCATTAGCTAGAGTGGGAGGAGAGCAGTAACTTTCCCAGGTGTAACATGTTAGGGGGCATGATTATCCAATCCCAATCTTTTGTTAAAGCAATACCAGCTTTTACAAGCAGGTATTGCATTTCCAGTTAAACTTTAGAGCTATAGCGCTCCATTTGTTGTTTAAACTGTAGCATCCGCTTGATATATTATAGCAAGTAGTTTGCTACAGTTTAAAAGTAATATATATATATATATATATATATATATATATATATATATATATATTTTTTTTTTTAACTAAACCCTGAGTACTGTGGCTCTTCATGTAAACAGGGTATAAACTACAGCAACTGTTTTCTACATTTGTAGCAAGCAGTTTGCTACAGTTTAAAAAGAATATATAAATATATATATTTTTTGTTGTAGTTAAAATATAAGTATCGTAGCACTTCACAATGGCAGGGTATAAACTGTAGCAACTGTTTACAGCATTTGCAGCAAGCAGTTTGCTACAGTTTATAAAGGAGATTTTTTTTTTAACTAAAGCATAAGTGCTGTAGCTCTCCAAGCAGACAGGGTATAAACTGTAGCAACTGCTTGCTACATTTGTAGTAAACAGTTTGTTACAGTTTAAAGGAGGTCATGCTTAGAGAATGTTAGGAGTAGGGCACAGAAAGGGGACCTGAATGGTTGGGACAGGAGGGGGGATGTTGTGCATTGAATCTGGCCATCTGGTTGGTGTACTGTATTAACTGGCACTGGGTCAGAATAAAGGCCCAGGGATTTGATTGAACTCTCAATGCTTCTGCTAAACAAGATATTTATTGACCCAAAGTCACTCTGTTATCAAGAAAGAGTGAAAGCTCTATACTTTTATTCAATATCTTACACACTTTTGAAGAGTGATCTCTAGCTCACTAAGGTCACTATCAAGGAAACAACTGACCAAGACATTGTGTATCACAAATAGTTCTACCAGTACTAGAACTAGAGATCAAAATCTTCATCAACAAATAAATAAAGAATGGTACAGGGACAGGTTTATAAACTAGTGCCACCAACATTTGGGATAAATGTCCCTTATATGTTAAACAGTATGACTCCTTATAATTTTTAACCATAACCTAGATGACTTGATTGGTAATGACTAATTAATTCCAAGACTTACTGGTATGGCCCAACTGGAAATGGGAGGTACAGACTAATGGAGGGCACTACTGAGCCATAAAATAGTCATAGGACTGAATAACCATAGGAACCACTCTGCTGGCAGAGAGGGATAAAGCCTGACCAGAGCCCAGTTAAATTAGTGTCAGCTGTGAACAGAGAGGCAGATATGGATGGTAGTGCCCATCTTGTGTGAGAGGGCATCTGTTGATAATGTTCCCTTAGGGGAGCCATGGTCCAAAGATGGGAGTTACTCTCAGATGTAATCAATAAGCATGGGAGGTGGATCAGGGACTGGCTAGGGAATATAAAGAATCCCCTCAAGATGAATGCAAAATGGGTGAGCCCCCAGGATGCTTTTGGATTCGTAATCAGACCCAACAATACCAGAGTAAGTCCAGGGGGTAGAAAATAAGCAGTTTCCTTGAACCTGAAAAAATAAAGAAAGAAAGAAGGAAAGAAAATGCATTGACTTGCGGAACAGAGACTGAAGGAAATAATTCAACTATCATAAAAAAATAACATGGTAAAATAATACAGATGTTTTAAGAAGGCAACTAGCAAGAAAGATCACAGATTACATTAAAATAGATATAAAATATGCTAATGAACTATCAGAATAGAATGTTATACACAATTTATCTGGCTATCTGGCCATAAAGTAAGGAACTATCAGAATAGAATGTTACATGCAATGCAATGACCTAGTAACATCATGTATTATACCATAAATTAATAACCTAAGGTAGGTCTGCTGCACAAACATGGATAAAAATATCATATATCAAAAAAATGACAATTAATGCAAGTAACCCACAGCAAAAAAGGAGCACATCACACAATAAATACTTCCAACATAACCACATACACTTCCAACACAAAACATAAAAAGCACAATGACAGTACAAAAACATCATATTCATCTATATAAATATACCCATAAAATATGCACATAAAATTACAAATCACTGAAAAGGTAGTTGAGAATGAAGGCAAAGCAAACCAAGATAAGAAGTTACTAGGATAGTTTTGGAATATAGTAAAAATCTGATAAGGTTATGAAATATTGTTACCAAAATTTTCAATCATTTAAGATCTAATTTAGACATTTTTTGGTAGGTATAAAAACTGAATTTTCATATAGAAATAAAAGAAATTCTGTGAATTTCAAAGAACAGAAAGACACTGCAACCAAGTAACTCTGGAAAAACAAAGTCAGCTTAAACCCAGCAGCAAATTATGAGACTCCACAAGTTGTTTTTAGCGCTTTCATTCACTTAAATCTTCTGTGAACTTCCTCAGAAACAACTTCACCATCCATACACCTGTTTAAGTACTATTCGATCACAATTAATTTACATACATAATTGATATTTTTAGGAGCTGACAAATTTCCAGGTCTCAATGAAACTATAAATATGAGATGTTTCCTGGAAATGAATTCATAATTTTTATTGTGATATCATATATTCAAATGATATAGTTATATTAGTGTTAAACATATACTTGAGAAGTATTTATTTAGGATGTTTTAAGAGTTCATATGTACTATATATAGTTTTCAGTAATTTTTTATGGTATGTCTTTAAATTTTATTCATTGCCATCAATTATGTATGTAAATTAATTGTGATTGAATAGTACTTAAACAGGTGTATGGATGGTGAAGTTGTTTCTGAGGAAGTTCACAGAAGATTAAAGTGAATGAAAGCGCTAAAAACAACTTGTGGAGTCTCATAATTTGCTGCTGGGTTTAAGCTGACTTTGTTTTTCCAAAATTCTGTGAATTAGTTGGACGTAATTAAAAGAGGAATGGGTTGTCCAAGATATGGATGTATACAGTCCCTGCTATTTAGAAGAAAGACTGAGTAGGACATATAAAGGGGGATCATTACAACTACAGTACTAACTATTTTGGTAGCAAAGCTTGATGCTTATTCATCGTTTACATCAAAAAAGCTGTTTGAAAACCATGTGAAGATATTAGGGATCATTTCTATGCTATCAAAGTAAGAGCAATTAAAATGTCTTGCATATGTACTCTGTAAAACACAAGACAGTCTAAAGGTTTTCACTTTTTGCATTAGAAAAAAAGTTCAGTTCCGTTGAAACAGCATAATTTTATATCCTGAAAAGACTCAAATCAATCTCAAATGTTCCACGACAATGAGATGTCCTTTTCTGGATTCATGAAGTAAGAAATAACATCTTTAAATAAAGCCAGTGTTTTTTGAGTACCACACCAATTTTATCATTGAATTTCTGAGTCCCTAAACTTGTTTTAAGCAAGAAATTAAACAAGAAGTCACTGCTGCTGGGGATAGCATTCTCAAAAAGAAAAACAAAAATAAAAGCTTGATCAGTATTGCTATAACATTCATAAACACATTAAACTTATCACCATATCCTCACATTTCCGTATCTAATAATGCAGGACTTCTGACTTCAATATTGAAGATCAATAATTAAAAATTATATGTGTCACTGTACTGCAGTTACCACAAGGTGATAACATCCGTGCTGCTCATTGTATCCTATAGTGGATATAACATAATGATAGTTCTTGAATATCTTAACCTAGATTAGCAATATATTAATTCTAACACCCCTAACAATACAATAAATATGTAAAGGTTCTCCCAACATAATATTATTCCAAATAAGCTCAATAAAACTTCAGACAGACAATTCATGTCTGACTGGATTCTTTCCAGCAACCCATTTAATATATATTTTTATGGTGTTATATACAGTAATGTATATGTACGTGCATTAAAATGTCTAAATAATAAAAAATAACCACTAATCTACAAACATGTATGCAGTCTATTAAAATTCTTAATTCACTACAATTGGACATTAATAAAAACATCACCCCCAGATGAAGTTGTATCAAAATTCTTCACGACTTTTATTGAAATATTAAGTCATTATGCCTCACTTAGTACAAAAAGGTAAATCTAATCTTGCCCCATGAATGACAAAAGAAATAAAGCCACTCATGGTACTAAGAGATAAAGTATGGACAACTTTGCTTAAAAATAAAACCCATAGTTCTTACCAATATTTTAGATATTTCTGAAACTATATCAGCCAAAACGTTAAATTGGACAAATAATACTATTACAAACTGCACAACGCAAACATCAAAAAGATCCTAAGTTTTGTCCTGCCACACCACCACACCCCTACCTTAAACAAACAATGTCAAAGATAACATGGCTTCCCAATGCAATTAGCATTCCATGCAAACTATTCTATCCGTACTACAGAACGGGTCTATATTAGAACACCGAAAAGACCACATATCAAATGGCTTAAAACTTGAAAATTCCATTCATTGAAATTGCTTTTGTGAGAGCTGCACCCCCCATACCCCCGCTAGTTATATATACCAACTCCAAGATCACACTGCAGTGAGGAAAGGGCACATTTTCTGATCTTCACTGTACCGCAATTTCACAAAAAAACACCTAGATGAACAGCATTTTTGAGTTTTCAGCCATTCGGCATTTGGCCTTTTTGGTGTTCTAATGTAGACCCTACAGGACAACCCCACCACCCTTAATCCCAGAAAAAACAGAAATTCAGCTATGTCACTTTACTTTCAGTTGGTCCCTCTAACAACTGTAAAAAATATTTACCTATATTAAAACCATCCACCTAACAACAGACAAGTTAACTGCTGAATACATAAAATTGCCTAAGGTGCTATAGCCTTCATAATATCAGTACTTATAAACTGCTAAATCTCATAAAACAATGTCCCAAAACTCTGGATAAAGTGCTTTATTATGGTAGCACACAAAAGGCGAACATCCACAGACTTCTCCAACTATAGACCTTATAGTTATCTTACTGCTTCTGTCAAAAAATGATGCAAAAATGTATACACAATCAGCTTTTAAAATACCTCACAGATATCAACCTCTTATCTAATACCAGGCATGGATTTCATCCCAAACATAGTACCACAACAGCCCTTCTCAATTTCTCCAACATTATAAATCAAAAGAGAAATTCCTACCACTTAGTATCACCTACTTTTCTTGACCTATCAACAACATTCAGTATAGGGTGTGGCTAATATGCCTAGCAGATAACAAAAATTCTGCACTGCCTCTGTGCAATTGTTTTGACGGGATTTTTTATATAAAAAAACTAAAAAAAAAATCGGTCGTCAAAATAGCATTAATATAATAATAAAGGTGTGAAGAAAATAGAGCAACAGAACTGACTTTTGAAGACTTTATTTTGCTATACTCCTGTCAGAAATATTCTTACAGTTACAGTTAAGTACACTCATGAGTCATCTTAAAGTTTCCTCACAGGAAAATGGGATGAAAAAATAACTTCAGGCTCTTGTAACCAGTACACAGGAAATATCACTGAAAATAGAGAAACCGTAAAGTAAAATGGATAGTATAAAACAAGAAAATAAGAAACAACTAGACGTATTAAATGAAATAATTAGGAAACATTCTGACCAAATCATCTCCATAGAGGAATCACTCAATGATGTAGATGGAAGATTAAATTAAATGAAAGGCAAGTTGAATTTCTGCTGAAGCAAAATACTCTACTTTAAAAAAACTAGACAATCTTGAAAACAGATCCAGAAGGAACAATATAAGAATATATGGTTTTCCAGAAGAAAAAAAAGGAAACAGCATGTTACAATTTCTAAGACACTTGGCTTCCACAAACTTTGAACTTGACAGAATTACTTCCATTTAGAACAAAAAGAGCATATTGGTCTCTTTCAAACAACTCTTCAACAAAACCCAAATCCACACGTCCTTAGAACAACATGGTCTAACTCTCCAAGTACTTATAATGGCAAAACTATTTGATTTTACGATGATTATACTTCCTCAAGAATTTCTATAAGAAAAGTCTGCATCTCATTAATCAAGAGTCTTAACAAATCAAATATTAAAGCAGAAATCTTATTTCCTGCAAAAATCAAAATATTCCTATCAGAGGATCAGAAGGTTTTCAACTCATTAGATAAAGCTATTGGCTTCACTCAGAAAAATATAACTTATAGATAAACAAGAAGAAATGGACTGGTCCAGAGCAAGTTTAAAGAGACATGAATTCAGAAATTAATAGTCAACAAAAGAGAATAAAAGTAAAAAAATTAAAAGAAAAGTAATAAGGACATTACCGATTACATGTTCTTTTTACATTTACTATACCTCTCAATATTTTTTATTACAGTATATATATATATATATATATATATATATAGGTTGCCTCAACAGTTAAAAGGAAACTAAATATTTCAAGGTAATCTTCTCTCTTTTATTAAATCGTAAAAATAATAATTCATACAGTAATATTCATAAATAGCACAGTAATATCTATCTGCATGGCAATTTAACAGTTTGATAAAACATTAATGCAGACTACTATAAAATGTCAAGTTAATTGAGTATATTTTCATTAGTACAAAGTCTAAGTATTTATTCACACATTGACATGCTGAGTTACTTTGTTTGGAGAAAAAAATAAAAAAAATGCTTTGGTGTGAATTTGAGACCTTCTTTTAACTTACGTATGTTAAGAAATGCTGTTTCAAATATTATAATTGCTTCTTTTCTATAGGTCTCATTAAATGAATGTATACCCTATTGACTGATTAAATTCTTTGCATAAATATTGATTAAGCATATCCTAAAGCTTATAAACTAGTCTAGTAGCTGTTTTTAACATGATAAGAAATATGTCAGCAACCTAACAAAAGTAGAGGAAGAACTGTTATGTGATTTGGCCAGGGACACTTGTATACGAACAATGAAGCCTGATAAGGGTAACAGGGTGGTCATTATGGACAAAGGGGATTACCTAAATAGAATGAATGTCCTATTAATGGATGGCACTTATGTGGAAACATTGTTGAATGAGATTCACATATCACACAAAAAAAAGAGATTTATTTTTGGATGATATGTTATGCCAGGGACAAATAAATGAAGATGAATTTAGGTATATGATGAATCAACACCTCATGGCACCCAATATATTTGGGATACCCAAGATCCATAAAGGACTAAACAACCCTAAGTTTAGACCAATAGTGGATGGCAAATGCTCAAAAACTTGCTTTATAAGTAAATTCTTGGATATTAACTTACAAAAAGTGTTGATGGCCTTTCCTTATATAACTAGAGATTCATGGCAATTTTTGGAAAGGTTGGATAAGATGACAGATGAAAGTATTGTTATGGTTACCATAGATTTTTGTAACCTGTTTTCTGTTATACCCCATCAGGAGGGTTTGGAATGGCTTGAAATCCAGTTAATAAAGACAGGCTTATATGACCAAGATCAAATAAACAAATATGTTGCCCTAATGGAAGTTGTGCTAAAAAATAATTATATTTATTTTGAAGGACAATATTATAAGCAACTAACAGGAGTTGCAATGGGCGCACCTCCATTTTCGCTAATTATGTTATGTCCCATTGGAAACAGCAGTTTATTATGCAAGGGGTATATTCATCTAAGATCAAATATTATAGTAGGTTTCTGGATGACCTGTTTGCTGTGTGGAGGGGAACTGAGTCGGAACTCAAACAATTTTTTAGTATATTTAATCTGTCAGTGGACTTTGTAAAATTCACATATTCTTACAGTCGAACACACATTTCTTATTTAGATGTGGATTTGACATTAAAAATAGAAGATAAAAAGCTGATGTCAGTCATCTATAGGAAGCCCACCTTTTCAAATTCATATTTGGAGTATGACAGCCCATCAGAAAAAAATCAATATTAAAGGGGCAGATGGTTCAGGCTGCCTGGATGGTCACCTCCAAAACTGAATTTATTGATGAGTTGCATTTTATTATGCAACTCTTCAGCATGAGGGGGTATCCACAGGAGTTTTTAAGTCAAATCAGTGAAGAAGTTAAACATAAGCCTATGTTGGGCATATATAAGCCGATTCTAGCAGGTGAGGATGTTACTGGTGTAATGTCTTACAATACTGGAGAAGGAGGACTTAATAATGATTTTAGCTTGAGCTTTATTACCACATTTAATTTGGATGCAAACGATATAGTAGAAATTATTAAAAACAATTGGGAAATTTTAAAATATGACTCTAATGTAGGGCAGAGAGTGGGTAATTCACCCAAGATAGTTTATAGAAAGGACAGATCATTTAAGAGCATTTTGGAGACAAGTGCTAAAGGAAGTAGCAGTTACAATAACAGAGCAAATGAGAATTTTAAGTGTTGGATGCGTACATTCTGTCCCCATATTCTGAAAACGGGTGACTTTATAAGTTAAATGGTACACCTATATATATTAATGGCCTAACAATTGTTGTATTCTCAATGTGGTGCATGTAGCGAAGTGTCAACAATGTCCCATATTTTATGTAGGGAAAACCAGTAGGTATTTTAAGAACAGAATTGCTGAACATGTATTGGACATTAGACATGGTAGGATGACTAATGCATTAAGTAGACATATTAGAGACAATACTGACTATGAATTTAAGTTCTTAGTTATTCAACAAATTATTAAGGATTCCCGGAGAAGAAATATGGACATACATTTGTATATAAGTGAATTAAAATGGCAGTTGCATTTAAATGCAACTGAGCATCCAGGCATTAATGAGGCTACTGCCAACTCATGTGTTTTAAAATTGAAAAATATTTTAGGATAAAATATTTTTATGGTTTAATAGATATGTATGTATTTGTTATAAACACATTTTTTAATGTATTAAGTATGTTTTTAATGTTTGCTCAATTAATTGAATTGATGTATCTTTTGTGTAATTAATTGGTTGATTGGTTAATTGATGTGTTATTTAAAGGCTGGGTGGAGGTGAATAGATTGATCTCAGGAAGTCCCTACAAAGTGGAAAGAAAGTGCTAAACTTGGTCAATAAAGGTTGAATTCCTTCAGTTGCTGTGCTGTGCTTTTTTGGTTCTATAGTCTTGTTTCAGAAGAGGTTTGTTATACAAATATGTAGCTGGCCTGAGTCTGCAAGTCCTGTTGCAAGAGGTATTGCTACCTGCTGTCTGTAACACTGCTGCCCACACACAGTAAGGATGTCCTCCATAGAGGAAAGGTAAAGCAACCATGTCCACATGATGTAGGGATTTATAGTAGGGAGTTATCATGACAGTTGTAACTGGAAGTACTACACAGCATGCTGGTAGCAAGTGGAGGACACTGATTGTTGCAGAGGCCATCACCAAATCATGTCCATCACCTACTAAATCTATGCTGCAATCTATTGTAAGCAGCTCAATTCATTTACTGGAGAGAGACCAAGCTAGAGAGAGAGTGAAAGTCAAAGCCAAAGTCAAAGCCAAAAAAAAAATAAATAAATAAAACATCCAACCTGGAAACAATCCAGAAGAGACATAATTCCCACAACAGGTATGTGACGTGTATATGCATGTAATTGAATGTAGTACTTGGCCCATAATAATGGGATAGATGATGTGGAATGATTTATATGTACCATCAGGTGTTGTTGTTGTAATGATGTCCAGCTGAACAACTGCTATGAACAATAGAGTCTGTCCCTGTGAGTAGTGGGCCATACTCGCCATCATAGTGTGTGTTGTGTAATGGAAAAAAATGTATATTAGTGTGGCCAATAGCTGGTGATGGAAGAAATGTCATTATGATGGACACGTGGGTTCCAGAGCCCATCACTTGTAGGACACTCAAGTTAACATGTAATGTAGCATGCAGAAATGCCATAGGTGTGTGATAGGCTTACCTGCAATCTGTCCCTATATATACCCCCTTAATGTTAGGCTGTGTCCACATGTGGCATCTGTCTGTGTTGTAGCAAGGCAGAACAGTGCAGCTGTGCAGGAAGGAGAGTTAGAGAGTGTGGACCTGATGTCTGAATACACCCCACATAAATACACACACACACACACACACACACACACACACACACACACACATATATATATATATATATATATATATATATATATATATATATATATGTATACAAATATACATGTATGTCTACAGATATACATTCACCTATATGTATTTATATGTATATAATTTGTGGAGGTGGGTTGGGTGGAAGATAGAGACGACAGCCTATAGGGGTGGTATATGAGACATGTGGTCAGTAAATACCCTAGATGGCGAGTGTCGTCTGTGATGTGGAAGCCCCATGAGCCCCCATATCGAGACAATGGGAACAAGGCCCCCACCCATGGCCAGTCACAACATCAGCATGGCCCTGAAGGTGCCTGGGCTGGAGGCTGAGCAGAAGGAGCATGTGGACCCTGTGAGTGTATACTGAGGGCCTCAAGCTGCTATAGCACATCCTCCAAGTCTCTGTGGTGCTGCCTATGCAACAGACCCTGGACCTGACCTCAGGTGTTAAGATCATGTCTGTGTGAGCTCCCGGGGGGGGCACCATCCTCTTAGGTGGCCCCACCTGAAGGTGGTGCAGGACCAGTAGATAAGGAGGCCCCAGGGTGGATCCCACATGTGATGTGGCCTGGTAACATGGCCAGATGAGGTGGGAGAAGTGGTTCTGCTGGCAACTGTTCCCTAAACATGCTATTGTGTCACTGTTCTAGAACATATGTGGGTAGTAATAGTTCACAAATTCCCAGATCATGTCCAACAGCATGCATAGATATCCCCAATAACACAAAACAACAGATGTGCAGCAATCACAGAGCAAACAGGCCAAGTGCATATATGGAACCATAGTGGTCCTTAAAATGGCATGCAGGTGATATTATCCGTAACAGGCCAGCAATGATAGTGAGCCCACAGGGAACATGGCTGCAAACACATAGCACAAAGGGTTGTACAATAAGATATATGTCCCACTGGCAGGCATTCTGTAGCCATACCTATTGAGTTGTGTGATCAGATTATTGTTGCAGGTATGGTGGGGGGGAGACAGAGATGTGAATTAAAAACTATGATAACCTTGCTGCATGAGTTGCCCAGACCTGTTTCCATCTTTAAGCAAAAACAAAGACAGTATGTTCACCAAAGATAGTGGCTCCAGATATAACAAATCCATGAACTGTTAAAATCCAAAATCAAACTTCCTTTAATGAACTGATACCAAAATACAAATAAAAAACAAAAAACAAAATAAAAAGTCCCTAAAAATCCACACGATAAGTGCTTTCGACAAGTGTCTTCCTCAGATCATAATTCAGAAGATGGGACCAGCACTGATCTTTAAAATGAAGGCTTTTAATTTTACTGACCAATCCAAACACAGGCTGAGAAACTATAAGCCAATCCATGTGGGTATTTCACCTCCTAATTTCCATGCAAGAGCACAATCACTTCCATTTCCAGCCTTTTTGGAGACAGATCCTAATATGCAAATTAAGCTGTGTAATCAACCAATCATATTTAATAAGAAGCTTATGCGCTAGTAAATGGTGGAACATTGTACTTTTTGTTTAATCACGGCCATTGTTTAGTACCTTGCCTTTTCATGACATACTCTGATTAATAGTAAACCAGCGATCTTTAAAATAAGCTGTATATAAGAAAACAGCTTAGAAACAGTCATTAAATAACTAATCAACAAAAACATGTGAAACCAAGCATTCCCGTATGCATAACACAACCATCTAATGACAATTCATGAACTGTGCTTTGTTTACAA